>NC_080022.1:136704591-137007621 GCF_030020395.1 Manis pentadactyla
TCTATGACTTTTATGAGCAGCCTCACAACACGTGTTCTCCAGCTTATACCAGTTCTGGCCCCAAGGTCTCTGATCCTCCTCCAGGGGACTGGCGGGGAAAGGAGGCCTTGCCTGACTGATGCTTTTCCTTCTGGTGCCTCGGTGGGCCTGTAGCTGGTGATGGAGTTCTGTGGTGCTGGCTCTGTGACGGATCTGGTAAAGAACACAAAAGGGAATGCCCTGAAAGAGGACTGTATTGCCTACATCTGCAGGGAGATTCTCCGGGTGAGCACCAGCCCCACCCCTTGGCTCACCTCCTTGAGCTAGAGCTTCTCCTTGGACATGGACTGTCTCTGCCCTGGGGAGGAGGTGTTGCTGTGCTCTCTTTAAGGAGCAGATGGCCTGATATGGGTGGGGGTGGGGCCAGCGTCCCAATGTTGGAGAACTCAGACTATTGGGACAGATGAATGCCTCTGTTTGCAAGCCCTGCTCTTCTCCACCTACAACCTTGCAGCTGCGGGACTTCTCCAGGAGCCACCATTCTGAGAAAGCTCCCACTGAAAGCTCAGCCTGTTCTTGAGCTCCTGGGTGGGGAGGGGCTGCTCTTTCAGACCAGCCCTGTTCAGACTGGCAGCTTCCTCTCCCCTTGGCACATGTTCAAATCCTCCAACACCAAGACTAACTTCCCCAACTCTCCTGCTTCAGGGTCTGGCCCACCTCCATGCCCATAAGGTGATCCATCGGGACATCAAGGGGCAGAACGTGCTGTTGACAGAGAATGCCGAGGTCAAGCTAGGTATGCTGGCTCCTTCTGAGGCAGAGGGGCCCTCTTACCTCCAGGACAGAATGAGAGGCCCTATTATTCCCTCTGGTGGTTCAGGTCCAACTTCCTGTAGGCTGGGAAGCGTCTTGTTTCCCCATCTCCTCAACTAGATGCGCTGCCTCCTGCTGAAAGTCAGTCAAGGAGTTTTTTTACTGCTGCCTGTTAGGTTCCAGGCATTGTGCAGGTCCCTCTAGGGAGATGGGATATTTTGGCTACTCCTGCATGGGATGCTGTCCTGTGGTTCTTTGATCTTGGTTTTTCCCTAAGACACAGGAAGACTAGGTCAGGTTCTTCAGGCTGTTGATGGCGTCTAAGAGATGCCAGAGAGCATCTGGGTAGGGCAAGGACCTGTGCTGCCCGGGGGCACACACATGCTGCCAGAGACAAGGGGAGCAGGCAGGTGCCATGCTCATTAAGACTCCCCTGTGTCTTCCCAGTGGATTTTGGGGTGAGTGCTCAGCTGGACCGCACTGTGGGCAGGCGGAACACTTTCATCGGGACCCCCTACTGGATGGCCCCGGAAGTCATTGCCTGTGATGAGAACCCTGATGCCACCTACGATTACAGGGTATGGAGCAGAAAATAGGGATCACAAAGGTCTCGTGGCTTGTTAGCAGTGAGGGGTTGCTGACATTTTGTGGCAAGGAGAGTGTGGATGGGAAGACTGGGTGAGTTGAGGACAGTGCAGGGTTGGAGGGGAGGGGCCTCAGGAAGGGGGGCGTGCAGGAAGCAGTTCTGAAGGGGAGGGGGTGAGTGCAGAGAGTTGGTAGGCATACTCATCTGTCCCTTGTCTCCCTTCTGTAGAGTGACATTTGGTCTCTAGGAATCACAGCCATCGAGATGGCAGAGGGAGCCCCCCGTAAGTGCAGAGTCTGGGAGAAAAGGGAGTGCCCAGAGAGTGGCTGTAGAGGGGAGGTGGGTCATGGTGAGAAGGGCTCCTTCAGGCTCTCAGTGTGGCAGAAGGGACTGATGGTGTCTCTTTTGTGTCTCAGCTCTGTGTGATATGCACCCCATGAGAGCCCTCTTCCTCATCCCTCGAAACCCACCCCCCAGGCTCAAGTCCAAGAAATGGTAGGTCTCTGGGAAGGAAGGAGGGTCTCTGGACAAGGCCACCCTGTCTTAACCTCCTGCATCCAGGCATGGGTCAGCACCATAGAAGAGGTGGGAGGTTGTGGCCCTGCAGCCCCAGGGCAAGGGCCCTGTGTTGGCATATGGAGAAGATAGGGATGTAGTTAAGGTGGCTTTTGGATGAAGGATACCCCCTTTTCCTCCTGCGACCACCCCACTTCCAAGGGATCCTCCCAGTATGAAACACTATCATTTCCAGGTCTAAGAAGTTCATTGACTTCATTGACACATGTCTCATCAAGACGTACCTGAGCCGCCCACCTACTGAGCAGCTGCTGAAGTTCCCCTTCATCCGCGACCAGCCCACAGAGCGGCAGGTCCGCATCCAGCTCAAGGACCACATCGACAGATCCCGGAAGAAGCGAGGCGAGAAAGGTCAGTGGGTGAGGAAGGAAGTGGCCAGTCTCAGTACACACATCAGCCCCTGCTCCTCTTCACCAGCCCTGGCTCCCCCGGCTCCCCTTCATGTTCCCCTCCCAGGCCCAGCTCTCCCTGTCCAAGGAGATTTTCTTTCCTAAACTTCCAACCACAGAGGGGTTTTTCCTTTTTAACCACCCAGTCCAAGTCAGCCTTCCAAAAGGGGTCACCCTTTTATATCCTTGCCAAAGCTCCTGTTGAGCACATGCATATGTAGGTGCACGTATGTATTCTGCCATATGCCACCCACTGTGGGGTCTAATCCCCATCTCTGTCCAGGCCCAACCTGAGACCCACCGTTACTCCATTGCTCCAAGGAGGCGGGCGGGGACCCAGGTGCGTGGCCATCTAGACAGACCTTATTGGCTGTCCCCATGTAAGGTTTCCCTAGCCCAGGGTGGGGTCTGGGGCACTGGGTGAAGAAACAGCCGTGATCTCCCCCCTGCAGAGGAGACAGAATATGAATACAGTGGCAGTGAAGAGGAAGATGACAGCCACGGAGAGGAAGGAGAGCCAAGGTGGGCTGGGGGTCACGGAGGGGACAGCAGTGGTCCTTGGCTGAGAGACTCGGGCTGGGGGTGGTGGGCACAGAGGTACAGACCCATAACGTGGAATTCGTGAGTGCGGAGAAGAAATGGAACAAATGCGTGAGGGAGAGGGGGGCGAGGGTGATCCAGGGCTGCCACTGGGCTGTGGGAGGAGGACGGGCCGCAGTGGGCGGGGCAGACGTCAGCCACCGGAGCAACCCCAGGCAGGGCCTGCGGCCCAGGCACAGCCCACGGGCGGCTCCCCCGGGATGAGTGTTAGAGGTGGCAGGGTGCTGACCCCGCGCCCTGTGCCGCCCTGGCCAGCTCCATCATGAACGTGCCCGGCGAGTCCACCCTGCGTCGGGAGTTTCTCCGGCTCCAGCAGGAGAACAAGAGCAACTCTGAGGCCCTGAAGCAGCAGTTGCAGCAGCCGCCGCCGCGGGACCCCGAGGCTCACATCAAACACCTGCTGCACCAGCGGCAGCGCCGCATCGAGGAGCAGAAGGAGGAGCGGCGGCGCGTGGAGGAGGTGGGCCAGCAAGGACGGGAGCCTCAGGGCTGCCCAGCCCTTCCCTGCAGACCTGCTGGAGGCCTAGCCCTGGCCCGCGTGGATGTGCTGCCAGCACCCCCAGACCAGAGGCTTCTGAGGAGCCTCACTGCTCCCACGGACAAGGCCACCCTGTCCTATTCCTGCGTGTAGACCTCCACTCTGGTGTGTCCAGCACCACTTACTCTAGGTCTTGGGGAGCTGGGGGTATGTACAAACACCTCCCTGCCCTGGGCATCTGACCAGAACATGTGCAGGATCCTTCCAGAGCTCCTTTCCCCTCCTGGTTGGTTGGGCTTAGATTTGCTTGTCAATTGTACTAATTGGAGATGGGCAGGAGAAATTAATTAATAGGGAATCACTTTCAAATAGCTCCCAGGGTTTTTTAAATCACCAATTAAAAGATAAGTATCCGTATACTTGTATATTTAAATGTATTTTGCAGACTGTGTAGCAAGGAAGGAGAGGTTTAGGTTGGCCAAAAATCTGCCTTATGTGACTGGATTTTTGTTGAAGCAGTTACATGATTTCAAAGTTCGTAGAGAGATGGGCTTAACAAAAAAGTGTAAGTAATAGGAGAGTGAGTGTTCACACTGTCCATGTACTACTGCCCAAAGCAGATCCGTCTTTTAAAAAATTTGCAAGAAAGCCTGCTACAAAGAGTCTAGGGCAAGTTCCTTCTAATAAGTACCGTTTTCAGGTAGCAGAGTAACAGATAATTGTGCCTACAAGATACAGTAGGCCTGCCAGATCCTCACTGCAGAAATGGGCACAGCAGAGTTCCAACTGTAAAGGCTTCTCAGGGCTTGTGTTTCTTTTATTTTTGGCCAACTCTCTTGTCAGAAAGATTGTGAAAGTAAAGTGCAATCTGGGTGACGGGTTTGCCGCCGGTGGGGCTGGGTCCCTTAGCCCTGACTTGATTTGCTGTGCAAGGGCCCCTTGTGCCCCCACGTGGCCAGAGGCTGTCAGTATAGCCCACACTACTGGACTTAAGGCAGACGCTGGACAGGCCAGGAGTGTGTGTGTGATTTGTCATTGGTTTTGATTTTGCTTGTTTGGTGGAGGGGTGGACAGGAGAAACAGTCTCCGATTCAGTCTACTCCAAGGGCAACAGTCAGCCTCTCAGCCTCTTGTCCCAAGCCCACTGCTCCCTGAGACAGCAGTTTTCCCAAGCCAGGTGCCTGTGGGCTCTTGTGGAGGGGTAGGTAGGATTGTAGGAAGTTGAAGTTCTTCCCTGCCACCATCATCCATGATGAGAAGGACACTGCCTGCACTGCCCAGGAGGGATCTCCTTTACAGGGGGCGCCCAAAAGTGACCTGGGGACACCCTTCCAGGGCTGTGCAGTGGAAGTCCTCAACACCACACCTCTTTTCATCCACAGCAACAACGGCGGGAGCGGGAGCAGCGGAAGTTGCAAGAGAAGGAGCAGCAGCGGCTGGAGGACATGCAGGCCCTGCGGAGGGAGGAGGAGAGGCGGCAGGCTGAGCGCGAGCAGGTACAGCGCCCCCAGTGCACACCATACACACCCCTTCCCTCCCTGGCCCCCCCTACTGGCTCCTGCTGCCTGCCTTCCCTGCTCCCCAGTACCCTTTCCCCTTCTTTCCCTACCCCTAAAGTCCTCTATCTTTTCCAGCTTCACTCTTTCTGTTTTCTCCCACCCTTCAATTCCCCACCCTCCTGTCTCTGTGCCCTCATTCCCCATCTCTCTGCCCCACGCGGCCTCCTCTCCCCTGCGCCTCCCCGTGGGTCCTCCGCCCTGGTTTCCTCCTCGGTCCTGCCCCCTGCGGGGCTCGCTTGTCTCCATCCCCTCTATTACTCTCCTCACCACCCTCATCTGCATCCCACGACCCCATCCTCGATTCCTCTGCCGCCGCTGTCCCTCCTCTCCCTCTTGCCCTGCCCTTGCCTCCCCCCACCGCCCCCCAGGAATATATTCGTCACAGGCTAGAGGAGGAGCAGCGGCAGCTCGAGATCCTTCAGCAACAGCTGCTCCAGGAACAGGCCCTGCTGCTGGTAACGGGGTCCCGCGTGCTCCGAGCTGCTGCGCCGGGCCGGGCCGGGAGCGGGAAGGGCTCCCAGCAGCCAGGGAGGGCACCCGCCCGCCGGGCAGCTGGACCGGAGGAGGGGCTGCGTGCCGCCCCTCGGGGCCGCGCGCTGAGCGCCCCCTGCCTTGGGCCCAGGAGTACAAGCGGAAGCAGCTGGAGGAGCAGCGGCAGTCGGAGCGGCTCCAGCGACAGCTGCAGCAGGAGCACGCCTACCTCAAGTCCCTGCAGCAGCAGCAGCTCCCGAGGCCGCAGCCGGCGCCGCCTGGGGACCGGACGCCCTTGCCCCACTGTGGCCGCGGCGCCGGCAAGCCGGCCTGGGCGCGCGAGGTATGCCTGCACTGCCGCCTGAGGTTAACGGCTGCAAGGTGTTACCTGCAAGGCGGGAGAAGGGTAGAGGCATGCGGCGGGCCGGCAGGACCTACTTTTTGAGAACCGGGAAGCAAAAGTAGGCCTACTGGGCGTCCTCTTGCACCACAGGTGGAGGAACGAACGAGGATGAACAAGCAGCAGAACTCTCCCTTGGCCAAGACCAAGCCAAGCAGCACAGGACCAGAGCCCCTCACACCCCAGGCCTCCCCCGGGCCTCCAGGACCCCTTTCCCAAACTCCTCCTATGCAGAGGCCAGTGGAGCCGCAGGAGGGACCGCACAAGGTGAGTCTCCCCGTTCCCACGACAGACATGGGGAGCCTCCATCAGTGTAGTTACACTGTGTGCACACGCACACACCCTTAGCGAGGATCACAGGCCTCCGTACACAGGCAGAGACACCTCCTGCTGGCTTCTGCATTTATCTGTTCCCGGGTTACCTGTTCTCAGGCTCTAGAAGCCTCTTTCTTTCCATGGATTATTAGAAGCCAGAGGCTTCACCTTGCCTTCCTCCCAGCCCTAGGCCCCAGCTTCCAGGTGGGGATGTGCAACAGAGCAGGCAGCCCACCCTCCCTGGTCTCTCCCTGCAGAGCCTGGTGGCACACCGGGTCCCACTGAAGCCATATGCAGCACCTGTACCCCGATCCCAGTCCCTGCAGGACCAGCCCACCCGAAACCTGGCTGCCTTCCCAGCCTCCCACGACCCTGACCCTGCAGTCCCCATACCCACTGCCACGCCCAGTGCCCGAGGAGCTGTCATCCGCCAGAATTCAGATCCCACCTCTGAAGGTCCTGGTCCCAGCCCCAACACCCCAGCCTGGGTCCGGCCAGATAATGAGGCCCCCCCGAAGGTAAGGACAGTGCTGCAGAATCAGGGAAGAGTAGAGGGAGGGAGGGGAAGGCAAGTGGGGGGAGCAGGCAGGGTGGAGATGGGATGGGGGTTGTAAGGGAAGAGAAGGATGAGGCATCCACTGTGGCCCCTATCCCCAGTGGGTTACTGGTGGGTGGGCGGCTCATGATGGTGCCCAGGATCCCAGTGGTGAGTGGTGAGTGGTTGGGGTATAGCCTGCCCAGGGTCTTTGAGGCGCATTGGGACAGACTTCCTAGGTTAGGCTCTCAGCTCTGCCATTTTCTCAGCTTTATGACCTTGGACACATTCCTTAGCTTCCCTGACCTCAGTTTGCTTCTCCGTAAAAGCTGGGAGAATACCTGTCAAAGTCGTGGTGAGGATGAAATGTTCGCAGAGTACTGAGTGCCAGCGGAAAGCACGCCGACTCTTCTCCCTTCTCTCCTTAGGTGCCTCAGAGGACCTCATCTATTGCCACTGCCCTTAACACCAGTGGGGCCGGAGGGTCCCGGGCTGCTCAGGCTGTCCGTGCCAGGTAGCACCTGGGTGCAGCCGGTGGCCTAGGGAGTGGGGCGGGGGGCCAAGGGGAGTTTTCCAGGTTACCCGCTTAGAGGTGGGCAAGCCCCAACCCAGTCACCTCAGCCCCCTCCCTGCCCCTGCCCCGGCACCCCTGTGCTCCCTCCACAGACCTCGCAGCAACTCCGCCTGGCAAATCTATCTGCAAAGGCGGGCAGAGCGGGGCACCCCCAAGCCTCCAGGGCCCCCTGCTCAGCCCCCTGGCCCGCCCAACGCCTGTAGGTAATGGAGTTGTCACCCCACTCACTCCCATCCTCACTTCTGCCACCTGCTTCCCTGGTGACGGCTTCCTCTGCGGTGTAGCTCAGCACCCTGAGGAGGGGAGCACCTGGTCTCCCTGACCCTGCCTCTGCCCTTCCCACAGTAACCCCGACCTCAGGAGGAGCGACCCTGGTTGGGAGCGATCGGACAGTGTCCTCCCAGCCTCTCACGGGCACCTCCCCCAGGCTGGCTCACTGGAGAGGAACCATGTGGCAGGTATGGAAGCCGGCTGGGGCAGACTGCTCTGGGGTGTGGACACAGCCTCCATCAGGATGAACCTGCCTTTGGCACCTTTGGACTGAGACACCCTTGGGGCTGGGTGGGCATCAGGCTGGGTGTGGAGCATGGCACTGCACTCTGGGTTTAGCCCAGGGTGTGGGCTTGAGGCCATCCTCCAGTCAGGTGTCAGTGACCTCCCTTCCCCCACCTTCCTTATTCAGCCTCCTCCAAACTGGATAGCTCCCCCGTGCTCTCCCCTGGGAACAAAGCCAAGCCTGAAGACCACCGCTCACGGCCAGGCCGGCCTGCAGTAAGTCCTGGGGGCAACTGTGGTCCTGCTTTCTCCTGGCTTGGGCATTGGGGGCCAGATGCGAATCCTCTGGAGCCCCCAGGGCCTTGGTTAATCTGCATGAGATGAGGGGTTGTGGGTTAACAGATGCACTTCTCAGTTACTAACCTTTCTTAATGTCTCTCCTGCCTCCTCCTGGCTGCCCTTCTTCCCCTGTGGGCCCTCCCAGAGCTATAAGCGAGCCATTGGTGAGGTTAGTGAGAAGGGGCCTGCTCAAAGGAGCCCCTCCTGTCACCCTGCCCCTTCTTTGGCATCCTTTGCACCACTGCCTTCTCTACTATGCTCCTCATGAAGCTCCTCCCTTGCAGGATTTTGTGTTGATGAAAGAGCGAACCCTGGATGAGGCCCCCCGGCCTCCCAAGAAGGCCATGGACTACTCATCGTCAAGTGAAGATGTGGAGAGCAGTGAGGATGAGGAGGAGGAAAGCAATGGCGAGCCTTCAGAGGGGAGCAGAGATACCCCTGGGACCCGGTATGGGGCATCCTGTGGAGGGGGAGGCGCTCCCATACCCAGGCAGCAGGGGAGAAGGGCTGGGGGACTCTGGGGCAAGTCTAAGGGGAGCAGTTCTCCTTTCCCAGAGTGGGGACCCCTGGCTATCACAGCTGGTCAGTTCTTCCTTCCCATATCCAGAGAATGGGGCACAGGCTGGTGTTGCCGTCTCTCGCCTACTGTCCCATCACTTGGGGACTGGCCTCTGCAGTGCCCCTCTGCGGCCAGCCATCCCCTAGCGCCAGGGAGGAGCACCTACCGTGGGGTAAGGCCGCTCTGTGAGGGCCAAGTGCAGCTGCTCTCAGTGGGGACTGAGGGCACAGTGCTCCAGCTCACGCCTGCTTCTCTCTCCTCCTGTACCTGGAGGGCCTCACAACCTTCCTCTCTCCCATAGCAGTGATGGAGACACGGACAGTGTCAGCACCATGGTGGTCCACGATGTGGAGGAGATAGCCGGGACCCAGACACCCTATGGGGGTGGCACCATGGTGGTCCAGCGTGTGAGTGGGCCCCCATTCTCCCCAGCACCTGCTGTGCACTCTTCTTGGTCCTAGCACTGGCCCGCTTCCCTCTGTTCTCCTAGACCCCCGAAGAGGAGCGGAGCCTGCTGCATGCTGATAGCAATGGCTACACAAACCTGCCAGATGTGGTCCAGCCTAGCCACTCGCCTACTGAGAGCAGCAAAGGTCAAAGCCCCCCCTTGAAGGATGGAGGCAGTGACGTAAGTGGGTGGAGGCGAGAGAAGGGCGCTGGCAGTGGGCAGGAGGACCAGGGGTGCTCAGAGGGCCTACACTGGGGAGAAGGACCTGAGGCCTGACTGCTGTCCCCACTCCCACAGTACCAGTCTCGTGGGCTGGTAAAGGCCCCTGGCAAGAGCTCATTCACGATGTTTGTGGACCTAGGGATCTACCAGCCCGGAGGTAGTGGGGACACCATCCCCATCACAGGTAAGGACAAAAGGGCAGGTCTGCCATGAGGCCTGGAGAGGGGCATAGGTGGGCTCTGATGACACAGGTGGCTTTACAGAGCATTCTGCTTTGGCCTGGTGCCTGCCCTGGTGCAGAGGCAGCAGGGCCTCTGAGGCCCCTTTGACCCAAGAGGAGAAATGCTCAGGATAGCCCAGGGGCCTGAGTGACAGAATGAGGACCTTGCCAGGCCTTTTGGCTCTATTTCAACTCCTCTGTGCCCCTCCTCCATTCTCGTCTTTCCCTTTCCTTCTGAGTGTTGGAGAAGGCGAGACCAAATGTAGGTGGGGGGGCAAGGAGGCAGGGTGAGAAGGCTGCAGCCTGTGTTCCCTCCCCTCTGCTCTTCCTGGCAGCCCTAGTGGGTGGAGAGGGCAGTCGGCTCGATCAGCTACAGTATGATGTGCGGAAAGGCTCTGTGGTCAACGTGAACCCCACCAACACCCGGGCCCACAGTGAAACCCCTGAGATTCGGAAGTACAAGAAACGATTCAATTCTGAGATCCTGTGCGCAGCCCTTTGGGGTAAGCCAGGGCCGGGAAGGAAATGGAGGGCCTGGTGTTCCCTGTGCTCCTGGTCAGGTGAGGGGCTGGCTCTGCCTCTCATCTGCCAAGGGCTCCTATTGCAGGCGTCAACCTGCTGGTGGGCACGGAGAACGGGCTGATGTTGCTGGACCGAAGCGGCCAGGGAAAGGTGTATGGACTCATTGGGCGGCGACGCTTCCAGCAAATGGATGTGCTGGAAGGACTCAACTTGCTCATCACTATCTCAGGTATGTGTGTGGAGTAGGGGCAGGGCAGGGCTGGGAGGAGAGACTCAGCTCCTGGATCCTCTGTCACCATCTGCATCCTGGGAGAAGGCAGCCCTGGTCTGGGAGCTGGAAGGAGGCCACACTCTCTAACCCTCTGTGGTACACAGATAAGACTTGGCCAGGAGGCACAAGCCAGACCTCCAATGGGGAGAGTGTGTGTGTGTGTGTCTGCCCCTCAGGGAAAAGGAACAAACTGCGGGTGTATTACCTGTCCTGGCTCCGGAACAAGATTCTGCATAATGACCCGGAAGTGGAGAAGAAGCAGGGATGGACCACCGTTGGGGACATGGAGGGCTGCGGGCACTACCGTGTTGGTGAGGTCACAAGAGTGGCCAGGGTACATTTGTTTCTGAGAAGAAAGAAACGGGGGCCCGGGACTCTTCAGAAAGCCTTGAAGCCAGAGACTGGGACCTGGGGTGGAGTGAGGTGACGGAGCTGTTTGAGGGGGCTGGCAGCCCAATAAGGTGAGTCCCCGCATCCTCTTGTTTCCTGCCCCCAGTGAAATATGAACGCATTAAGTTCCTGGTCATTGCCCTGAAGAACTCGGTGGAGGTGTATGCGTGGGCCCCCAAACCCTACCACAAATTCATGGCCTTCAAGGTAATCCCAGAGTCCTCCTTACTCCCCCTGCCTCCCCACCCCCAAGCACTGTTCCAAGGTCTGGCTCCTGCACCTGTGTGCACCTGAGCCCGTCTCTCCTCCGCAGTCCTTCGCTGACCTCCCTCACCGCCCCCTGCTGGTCGACCTCACAGTAGAGGAGGGACAGCGGCTCAAGGTTATCTATGGCTCCAGTGCCGGCTTCCATGCTGTGGATGTCGACTCGGGGAACAGCTATGACATCTACATCCCTGTACATGTAAGCTTTGCGGGACCAAGGACAGAGTGGGGAGACGAGGCTGAGACTCAGACTCGGACTGAGCTTCCCTTCTTTCTAGATCCAGAGCCAGATCACACCTCATGCCATCATCTTTCTCCCCAACACGGATGGCATGGAAATGTTGCTGTGCTATGAGGATGAAGGCGTCTACGTTAACACATATGGGCGGATCATTAAGGATGTGGTGCTGCAGTGGGGAGAGATGCCCACCTCTGTGGGTGAGTGCAGTGCCGCCCCCAGTGTGACCCTAAGCTGGCCTTGGAGTGATGCTGGTTGCAGCCCACTCACTGCCCTGCAACTCCCTTCTCCCCCAGCCTACATCTGCTCCAACCAGATCATGGGCTGGGGTGAGAAAGCCATTGAGATCCGCTCTGTGGAGACAGGCCACCTGGACGGGGTCTTCATGCACAAACGAGCCCAGAGGCTCAAGTTCCTGTGTGAGCGCAATGACAAGGTGGGAGGCCCTTTCCCCCTGGAAAGGGCCCCAGCCCATGGGCAGAGCTGGGGGGGCGGGTGATGGTGCAGCCTTCCTGAAAGGCAGACCCCAAAGGGCACAGTGTGCAGGCTCTGCCCACCTTTCTCTGGCCTTCAGTTTCTGAGAACTCTCCAGAGTGCTTCACCCCTGCAGGCCTGCCAGCTGCCCTTCCCTGAGCATTTCTGCCTTTGACAGTGGATGGGGGCACTCTGAGAAATTAAATTCTGCAATTTCTATCTCTCTTTCCCTCTCCTAGTTAATTGAGAACTTCCCTGCCCCCCTCCCTTGGTGACTTCTTCTCCTACCCCACCCAGGTGTTTTTTGCCTCAGTCCGCTCTGGGGGCAGCAGTCAAGTTTACTTCATGACTCTGAACCGTAACTGCATCATGAACTGGTGACGGGGCCCTGGGCTAGGTCTGTGGCACATGGATGCAGCTCTCCCACCAGCCAGACTTCCTAGGCTGCCCTTCCTTCCTCTCCCTGGGCTTTTGCTTTTACCGGTTTGATTCACTGGAGCCTGCTGGGAACGTGACCTCTGATCCCTAATGCTTTTGTGATCACGTGACCATCCTCTTTCCCCAACATGTTCTCCCTCCAAAACTGTGCCTGTCCCAACGTCTGGGGAGAGGCACAGCTTCCCCTTACCAGGAATCAAGTGGGCCCAGCCCCCCCCTTTTCTCCACTTCAGAGGAGAGTGCTTGGGGCTTAGACCCCTGTACCCCACTGCTGCTGACTGGGCAGGGGGCTTGGGCCCCTTTATTTGCACGTCAGGGGAGCCGGCTCCCCCCCTTGAATGTACCAGACCCTGGGGGGGGGTCACTGGGCCCTAGGTTTTAGGGGGGTCACCAGCCATCACTCCAGAGGCAGGGGCCATTTCCTCATTTTCTGAAAGCACTTTAATGATTATCCTCCCACCAAACCCCAGGGAATGGAGGGGGGACCCTGCCAGCCAAAACATTTCCCTTTCCAACCCTCATCTCTTCTAGCCTCTGCTCTTCCCTAGTGGAGGGAGGGAGCAGGGAGCTCTCACCCTCCACACCCCCTTGCTTGCATCTGTATATAGTGTGAGCAGCAAGTAGCCCTGGCCCCTCCCTGCCCCTCCCCCTCCTCCGTGTAGTGGCCTTGGATATCCGTTTGTTAATAAAGACAATTCAACCAGCTCCACCCATTTCAGGCCCCATTCTATTCTGTTTTCTCTCACAATGCTGGATTTTAACCAGGGCAAGCCCACAGAGCTGGGATGAAGGGGACAGTGTGGGCAGGAATCTGCCTTGGGGGTGGGAGTAGGAGTCAGAAAGGCAGTGCTGGGCCAAAAAAAGCTAGAAGAAATGACTGAGGAAGGGCCAGGGCATCCTCAGCCTTAAACCTGTGGGCCTGCAGGGAGCTGCTCTGAGGGCCTTTGGGGCCTGACTTCCTGGCTCCAGCCTTCACCTGGCAGGTCCTGCAAATCATTGGTCTCTCCTGTTTGACTGTCAATTGATAAGTCATGAGAAGCTCATAGGGCTTAGAGGGTCACATGAGGTTGGGGCCTGAGAAAAACCGGGAAGTCAGCAAGGCTGAGTCGAGGATCGTTCTTGCTTTACAGAGGACTGGCTCCCAAGAGCCTGCCTCAACTGGCTGCCTCTGATCCCTGCTCCGCTGCTAGACTTACACATGCGCGTGCACGCACAACTCCTCTTGGGAAGTTTATAAAATATAGATTTATTATCCACAGGGGGAAAGGATCATAATACTGCAATGGCAACAACTTAACTTGTTTTGCGAAATCTCTTTCCTCCTGGAGATGGGTGGGAAGACTGAAATCAGTGCAGCCACAGGCTCAGGTCTACATACATGGTGGGTAGGGCAGTTCAGGTACTTCATTGAAGTAGCCCCCGAGGAAGATGAGGCTGGATCCTACGGTAAAGAGCACCAGAGCGGCCCAGAAGCAGACGTTGTCAAGGGCCTTACCCATGCGCACCCACTCGGACACCTCCTGTGGAAGGGGTGGGCACAAGCTGAGTCCATGAAGGCTGCAGGGACCTGCTGCATAACAGACAGCGGGTGGGGGAGGGGGCTCCGCAGCGCCCCAGCCCGCCTCTCTGGCTCCTGCCCACCTCGCCGGTAGTCTCTTCGTTTCGCTTGCTCTCGGCCACGAAGTTCACAGCATCCACACAGCAGCGGATCTCGGGAGCGGCAGAGCCCAGGCTGTGGCAGAGGGCAGCTGGTGGGGGCAATACCGGGAATGGGTCATTAGGAGCCTCCCCAGCTTTGGGAGCCTCAGTTGGCCCGACCGGTCCGCTCTGCTCACCCGTCCAGGTCCCGTGCCGGTGTCTCTGCCCTTCAAACACGAGCTCACTCCGCGGCTTTTTCATTATCAGCTCCTCTGCGCGGAGCAGTATACGCAGGGACGACGCCCGCCTTGGGGGCGAAGGGGCTCGGGGGACCTCGGGGGGCGCGTCCGACCCCAGGAGGCGCGGCAACAGCTCCAATAAGACCTGGGGGCGGGGCGCAGATTAGCTTGAAGCCCCACCTCCCACGTTGGAACCGCCCACCCCACGCTTACGTGACGCAGCCGCGGGGACATAGCGTGAGTGGTGGGTGTCCGCAAAGACACGTTCAGCACGATGACGCAGTTCATGACAATGAGCGTGGCAACCACCATGACGAAAATGAGGTACCTGAGGAGTGCGGAGTGCGTGATGTCACGTCACAGCTCCTCCACTTCCCCTGGCCCACAGAGGGCGCCGCTCGTTCTCTGACCTCACAGACGCACCCCACCCAAAAGGTGGAGATAGGCTCCTAGCTGCATCTCCTCTGCGGGGCCAGACGCGCCTCCTGGTCCCCCTCCTCCTCCTCCTACCGCCGGTGGCAGCTATGAAGGGGACCCCCGGCTCCCTGGAAACTGCTATGGGTCTACTACTTCCACAACTCCACGGAGGTGAGGCTATGCCAATGGCCCCGACCAAAGGTGGCATCTTGAGACTTCTGGGAAGGTCTCCAGCGCCCCCTCCCGTGACCTTTGCCCCATGACCCGATGACTCCACTGTCCCAGCTCCTTCCTCTGGTAGCCCTTTCAGCCCTCGCCTCTGTCTTCTCTGGAACTCGCTGTTGGTGCAGCCCATGAATATCTGAAGCAAAGTTTCAGTGAGCTGAAGTCTCTGGAGCCGCGGGAGCCAAAGAAGCCGCCCGCCCGACGCCCACCCTGGGGCTGGTGCTAAGTGAAGCTGCGGCCAGTGTCGTGAGCTTCGGCGCAACCTTGTTAGAGGTGGGGCGCTGCGGGGGTTGAGGAGGGGCGGGCGAGGGGGACAAGCGACCTCTGCATCCCCGCCAACTCCTGTACCCTCACTACAGATCTTAGTCCTGTGGCTGCAGCAGGAGGTGCGGTGACTAGATGGCGGCGACGGCAGCTCGGGCCCAGCCCCAGAAGCTGGGGATCCGGGTGGAGCGCTGGCCCGGGCAGCCCTGGCCGCGGGGCAGGGGCCTCGGCAAGCCGGGGCTGCGGCGGGCAAGAGCGCCCGGCTTTTCCTCCACGGGCCGTGGCTGTGCATGTGTGGACGCGGATTGCAGGGATCCGCCTCCCTCCTGCAACAATGGCGACGCCAGCTGGGCCTCAACCTCCGGGGAACCGGTGAGTTAGGGATGTGGGAGGTGAGTTTGGGGGCTAGAGGCGGCGGGGCTGGGAGTTACTGAGCTGGCCCACCCCCAACAAAGATATTCAGGAGACCTCAAGGTGGCGTCCAGCAGCAGTACGGAGGACGGGGGACCAGAGAATCCACCACCATCCCAGACGCAACCAGCATTCAAATAAAGTCCAGTACGGGAAAGAGACAGCCAAAGATTCTCCCAGAGTAGTTTGGTTTTGGCTCCGCCCCATGCCCGCCGGGCTCCGCCCTAAACGCTGGCCACATCCCCACGTGGGCACCGCAGGGACCCACTCTGGCCTCACCTGCCCAGCATCGGCAAGCTCAGGGATGTCTCCGGGGTTTTCTGGGCAATTAGGAACAAGAAGACGGTCTGGGCGAGCAGGACGTTGATGGAGACCGTGCATTTCTGGCCGCCGGCTGGGGGAGCACATGTGAGAGCTAGCCCCGCCCAGCAGGAGCGAACCGGGGGGTAGGGTCGGCGCAGCTGCTTACCTTGCGCCGGCAGGAAGTAGGCGAGCAGCACTAATCCCGAGATGAGCACGCAGGGCACGATAATGTTAATGACGTAGAAGAGAGGCTTCCGGCGAATGATAAGTGTGTAGATGACATCGGTGTCCCCCGGACCGTCAGCGGATTCCCCGTCTTGGCGGCGGATCGCCCCGGGGCAGAAATCGATTGCCCACTCGCCGTTCTCTGCGGGACGTGGGCGGTCAGCCCGCTTTGGGGGTGAGGCGCCCTGCCCCACTTTCCGGCCCCACCCTGATCCGAGAAGCCTGTAATTTAGGGCTGTGTGTACCAGGCTGGGTGGGGCAGGTGGTCTGGACGGTTTGAGTCATGGGCCGGCAGGATGAAGGGGGCATTCCCGGTGAGGGAATGGAACGACCTCAAGCGAGGAAGCAAAGGCTAATCTGACCACGGAGAATGGTGTCAGGAAAGGGGCAGGTTCAGTTGCCAAAGTCAGTCCCCAGTATCGATGGCCTAGGACAACCCCATTCTGCAAGTCCTCTTCCGAACCCTGTCTAGAAGCGGGTTTTTCGGAGCAGAAAGGGCCTTACCAGTATAGGCCTCCGTGTCAATATCGATCTTGCTGATGGTCTCGCCTTCATCGTCCACGGCAAAAACGAACTCCACCTCCTTGGCATTGTACGTCTGCGAGCTGCGGAGCCGGGCCGGGGCCCAAACCCCAGGAGCTCGGACTCGGTCCTTGCCTCAGGCCCGGCCCTGGATGCTCGATCTAGGTGGGACTAACGCCGCGCTCCATTGCCCAGGCCCCGGCTCCGCCCCTAATGCAAAGATCCGCCCCCAGGGTTATATATTCCCCATCAGGTCCTGCCCCCTGATCAGGAATCCTGTAACCGTGGGAGCCTTGGAGAAATTCTCCCTACCGGAAAACGAGAGAGCAGTTCTGCCAGTCGAAGGGGAAGTAGGTGACCTCAATGGAGCATGTGCTGCGGTAGATGGCCGGGGGCAGCCAGCTCACAGAGCCACCCTCGTAGACCAGCACATTGGCGTCGTAGGCCACGCCGAACTGGCCGTCAATGCTGTGGGCTCCAGGAAATTGAGCATTTGCACCGGTCTGCTGCCCCCTGGCCCCACAAGCACACAAGCAACCCCCTGCCCCATCCAGGGCCAGCCCAGGCCCCGCAGGCCTCAGATTCCCCCCATTATGGCCACACCCTCACTTGTTTTCCAGCACAATCTCTGGTAGCCATACAAGTTCTGAAGGGACCCGCAAGGTTTCTATGCCCCCAAAGTCGTCCTTGCTGTAGTTGAGTCGGTAATCTTGCCAGTCCTAAGGGTTAGAGATGGAAGGACATGCGCCCTTTATCTCCCACCTCGTGCCCACAAGGAGTCTGGGAGAAAGGGATCCCTTGGACAAGACCTCACAGTGTTTCCCAGATTTGACTCACAATTCCAATCCAGACGCTGGTGGTGAGGGTCTCCTCTTTCTCATTCTGCAGATGGGAGATTGGGGTGATTGAAGTGGGGTTCCAGGGCCAGCAGTGAGTTTTAGAACGGAACCTAGCCGTTGGGGCCAGAAGTGGGATTTTAGGCTCAGAGATGGTGCCAGGATTGGGTGGTGGTTTCTTACCAGTGAGATGAGATTGGTCAGGGTGACCTTGAGGGTGATGGTGACAGTGTCCTCAGGCTCCCTCACTGGCCGGCGTTCTGGATCATAGTTGTCAAAGAGATGGTGATAAAGACGCAGCTCCTCATTCTTCCCTTTCCCCCTGCCTGGGGATGGGGCCAAGAAGTGAGGTCAGGGATGAAGAGGTCGTGGGACCTTTCCTCTCTGTGTCTGGGTCTGCGGAGGGCTCTGCTCTGTGTCTGTCTCAGGCTCTGTTTTTCCAGGTCTGTCTCCTGAACCAGTGATACTGTGTCTGGGGACCGAATATCGCGTCTCAGCCTACATCTTGCTCTCTTTGTCCTGTCCCTTTATGTCAGCATCTCCGTGTGTGTGTCTGTTCAACCACCTCCCCTGACCCCTGTACATACCAAGGAGTTGCAAGAGGAGCAGGACCCCGAGCATAGCCCCTGCCATCTCACTGTCTGGTCCTCGGGGTTATTCTGAGCTCTGGCAGGCTTGGAGTGGGGCAGGCCAGGGTGTGTGAGTGATGGGGAGGGGGGTGTTAGTTCCGGGCTGCCTTAGGGAACTGTCACATAATCCTTTTTCTACCCCTACTGCAGCCAGGAACGTCTTGGCTGCTACCAGAAGCAGCTGCCCCATCCTGAGTTCCCTGCCCCCACTCCATCCCAGCATCCTTTGCCTGGTCTTTGGCCAAATTGCCCTCCCACAGACCTGATCCTCTCACAACTGGAGCAGGCCCAGGCCCAATGCAGGTGGATAGGTCCTTTAAGAGCACCTGGAACCACCAGCCTGGCAGCAGGGGAAGGGGGATCCCGCTTTGAGCATGTGCTGGTGTCCTTTGTGTAAGCTGCTCTAGGCAGGTGACATTGTTTACCTCCCATACTCACCTGTGTGGAGCACAAATTATCACCAGGCACAGCCCCTTCAAGGTCACACAAATGCAGTTTCTGCCGGCAGAGTTTGGCAAAAGCAGTCTCCATAAGGACCTAGTAATGAGACAGGCTATCACCCAGGATTAGTCTGCAGTAACAGACTCCACTTGGCAAGGGAGACCATGCTGTAATACAGGGCACACCTCCCATAACCTTGTGTCCAAGCGTGCCTTCCCCCAATCCCTCACTGGCCAGACACTAGTTTCTCCTTGCCTCTCCCTGCTGCCACCTTGTGGCCCCAGGAGATAGTACTGTCTTCCCCCAACATACACGTTAATTGATCCTCTCAACGTCGTCCCTGACCGCCCTAATCAGTCACCTGGGGTGCTTATTCAAAATTCATATTCCTAGGCTCTATTCCCAAAGAACCCTGATTTAGAAGGATGGCAGAGATGGGATGTCAGGAATCTGTTTTTTAAGAAGCTATCCATATGTTTCCTTACAGAGTAGGAGATGCTGGACTAAGCACCTTATAAGCCTTACCCATTGCTCCCTCCCACCAACCCAGCAAAGCAGCTGCCATCATCCTGAATGTATGAAAGAGTACTCTAAGGTCAGGTCTAAAGTCATACAAGTAGATTGGCAGTAATGCATGAGATTTATCAAGCAGCTTTATTGATCATGTACACCTGTGTTCATTTTACACTTCACAAAACACTTCCGTGTCCATTTTGGGGTCTCCTTCCTCTACCTGTCAAGTCCCTCATAATTGCCACCGTGCTGTAAGCAAGGACGTCAAAGACCAGAGGGTCCACGAAACTCGTCCATTTCCCACACATCCCTGGAGCCTCATTTCCACGACTAAGTTCTTACCATTCCATGTTTTCCACTTAGGAGACCCCCAGAAAGAATATTTGGCCCAGCCCACATCCTTGCACATGGCTGATACATGTATCAACTCTAAAATCTGCACTTTGGCTTATTCCACAGCCTGTGGGGCAAAGCCTAGGCAAAAAGTTGCGACTAGTGCAGGTATTTACTCCTGCGTTAATGGGCACCTACGAGACTCCCTGTGCAGGGTCAGACACTGATTAGAGGATGAATAAGACATGGCCTCAAGGAGGCGGGAGAGACATATCAACAGTGACACCAGAACTGACAAAAATGTAAAAAGCAGGAGCCATGGAAGCTGTAGGTAGGGTACCATGTCACTTAGCTTCTTCCTGTTACAAGAACCAGAGCCCCAAGCCAAGTTTCCTGTGGGCCTACCCATGGACTGGGCAAACTGGACCAGTGTTAGAGGCCAAGGCAGCCCCCACCTCCCCTGCCTCTCTCTGCTCTGTGCGCTCTCACTCCTGGCCAGCCTGCCTTTCCTCTCGTCCTCATATATCCCCTTTCTGCTGTGCCGTTTCTGCGTCATTTTGCCTTGGTCTTGGTCCCAAATCAACCTCTCGGATTCACTGTGCAGATGCAGCCAATTCCGCCTTTTCTCTCGTTGCTTTCTGCCTGATGCCATGAGGCTGTGGGTGCAGGATGGAAAGGTCATGACGTTGGCCTAAGACTGCCCAAGGTGGGTGGCTGTAGCCACACACACAGCCAGCGCCTTCCACGCCTTCCCAATCCAGCCCACTTCCTATATATTTAGTTTCCAGAACACCTTGCCATGGTCCCATTCACTTTGCTACAACTGAAAAATTCACTGTATCTTTCCCAGCAGGATGGAAGCTTGATGTCCTACTTCCAAACGTGACTGTGGCAGGGGCCTTCCATAAACCTCTCAACCTCAGAGTCCATTGTCCTCAGGTTTACACACAGTCTCCTCCAGGGGTGATTTCCACACATTCTCCAAACTATGGGTGAAATCCTCAATTTAATCACCGTGACTACATCATGTATAGTGTGTCACATATGCACATATCCCACATCATATAAAATACAATAGTAGGGCAAGACCACCTTTGGCCCAACAAACTGCCTGTAGGAGAGAGCAGTTTGAGGATAGAGGGAGAGTGAGTAGAAATACGCATCCCTTGATGCGCAAGCCCCATGTATTGCAGCTTGGGACATTGGCCTCGGGCAGGCATCGCATGCCCCGGAAGAGCCTCAGCCGCAGAGGCCATACCTGTGTACCAGCCAGCTGTACCTCGAGAGTGGAGGTCTTGCTCAGACCAGTGAGTCCCAGGGGCATCTCTTGCAGAGTCAACATGACAGGAAACCCCCCAGGGAGTCTGCAGGAGGGCATCTGAGCCACTGTCTTTTACGTGGTGCTCAGGATGACTCAGGCCTGGGTGTTGTAGTTCTATAATGAAAAATCCACAGAGCCTTAGTGGGCTGCCTCACGGTTTTGCTTCTGGGGACACCTTGACTTCCAAGCGAGACTCAAAGATCTCAGCTCAACGGGAAGCCCCTTGCTTTACCTACTGGTTCTTGGCTGGCCCCTTAGAACAGCTGCAGCTGCCCCCTCGACCAGGCCTCCCAGGCTTCTCCTTCCTAGCTGTCCGTACCCTCAGATTGGAAATATCCCCTAGGGGGTCTGACAAGGGCCCCCTGTGCCTGCAATAGAAATGCTCCTTATTCTTTGGTGAGCCAGGGGTGGGGGTTTGGCTGAGCCAGGACAGGGAGGTATAGCAGACACTATCTCCCTCATTGGAACCTAAGCTCTCTGCTTGCTGAGACCTTACTGGTTTGCTGTGTACAAGGCACATGGTACAGAGCCTGGCACATAATAGGTGCTCAATAAATATTTACTGGATAAATGAATGAGAGTAAACAAAAGAATGAATGTGTTATCTTCCCAGCACCCTCCCTCCTACTGAGAACTGTTCCCCAACCATGTGGCTAGAGGATCTGCCAGGTACTTAGAGACCCCCACCCACTGGCTTGGAGAGAGAGAATGCAAGTGATACACAAGGACAAGCAGAGACAAGCGAGAGCCTTCAGCACCCCAACCCCTGATCCCAGAAATGCCAGAGGCCCAGCTGCGCTTGTCTCCTCCCCTCCTGCAGGTTGGTTGCCTAGCACTTCCTGTGAATGAGGTGCCTCAGCATCTTTCCAATAAAACCCCTTTTTTGGCTTAAAAATACTAGGACTGAAAAAATAACAAAGTAGTATAAAGAAAACAAAAAAATGCCCCATAACACAATACCTATAAAAGCTCTTCTGATAATAAAGTAACACATGCCATCACTAGAAAAATTGAAGAGTACAGAAAGACAATGAAAATCAAAGGCTTTCCTCTCTCCAGCCAGTCCTTCTCCCCAAAGGTTATCAGCTTCTGTAAAATGTAAACCTTTCTAGACTTAAGGTCTAGCGTTTGTATGTATGTGGAAATATATTCATGTGTACAAAAAGCATCTGACTGTTAATAATTCTGCAGGTTTTTCTCTTAATATGTTGTAGAGATTGGCCCATATCAGCATCTACAAGTCTTTCTCTTCTTTTTAACTCTGCAGTGTTCCACTGCATGAATGTGCCATAATAAGTTATTCTTGTCCAATGGAGAGATATTTAAGGCATTTAAGAGACATCTTTAAAAGCCATTCTCGTTTTTGCAATTATACTATGTAACAGTGAACCACTTAATGCACTTTGCTTTGGCATACTTTGCAAATATATCTACGGGGTAAATTCCTAGCAGTGAAATTGCTGGGGCAAAGAATTCATGCATTAAAAAAAAGTTCTGATGTTTCTTGCCAAATTGTTCTCCAAAAACCATGCACCCACTTAGGTTCACACCAACAGAGTATGAAAATAACTGTTCCCTTATAACCTTCCCAGGACAGAAAATTATCCAACTTAAAAATTTTTGCCAAACCCATAGGTGAAAACTGCTATCTCATTATTAGGATTTACATGTCTTGATGAAGAAGGTTAAGCTTTTTCCCAACAGTTGTCCTGCCTATCCACATTTCTTTTTTCTGCAAACTGCCTATTCATATCAGTGAAACAAAATGCTATGTGTTCCACTGTCCAAGAATATGCAATACAATGAGGATGAAGTAACACATTAATGTAAAAGATAAGGCTCAATCAAATATATCTGTTGGGACGACTGGAAAACCGGTTGTCAAAATAACCACCAGACCCTCATCCCTGCACTGCCAGGAGGTGGGTCACAAACGAATGTAAAATGAAGCCAAGAAAGTCCAAGAATAAAATCAAGATCAGTGTCTTCACTATCTCAGAGGGAAGAAGGCCTTCCTTCCCTTTCCTGGAGCCCAAAATCAACATAAAGAAAAGACAAGCATATGGACAACTTCTGTAGGATCAAAAATATGAAACCAAAGGCAAGCAAATGACAGACTGGGAGGAAATCTCTGCAGCCGGTGGTTCACCTGCTCCTTTCATAAAGCGCTGGGAGGAAGCCATGGAAAGCCAACAGGTGGTGGACTCACTGGAGCTGCTGGGTCCCTCCTCAAAGGTGAAAGCACAGCTGGGACACTGAGAAGCCCCCGAAAAGAGAGAAGGTGGTGGGTTCTGGCGTTGGAGGGAAGCAGCAGAGCAGGGCAGGAGGGTGGCTGGCTCCCTGGAAAGATGGAAAGGGTAAAGACTCTTAAAAACTTCAGAACGATGGGGAGGGAGGAGAGAGGGAGAGATGGGAGAGAGAAAAGGTGGCGGCGGCTCAGTGGTCCCCATGGGGACCTGCGGGGCTGAGCGCAGCCGGGAGTCCCCAGGGCCCAGGAGGAGGTGTCCGCCCTTCCCCGGCGACGACTGCTTTAACTTGGGTACAGAAAACCAAAGTCCTGGGGACTTATTGGTACAGGAAAGAAAGTCCATGCTGACCAATCTTGTTAAAGGAGATCTTGAATCAGCTCCTCACTTTCCAATGCTGGAAGACAAGGACATGAATGGAGAAGGACAGCAGGTCGCGGGACGCATCTGACACACGGGCTCGGCTGCAGAGAGCAGAAGATGGTGGTGGACGAGGTGATGCGAGGATTCCCCCGACTCTGAAAGTCCAGAAAGAAAAGGCTCCAGTCAGAGAAAAGCTGCTAAGAACTCCCAGTTCCGAACCAGCCCAGTGATATGGGAATCCTCAGACAGGAGGGATGCAGAAAACAATCATAAAACCATGCACGGTTAGATCCAGAGATTCATACTCCTAAATTCTTACTGGGTTTGGATGCTTTTAGTATTAATGCTTCTTGTTTATGCTATTAATATTAAAAGTAAGTGGGACTCAACTTTTTAACCAAGTGGAGTGTAAAATGGACAACCCCTTAGGAAAATTGACAATCTTTTATAAAATGAAGCATGCATCTTCCCCCTCTCCCAAGGAATTCCATTCCTAGGTGTTCATCCAAGAGAAAGGAGAGCATAACCTTCAAAGATGTGCACACAAGCCAGATCAGTGGGTGCTTGGTTGGGAGGACTGAGCAGGAAATAGCACAGTGGGGTTGATGAAAGTGTCGGATCTTGACGGAGGCGGTTAGTACACGAGGGGCACATTTGCTGAGACCCATGGAACTGTACATCTAAGCTCTGTGTATTTCTCTGTATTTAAATTATTACCCGATTTTTTTAAAGTCAGTTTTAGAATTTTAAAATAAGACATATTGTTTAAATGCACGTTGGAGGGCTACTGTAGAGCCTAGACTTTGGCAGTATGATTCTTAAAGGCCATTTAAAATAATTATAAACTTTCAGATGCCATGGGCTATACTTTGATGGCAACAGCTGTATAAAATAGTACAGTCCCCACCTTCCTTTTATACTAGCACCGTCACCTTTTTACTCATACAATTATGGGGGACATATTTTGGACACAGGTAATGGTTTTGTGAAATTTTTATTTTGTGGCAGCTGATTTGATCTTTTTCTTGCCTTTATTTTCCTTATAGAAGTTCCCTTGGGACTGCGATGAGCTTATGAAAAAACTTTTCCTTTACTATTCTTTTTTGGAGTAGAACTACTTGATGTGAATATTTCTCCTGCTGATAATATATTCTAAGTCAATGATGACAAAATATTAGATATTCTTAGTTTACTGTTAATGATTCTATTCTAGTTTTTTGAGCCAAAGCAACATAAGGACAGATACGTTCACACCTGTTAGGGCTGATTACACTCTCCTGCCTTTGAAAGCAGACTTTGTATTAGTTGGATTATATAGGACATTACAATTCAATCAAATGTGCCCAGTTCTTATAGGAGAAATTAATTTTTCTGATCATTTCATCCTTTCTATTTAAGACTATGTAAAACTGATTTTTTAAAGAAATACAAAATCAGAGTTAAATTAACCTCCTCCCGTGGTCTAAATATAGAGAAAACAAATTCTTATATTTGATTTTTTCCTCATCCACATCATCTGAACAGGAGGAAAGGCTTTATTGAGCAGGAATGTGAAGCCAGAAATTCTCTTCACTTTCTCCCAAGGCTGGGTTATTTATTTATTTAATTCATTCATTACTAAAAATAAGTGCTACTTTATATACAAAAAAGAGGAAAATACCAATAAGCTGAAGCTGAGAGAAGCAGTTATAAAGAATAGCCAGTGGTGGGATGGTAATGAAAGTTCTCACAGTGAGCCTGTGTCCAGGTAGCTTTATAGGTGGATTCTACCAAGCTTTCAAGGAGCAGATCATCTGTATTTTATACAAGTTGTTCCAGGAAATAGGAAAAGGAGGCAAGCCAACTAGTCTGATGAAGTTTTTACTTCAGCTAAGATCAGCACAAGAAAATAAAAAATAAGGCCTCATTCACTTATAAACATAAATTGTGAAAATCCCAAATAAGACATGAACCAGCCCAATCCAAAAGCTTATTGAAAAAGAAATTGTCAAACCTGACTTGACAAGTGTATCCCAGAAATGCAAGTATGACGTGCATTTCTACCTTCCGGATGGAGCCCCATCTTGCAGGGAGTGGCATGTGCCCAGCCCCGAGGATGAGTCACGGTCAGTCACAGCCATCCCCGTCTCCTTTGCCAGACACGCAGAGCACAGCCCTCCCTTGCAGCCAAAGGCAGCATGATCCACTTCTGACCAGTGGCACTGGAAGTTGGCTCCAGAAGGGCTTCTGGGAAAGTCTGTCCCTTTGCTGGTAAAAAGAGGGTCACTTAATGTCACACAGTTCTCTGCTTCAGCAGGGGCGATACAGTTTTCAAAAGTGCCATCTTCTCAGCAAATGTGCAGGTAGTATTTTGGCAGGATCATTGCTAAGACTGTAATAAAAGGGCACTAGAGGAAGCATATAAAAGTGAGACATGATGCACAGAAAAGCCAAAGGAGGTGTCTTATTTGATGTCATCGTTCCTCTCTCAATCCATGGAACAGTTTCTACCTGTTAGAGCATGGGCTGTATGCGTGCCTGCTGTCCCAAAGCTTGCCACCTAGAGGGGTGGACAGACACCAAAACAAAGTATCATGATAGCTTTGGCAGGGAGGGTTGCAGAAACTTAAAATATAGTCACCAATCCAGTCTGGAGAGCTCAAAGGACAGTTTTCCTCCTGGAACTAATCTGGAGCTGAAGCCACCGAACCCACCTCGGCGGCACTGGCAGAGTGCCCATGCTCAGAGCCCAGGATACCCCAGGGATGGCATCATGCACGGCTCTGCCACACAAACCCTGGAGAGCAACATTCCCTTTCACCTGCTGATGCTCACAATCACCTCGGTGAAACTCCATTTCTGATTCTAATTTTCCTTTTAGTCAAATTCTTTTGATTACAAGGGAACATGAATAAACTTAAATCACCTTAAAGACTGTTCCTCAACCTTATTGGTAATAACTGATTCAGCAAGCATCATCAGTTTATGCTGCAATACGTGGGTCAAAGTTTGATTAGGAACAGGATATTCACATAGTATCTCCCCACAACAGTGCTTCTTAGTTACAAAAGGATAAACAGAATCTTGACAGTGGAGAAACATGGTGGATTCCACCTTAACCACGCTATCAGTTAACATCACCCATACTGGGTCAAATTGATTTCTGTTGCCTCACATGTTCCAGTCCTGGAGGTGAAGAAGCCCCAGCGGGCACAGACCAACAGAAGCCCCATCTCTCTAGCCAAATGGCCAGGAAAGGGACACACAGTTTTGTAAGACAAACCTTAGAAAATAAGCACCGTGTTCCAGACAAACACCACAGAAAAACTATGCTCCTCTGGCACACCCACACCCATCAGCGAAGGCCAAGTTGGTAACTTAGATTTCCACCCTCTCCAGGCTTGTAAGGAGGGACCCCAGCATCCATGCCAGGCTAGTTTCTGAGGAGGCCAACTAGGGAGTGGTGACTTTGCCCCGGCCAGCTGGTAATGAGGCGTCCACATGGAGGCCACCTGGGAGCCTGGACTTCCATCCCTGATTGGCAGTAACGTGGCATCCCTCCCCCTCTCCACAGTGGTGGTGTCAGAGGCCTGTTGGAGCATCAGGACTCAGAACTCTCACCCATTTTGTCAGTAAGGAGGCCATCCTCACCAGGGAGGCCATGTGGGGACCTGGAGCTCTCACCCTCGCCCAGCAGGAAGGAGAAGCCCCTCCATCCGATGTAAACAGAGTCTGAGTGGTGAACTTGAACTTCTCCCTCCATTGGCAGTAAAGAGGCATCTCCTCCCCTTTCCCTGCCAGAGCAGTGGCAGAAAAAAACAGCTAAAATAAAAGGTTTAAATAAGGTTCAGAGTCACTTGATAATATGGGTGAATGTAGTAACCACAATGTTGCTCATGGGAAACCTTCATGGGGTTGTATATCAATGATACCTTTTTTTTTTTTTTTGTAGATAATTATTTTTTATTGAAGGGTAGTTGACACACAGTATTACATTACATTAGTTTCAGGTGTACAACATAGTGATACAACATTTATATACATGACAATTCTAGGTAACAGCTTTCACCATACCAAGCTGTTATATCTTGACTATATTCCTTATGCTATACATTACATCCCGGTTACTTATTATTTTACCATTGGAAGTGTGTACTTTTTTTTGTGTGTGTGAGGGCATCTCTCATATTTATTGATCAAATGGTTGTTAATGATACCTTAATAATAACAAAAAAAAATCTACCTAGAATTACTATGGGGGTTTGTTCTCACTGTAGTTTGTAAAAGGTTAACACAATGTCTAAAGATATTCCTAAAAATAAAATTTTTACAAAATTCTAAAGACAAATAAATAAGGTCCAGAGTCTCATAAAATAGTATTAAAATGTTCATGTTTCCATTAAAAAAAATCATTCATCATGCTAAGAACTGGGAAGATCTCAAACCGAATGAAAAAAGACAATAGCTGCTAACACCCAAAGAGACATTAGAATTATCTGAAAAATATTTTAAAGCAGACAGAACAAAATACGCTTTAAAAATAAATTATGGATGTGCTTGAACCAAATGGAAAAACAGAAAGCTTCAGCAAAGAAAGAAAAGATCTAAAGAACCAGATGGACATTTTAGAGCTGAAAAATATAACACCTGAAATTAAAGCTCAGTGAACGGGTTCCACAACAGAGAAAACAAGAGAAAAGAACAGGTGAACTGGAAGATACAACAATAGAAATCACCCGTCCTGAACAACAAAGAGAAAACAGACTTAAAAAACTAGTCTCAGGGCCCAGCGGGACTCTTTTGTTAAAGATCGACCATTGCATCATCAGAGACGCAGACACAGAGGAGAGAGGGTGAGGCTGAAAAAGTTCTCAACGTAGTAATGGCTGCAAAGTACCCAAATTTGTCAAGAGACTTAAACTTACACAGGCGGGAAGCTGAACAAACGCCGAACAGGGTTAGACCCAAAGATAAGCCCACAAAACAACTATCATAAGACCCAGGAATTGGGGTCCTGGGCATTTTCCCCAGGGAAATCAAAGTGTCTGTTCAAAGAGAAATCCTGCGGTACTGTTTATAACTGATTTATTTGTTATAGCCAACAACTTAAATCAGCCCAGATGTCCTTCAGCTGGTGAATGGTTACTGCGGTACATCCACACCTCAGGGTACTACTCAGCAATGAAAAGAAATGAACGACTGATGCACACAACCAGTAACCGCCAAAGAATTATGCTGAGTGGAAGTCAATTCCAAAAGGTTCTATACTGTATTGATTCCATTTATACGACATTTTTGAAATGACAAGATTAAAGCAATGGAAGAACAGATTAGTGGTTGGTAGGGGGATAAGGAGGGGCCGGGTAGGAAGGAAGTGGGCGTGGCTATCAAAAGGCGTCATGAAGGATCCTTACAGCGGTGGAAAAGTTCTGTGTCTGGACAGAACAGTGTCAGGACATGGCTGTGATATTGTACTATCGTTTTGCAGGATGTTACCATGGGGGAAAACCGGGAAAAGGGTACAAGGAGTCTCTGTCCTATTCTTACAACTGCATGTGAATGTGTAGTTGTCGCAGAATAAAAGGTTTAATTTTTAAAAATCTACCTAAAATTTTAAAATGTCTTTGTGAGTAATTTTACTTAAAAATAGGAAAAACGGGAAATAGTCTCTTAAAGCTCATTATATTGCAAGTAACAGTTCCAATACCAATTTTTTTTAATAAAAGGATTTTTATTTAGCTCACTAAACTTCAGAATTGGTTTGATACAGTATCTCAATGATGCCAAGGACCTGGTTTCTTTCCTTTTTTTTTTTCATTATATTTTCCCTGAGATTAGCTCCATCCTAAGGCCAGACCCTCTTGTCATCACAAGATGGATGCCAACAACTCACCTGGGGTTACATACTTCCTTGTCCACATCCAGAAAAAGTATGCATACCCCAACCATCCAACAGAAGTCTTGGGCTTCATTATGAAAGGGCCATCTTACTTCCAGTTTCTGCTACTGGCCCAATCACTCTGACTTTGGGACACCACAACCAGCTTATATCATGTACTTGTTTAGACCCTAAACTGTCAAAGGGGAATCTAGTGACTGGCTTAGGTCCACTCATGCAGCTAGGATAAAGTCATTCTCACCAAAAACTCTAAGGATGGGGTAGGAGTAACTTCTCAAAAGAAAAAAAAGGAGGAAAAGCTTAATGGATCTTGAGTATCTCCAACTAATGCTGCACAAACTCTTTAAAAATGAACCACAAGAGCACTGAATTGGATTCCTTGGGATGCAGTGCAACAGAAATAGCTCTACCTAAGTTAATCCAATAGAGACTTCTTGGAAAGATGCAGGAGCTCACTGGGCACAAGTGAACACTGACAGTCCAGAACTCCTCAGGAACCAGATGGCTCTGGCAGCCTGAGTGGCAGAAACTGCTCTACAGCTTTTCCTGAGCACTTTGTTGAAATGAATGAAATCCAGTTATATTTTTTCTTACCACCTCATTCACCATTTGAAATCATAGGAGAAGGAGCATAGTTGTCTTTGATTAAGTCACATTCCTGGGCTGAACTCAGCTGGTGACAGGAAGGATCTACTGGAAGGAACTTCCAAAGACATTTTGGTTTCCAAAGTGAGAGGCCAGGGTGCTTACTTCCATAGGTGCATCAGTCTGCACTCATTTGGGGAGGTATAATCTCCCAAAAGGAAACAGAGTTCTTTGTATTTTAGAGGAATGGTTGCTGGATTAAAAAATTACAATCAATGATAAAACATGTGAGATGGCACACAACAGTACTCAAGTGAAAAGTGTAAATTAAATTGATTTACCTGGCAAGAAAGCAAGAAGAGTGAACTGAGATTTCAACTCAAGAAGGTAGAAAGAGAACATGAAAATAAGCTCAAAGTATGAGGAGTTATTAGAGATAGAAGTAGACACTTGTTATCGAATAGAAAAAAATTAATTGACTAGTAAGACTAATAAATCTGACTAGATTTTTTTTTGACTAGTCCAATAAAATAGACCAATCTTTGGCAAGTCTAATAAATAAAAAGAGGTTGGGGAAGGGGCATGGAAGAAAGAAAGAAAGGGAGAAGATAAAGAGGAAAAAATACAAATAAATGACATTAGGGGCAATAACTACAGGTATGGGGATTTAAACAAATGATAAACATGAATGTTCAAGCTTGCAGTAATAAATTTGAACAGCCACATGAAATAGACACTTTACTAAAAAATATCAATTATAAAAATTGACTTAAGATGTAGAAACCTCAACAGAAGATGTAGAAACCTCAACAGACCAGTAATTATGGTAGAAATGGAAAGATATTCAAGGAATTATCCCCCAATGGCATCAGGTCCAGATGGTTTCACAGGTGAACTCATCAAATCTACATAGAATACAAAATCCCTATGATCGTCAACTTTTCCAAGAATATAAAATTTTTCAACTTATTTTACAAAGGCCTTTATAACTCTGATAAAACAGAAACAAATGGAAAAAGACTAAGTCCCTCAAAAGAAATCTATGGGCCACTCCTATTTTTTAACTTAGATATAAAAGTTCTGAATGAAATGTGAGCAAACCAACCTAGATTTATATTATAATTTATATTATATATATAATTTGTATATTTATATTAGAATAAGTCATAATGGCCAAATAGGGTTAACACCAAGCATTCAAAGATGCAACATTAGAAAAAATTCAGGACATTGACATGTGAAGAAAGTAAAACATAGGATTGTTTCAGTAGGTGCCAGAGCATATGAATGTCTTTTCTATGTCTGCAAATTCCTTAAATTTAAGAATCCTTGGAGAAGCAGAACCTTAATGCCAGATACCTGCTTTCCTGGACTCCCTTGCAGCTGGGTCATAGGCACGTGACCAGTCATTCACACCAGGAGCTAGCATCACAAAGGAGCAGGGTTGGTGCAGGATTCTCTCCCTGCAGTAGGGAGGTTGTGACCGAGTTCCTGGCTTGACAGCTGCAGCAAGCAGGGCAAGCTTCAGTGACCTGGTCTTGCAGCAGGAGCAGATGTTTGTCACCAGACTAGTTCTGCAGCCTAGCTCTGGGCACTGTTCCTGGCTGCACAGTTCCAGGGATGCTTCTCTAGCCCTTACTGAGATGTCTGTAAAGTAGCCAATGTATTTTTAATTTTTAATAAATTCCTTTTCAGCCTAAGTTAGCCAGAACATTATCTATTTCTTACAACTAAAAACTCTGATACCTAATGCAGCAAAAATCCACAGCCTCAGGGCCCTTTCTCCACAGCATGGCCTCTTTCTCTGTCACTTTCTACCTCACTTCCTGCTGCTTACTGCCTCATTTTCTCCATGTTTTCAAATACTTTTCCATGCAGCTGGAAAATTTTATGAATGGCAAGTCCATGGATTGACTGCATCTGACTCAAGTGTCCACCTCTTGTCCAGTCTCCAGGGTGAGCAGATACGGGCAGGCTTATGTGGTTGCATGGTGTACCTTCTGGGAGGCAGCAGGGGGACATTTTCGTCATCAGAAAGGGCAGTGGACCAGACATGGTGACTAACTTCCTGAAATAGGCACCTAACTTGGTCTTGCGATGTTTTAAAGGGCTTTCCAGAGGAAGAAATTCTGAACAGAACTTTCCAGATAAGTTAGGCAGAAGGGAAGGAGTAGTGAGAAGGAAGTCCAGGCACAAGAAAGAGAATGATCTAGAGTGAAGGGTAGAGTGTTACAACATGGGGCTGGACAGGTAAACAAGTGTCAGCCCACACAGGTCCATGTTGGGATCTTAGACTTACCCCTGAGAGTTCTAAAGAGCCATCGTCTCAAGCAGTGGAAGGATATGAGCAAACCTGCCACTCTGAAAGACAAGCCCAATGGGGAAGAGGAAGGGAAGTCAGAAAGTTGGGAGGCTGTTGCTATGAAGCAGTAAGAGAAGATGGCAGCCCAGACTAGGAATGGTGGTCATGGGATGGACAGAGTGGATTTGAGAGAGATTGGGAGATAAAATCAGCAGGGCTTGGTGCAGGTTAGATGTGCGGATGAAGGAGGGGAGGAGTTAAGCCTGTCACAGATTCTATTTGTATCGACTGAATGGCCAGATAAATGAGTGTGTGACGGTACCACTGGGTTGGACAATAGAAAGATAAGCCATTTGGAGAGAGATGATGAGCTCAGTTTTGAACAGTTTTAGTGCCTATGGGACAGCCAGGAAATCCAAAAGGCCGTGAGTCATATGTGTTTGGATCTCAGGAGAGAGCAGCCCGGGCTAGAGATAAAGATTTGAGAGTCACTGGGGTATAGGTGGTGACTGAAGGCAAGGGATTATAGGAGGGTAATCACATGTGTGTATTAAGATAGCATTAGGAGAGCCCAAGACCAAACTCTGGGGGCAGGTTCATTTTTCATGGAGGGTAGAGGAAGAGGAATCCACACAGGAGACTGAGAAGGGCCAGCCACAGGTAAGAGGAAAACCAGAAAATTAGTGTCAGGACTCCCAAGGTAGGGATGGCCATAGGAATGCAGGTTGCAGGATAATCATAGTGGAGAAGTGTCCAGTGGAGGGCAGGGGACACTGGAGACCCGGGTGAGAACTGGGCCAGTGCAGTTGGGGTGGTGAGAAACCAGCCTAGAGCTGGGTGATGAGGGTTAAGACGAGGCAAGCCTAAGATGGCAGCAGTGAAGGGGAAGTGAGTGGCTGCTGGGTGGTTGGAAGGCCGGCTGGGGTGGCAGTTGGAGGAGACCACTCCCAATCTCCCCGGAATAGAAGGAAAGTGGTAGAGCACGGCCAGAGGAGGCTGGGGGAAAGTTGTGGAGGGAGGTGATAAGGGCCTGTGTCCGGGAGGGAGACTGTTCCCCGGGTCACAAAATCCCTATCAGCCTGGCATTTCCTCCCCATCCTTGCCCCCTTCCTGCCCCTGACCAGACCCTCCCTGGAGCCGGGAGACAGAAGGACCGAGTCACACCCTGGAAGAAGCTCTGTGCCTGCGGAGGTCTTTCTACCTGCCTGTAAGCTGGGCTGGGGCTGGGGGAGGAGAGGGTCTGCGGGAAGGGCAGGAGCCAGGGGCTGGGAGCCGGCAGTCCGGCTCTGTGTGGGAAGGGAGCGGGGAGTGGCGAGGACAGGGTGGGAGGTGCGGGGGCCAAGTCTCTGCAAGCACCGCACCCTCTCCCGTGGGGCTGGGGCTGGGAATGACACCGCCCGCCTGCCGCAGGTCCCCATGCCGCTCCTCCTCCTGCTGCTCCTGCTGCCCAGCCCCTCGCAGCTGCAGTCCATCTGCGAGGTGTCCACGGTGGCCAGCCAGGTGGAAGCGAACTGTGAAAATCGGGGACTGAAGGCGCTGCCTCCAGGTCTGCCGGCAGACACAAACATTCTCCACCTGGGTAAGAACCCCCTGGGCACCTTTTCCACAGCATCCTTGGTGCCTCTGGCTCGCCTCACTCAGCTGCACCTGGGTGGAAGCCAGCTCATTGGCCTGCAGCCTGATGCCTCACTAAAGCTGCTGGAGAACTTGGATATATCCCACAATGAGCTGAAAAGCCTGCCCTTGCTGGGACGGGCACTCCCGGCACTCAGCACCCTGGACGCCTCCTTCAACAAGCTGGCCTCATTGTCTCCTGGTGCCCTGAGTGGCCTGAGCCAGCTCCAGGAGCTCTACCTGCATGGCAATAACCTGAACACTCTGCCCCCCGGGCTCCTGGCACCCACGCCCCGGCTGAAGAAGCTCAATCTAGCTGACAACAAACTGAATGAGCTGCCCCCTGGACTTCTGGATGGGTTGGAGGAACTCGACACCCTCTTCCTACAAGGGAATTGGCTGCACACAATCCCAAAGGGCTTCTTTGGGGACCTCCTCCTGCCTTTTACTTTTCTCCACAACAACCCCTGGGAATGCAACTGCGAGATCCTTTATTTCACTTTCTGGCTGCAGAACAATGCCAACAATGTCTACTTATGGAAGGAAGGTATGGATGTCAAGGCCATGACCCCTGATGTGGGCAGCGTGCGATGTGTCAATATGGGAAGCAAACCTGTATGTGAATATCTAGGGAAGGAATGCTCCTCCTTCCGTGATGCGGGTGGCATAGACGACTACGATGACTATGACGAGGAGGACCATGAGGGTGACAAGGCGCCTTCTGCAAGGGCCGTGGTCAGCTTCTCTGCCAACATGAAAGCCCCCACCGCCCACTGGGGCCCACTTCACTCAGAATTTACTGCTTTCCCATACAGCCAGGTGCTCCCAACCCAAGAGTCCACCAAGACACAGATCATATTCTCACCCACCCCAGAGCCCACCACAACCTGGACCACCCCAGAGCCCACCACCCCAACCACCCCAGCGCCCACCACCCTAGAGCCTACCAGTCAGACCACCCCAGAGCCCACCAACCAGACCACCTCAGAGCCCACCACCCCAACCACCCCAGAACCCACCACCCTAGAGCCCACCAATCAGACCACCCCAGAGCCCACCAACCAGACCACCCCAGAGCCCACCACCCAAGAGCCCACCACCCCAGAGCCCACCACCCCAAGGCCCACTAACCAGACCACCCCAGAGCCCACCACAACCTGGATCACCCCAGAGCCCACCCCAACCCCAACCCACCTAGAATCCATCCCAATCCTGACCATGTCAGAACCAACGACATTCTTAAATACTGCCCCAGAACCTGCAGCCCCAACTACCTCAGAATCAACCAGATTCTTAACTACCACAGAACCCACCCCATTCCCTACTACCCTAGAAGCCACCACAGTGATCATCTCTAAATTTGTCAGCCCCCTGAAGGTCCGTGGGCTGGTCCAAGAGGATTTGGATAGCTCCAGAAATGACCCTCTCCTCAACCCTGACTTTTGCTGCCTCCTCCCCCTCGGCTTCTACATCTTGGGTGTCCTCTGGCTCCTGTTTGCCTCTGTGGTCCTTATCCAGCTGCTGACCTGGGTCTGGCACGTGAAGCCACGGGCCCTGGATTTTGGCCAGTCAGCTGCCCTGGCCACAGACACACACACCACACATCTGGAGCTACAGAGGGGAAGGCAGGTGACCGTACCCCAGGCCTGGCTGCTTTTCCTTCAAGGGTCACTCCCCATTTTCCGCTCTAGCCTCTTCCTGTGGGTGCGGCCTAATGGCCGTGTGGGGCCTCTGGTGGCAGGACGGCGGCCCTCAGCCCTGAGTGTGGGTCGTGGTCAGGACCTGCTGGGCACAGTGGGCATTAGGTACTCTGGCCACAGCCTCTGAGGGGGGTGATTTAGGGACCTTGAGAGGCTCTAACAGGTTTTCCTGCTGGGATCCAGCTGGGAGTGGGTGGGTGGGTAAGGAGCACAGGGCCGGGGGGAGGTCTTAATTACTTTCCCTTTATCAGAGCGCCCTTTTCACACCCCAGGCACACAACCTTGGACCTAGCAAATCCTGAAGGACTTGGCTGGGTCCTGGAATAAAGCTTCCTATGCTGGATGGTGGGGCCCCCAGACTACTAGGTCATTACCGTTGCTTTTCAGGAGTTTTCAGAAAAGGCAAGTAAGAACAGAACATGGTTCCCACATGTGTGTACTGAGGAAAACTTGGAAAGGGATTTATGAAAATGTGAGCTCTGATCCTCTCTGGGTAGTATGAATATAGGTGATTTTATTTTACTTTCCTCTCATTAGCAACTTCCTAGTTTTCCACCATCATATATTATTTGTATAATTAAAAATTTCAAAAAGAACACTTCATCTCTTTTGGAGGGGTATGACTGGGGTAGCTGTCACTAGCGTTCTTAGGGCCTCAAGGGTCCCATCCTAGTTACACTCACCCAAAAAAGCTCCCATCTTGGCCTGCACCTACCCTGCTTGGTGCACCTTCACCAGGCCACCCCAAGCACCAGCTCCAGCTCCAGAACCGTGTTTCCCTGGGGCGGAACAACACTGCGGAGGCCTACCTACCTGCAGCCTACAGCACTGGGAGTGACGGCAGGTGTCTGACGCCCACACCTGTGGCCTCAGAAATGCAGCTTCCCACTCTGTCCAGGTCAGTGAGATGGGAAGAGTGTGGTCCTGCTGATGTGTACCATCCTGGTGGGTTGTATTAAGTCTTGGGTTTTCTGTTGTCCAGCCAGGATGCAGGCAAACAGAACCCCCTTCTCTGCCCTGGTGCCATAGATTCTGCCATTCCCCTTACCATGTCGGGTGGGGCTTTATCTCCTGCTGTGTCTGCAGCCCACACCTAGGCCTGGAGCTCAGAGAATGGGAGTGAAAGCTGAGTCTTTCTGGCTCCATGGAGACCCCTGCCTCCATATGGTGGGAGATCTTCCTAACATGAAAACCTAACCCCCTCTCCTTTGAGGTCTTCCCCAGAAAGAGGACACTCAGAACACTCAAGCTTGGCAAGCAACGACTTCTGTGCACTGACTGACCAACAGTCCAGCTTCATCTCTCCTAACAGATACTTCCCACCCTGGGCTCCATCTACTGCAGACTGCATAGGCTCTGGCTCCCAGCATCCCTCTGAGCCTTTGCTCAGCCAGGAGTGCTGTGCTGTCCCTCTTCCTGGACCAGTCTAACTGGTCCTACACAGGTCTCTCCTCCCCCAGGCTAGGCCTGCTGCTCCATGTTATCCTGCATCCGTCTGTTGCTACACTCTTTCCAAACTGCTTCGGTGTCATCTTCCCCTCTGGACTTGAAACTCCTTAAGGACAAGGTTCAGGCTTCAAGTTTCTTTAAGTGGCCACTATGGCCCAGGTCAGCATGTGCGTGGAGGAGGCAAGAAGGCCCAGCAGAGATGCCAGGCTGCCAAGCTCCACCTCTGCCAAGGGGATAGCTCCCACCTGCTGCCTGCTCATCTCCTGGCCCATCTCCGGAGAAGCCTTTCCCCTTCGGGCCTCAAGCTGCCCAGCCCTCCTTTCAGTTGACCTTCCAGTGCCTCCTGATGTTTTAGGCTCCTTAAGGACACTGCCTGGGAATCACAGATCTTCTAAAGAAAGGCTGAGGCAGTCACTCTTCCCAGCCTAGGCCCACATAAAGTCTCCAGCCAACACCCTCACTTTTCTCAAGCTTCCAGGTTTTGGGACAGGGGGATTGTGTGTGTGTATGTGTCCCACCCCCACCAGGTCAGCCTTCCCTTCTAGAGACTCTTATTCCCTCCTCTTTAGGCTGCAGAAGCAGTCACCAGACCCCAGAGGCCTTTCCTGAGGATTACACAGAATGATTTGGGTGGCATTCTTGGGTGACTGGCCGGGAAACAACACACAGGGCCTGGAGTTTTGGTTTTCCTCACCCCAGTCAGCTGTGGTAACAAGACTGATTTACATGTCATTTGCATAAAACCAGCAGGTGCTTTAATAATTTTTCTTGAAATCTCCAGTTCCTGTTCTTTGTCCAGTCTCCTCCCCGTCCTGCCCCCACAACTCTCCAGATTTGACGGCGGTGCGATCAATCCAATTTATTATGTCCTCAGTGAGGTGTAGAGAGGAAAGGCCATGTCTGCCCACTGCAGACCCCTTGACCATCTTGACAGCTTTTGCTCTTTGCTGTCCCCCCACACTGCCTTGGTTTCCACACCGAGAAGGGGGATCTTCTGCAGTCCTATGTGCCCTGAAACTAAGACCAAAGAGGAGGCCGGAAATCCTCAGGGAGTTCCCCGGCTCCCCTAGAGGCACAGCCAAGGACAGAGATATCCTGAGGATCAGGATAAGCAGGGCAAGCTGGAACAGGGGTAGGACAGACCAAAGTCCTCTTCCCCCGAGGAGGGAACCACACTGTGGAGGGAAAATAAATAGAGGGGCCCAGGGCAGCAGAGTTCAGGCCCTCCGGGGTGCACTGACTGGAGAAGCAGCTGGTGAATGGAAGCGCCAGCATACCAGCTCCAGGCCCCTCACCCATCTCAGCCACTGAGAAAGAGACGCTTGTAGGCCTTGTTCATTTGCTCCAAGAAGATGAAGGTGAGGACGGTGTGGGGACCCAGACGGGCATAGTACGGTGTAAAGCCCTTCCATAGGCTGAAGAAGCCCTCATAGCGGACAACCTTCACCAGCACATCCTAGACAGGCAGGCAGGGCACTGGGGCTAGGACCTGGCCTCTGGGACCCTGTCCCTTTTTCCCAGCCACCCTTACCACCCTCCCAGGGCATCCAGTCCTCCAGCCTGAGTCCCCAGCCCTGCATTCTCACCAGTCCATTTTTGTATTCCGGCTTCCCGTCAATCATTCTCATGTTCTGGATCCTGTAGGAGAGAAGATAAGGGAATGGGAGACATAAAGGAGGCCCTCCCATCCCTCTCCAGGCCCAGGCCTGCTTACTCACCGGGTCTTGACAATGTCCACAGGCATGGAGGCGGCAGTGGTGACCAGGCCACTGATCATGCTGGCACAGAAGTGACACAGGATGTTGTCAGAGAAGTAGCCTGAGGGAGGTGGAGCAGAGGGTGCCAGTCAGCTCAGAGCTAGCCCAGACCAGGCTGGGAGCTGAGAGCCCAGCTCTGGGTCTCACCTGAGTCCAGTAAGAACTGCTTGGATTGGGAGTAGGAGGCGAGCTGGGCAGCATTGACGACGACAGCCCGAGCCATGGTAGGGATGCAGCCCTAGCATGGGGGAGTAGGGGAGGAGTCAGAAATGCCTGAGACCTGACCCCACGTCCTCCACATCTTCAGCCCCTTCACTCACCCTCCACAGTGTGGGGATACCCTCCTCCCGGGTAATTCGAATCAGAGCATTAAACACGTTTTTGTAGCCACGGCGTTGTTCAGCTGGAAGCCTGGTGGGAAGGCAGGGAGAGGACAAGCTCAGGATAGACCACCCCGTCCCACAGCAGCAAAGAAAGGGAGGCCAGAACAGGTGACTGCTCTGCTCTAGGTCTACGATAAGAAATTAGTCCTTTTATTCTAGATTCTAGGGAATGAGGCTAGGGGCAGGCTCCAAACTCACCGGCCATCGGCAGTCATGCGGATAAGAGCCACCTCGGCTGGTGTTCCCACAAAGGCACCAGTTGCACCTGCAGTCATGCCAATTAGGGCCTTCAGCAGAAAGCCAGGGGGTGTACCATCAGACCCAGTCAGGCGCTCAAACAGCACAGTGTAGATGCCAAGGCGAGTAGTGGTGTAGGTGGCCTGGCGCAGCAGGCCAGCCGACAGCCTGGGTAGTAAAGGGATGATTACATCAGGCCAAGATCTGGAGCTGCCAACCCACACCCTACCCCCATCCTGTTGCCCAAATACCCGGTGTAAATGCCCCTCAGCCCTTCTGTCCTCAGGATGCTGGTGAGAGCATGGAAGCTGGTTTTGTACTCTCGTGTCTTGGCTCCTTCCCCACTCAGCTGCATCCGGTTCTTCACGAGGTCCAGGGGCTGTACAAAAACTGTAGCTCCCATCCTGGGGGAAGACAGGGGTGGAGTCAAGGTCCAGATGTCCCAGACCTACTAATTCCCACTGAAGCCTGGCAACAAGGGGTGACAAAGGGCAAGGCCTGCAATGCAACTAAGTATTCAGAAGGCTGGTGAGCACGTGTATAAGAGTCTCCGAGTGTACCAAGAGCAAACGAATCTGGAAAAGTCCAGTGGTCCAGAAGAGGCCTTGCAATGGAAGTACTTCATGCAGCGCCAAGGGGGTCAAGCAGTGACCTGGGACTGCATGCAGTCCGACCACGGGAGGCGTGGTGGGCATCTTGACCTAGGACTCCATGTAGTCTGGCAGGAGCCATGCAATGACCTGGAACCCCATACACTCCGTCAGAGTCAAGTAATGGGTTGGGAAACTAGGGTGGCTCAGCGAGGGCAGTGCAATGACCCCGCGTGCAGCTGAGTAGGGGCCTTCCAAAGGGTGGAAAGATCCTGGCAGCCCATCGAGGAGCTCGCAATACGCTAGGGACCGTGCTGACCCCATGCTGGCTCCGTTCACTGCAACAGACCCAAAGATGAACCCGACCCGATTCCATACAACCGTCCCTTCCTCCTCCTTTTCCATCCCTGGGGCCTGAGCTTACCCCGCCAAGCCCCCAAACAGGAACTTGACGGACTTAGGGGAGGTACGGGGCTTCCCATCCATCCCGCCGGCCCCAGGACTCGCCGTCGCCGCCATCGCCTCAATGGCCCCGGGCTCCTGGTCCCGTGCGCGCGCGGCCCCGCTCGCGGCCAAGGTGACACCGAGCGCGCAACAGGGGCGAAGGCGCGCGCACGCCCCTCCGGCTCTTAGGTCCTGCACCAGCTGGGAGCCGGCGCAGGCGCAGGCGCACAGCGCAAAGGCGGCCGGGAGTAAGGCGGGGCTGAAGGAGGAGCTTGAATGATGGGTGCGGGAGTTGGGTGTGTCTGATTTAGGAAGCTAGAGCATAGGCGCTGTTTTTACCGAATTGGATTCGCAGGAAAATAGTTTGAAGATCTCGCGAGATCGAGAGAACTAGGAGAGCCAGATTTAGAGCTTTCGCGATAGATAACAGCAACATTTCAGCTGGTTGGGGGGAAATGGGGGTATGTGACTATCGCGAGACCTGAAGGTACCGCGCCGCCGCTGCCAGGAAGAAGAAAGGTTTGTAAACTGGGCATCTCCAGGATCCCGGGCAACAAAAGGCGGACAACTAGGTTATCTTTCGAGGCTTCGGTACTCCTTCCCTCTCCACAGGCACTCGCTCCAACTCTAACCTTCTTTTAACCGGCCTTTTAGAACCGGAAGTCCTTCATCTTGAGCGTTTAATGCTGGAAGAGGCCTGACTTTCTTTACCGGAAACCCTTTTCCATGGACTAGGAAGACAGCCCACCTGGCCGGAAGTCCCACCCCCTTCAGCTCCCCCCCCCCTTACAGAAGTTTTTCTGTCACCTGTGTTTGCCTTTCTGTCACCTTTCCCCGTTTTATCCCTGTAACAGAAAAGGGCACATTTAGTGTCTCCCTCCTACCTCCACTAACGGGGTGGCTATATCACTCCCCTAAATGGGGTGCCTTCCCCGCGCCCCCATGTAGTTGGGAAGTGAGACCTGGGGGTGGTCGGACCCCTGGGATCCTGAAGGAGGGGCAGAGAGGGCGCAGAACACCTCTTCTGCTCCTGCTACGAGGACGTGGCTCCTCAGCTTCTCCCTCCCGCTGCCATGCACCCTGCGGCCTTCCCGCTTCCTGTGGTGGTGGCCGCTGTGCTGTGGGGAGTGGCCCCTATCCAGGGGCTTATTCGAGCGGTGAGTGAGGGGCAGATGGGGGAAGGGCATTGAATGGAAGAGGTTGCAGGCTGAAGGGGAACCCGGATTCTTACTGTCCGCAGACCTCGGACCACAATGCCAGCATGGACTTTGCAGACCTCCCAGCACTCTTTGGGGCTGCCTTGAGCCAGGAGGGACTTCAGGTGACTTTTTTCCCTTTTCCCCGTTTCCTCAAATCCTCCATCCTGGTAGGAGTTGAGGAGCCTTGCCCTTGGGTGAACCGGAGGTAGGAAGAGTCAAGTTAGGAACTAAATGCAGAAATACATCTAGTGTGGAATCCAGAATCTAGAGGAAGAAGGCAAAGTCTCCTCCTAGATCTCTGAGCCTTACGTGGGAGACTGAACCGTGGATAAGATAAAAGGTAGGGGGAAGTGGTACTTATCAGTAGGGTCTGTGGAGCCAATTACTGGTTCTACAACCCTGGACAAGTTAGTTATCCCTGAGCCTTTGTTTTACTGTAATAACGAAACAATAATATAAGTTATCTCAGGGTTATTGTGAAGATTCAATTAGATAAAGCAATTTGTAGTACCTCATCACAAAAACCATCACAAAGCAAGAACTCCCTTGGGCCACAGATAACAGTATATTTGTAAGATAAGTAATTGCTAAATTAAAGGGAGGTGTTAAAAAATAAAATTCAGGAGTAAATTAAAAAAATCTTAGTGGCTTTTTTCAATGATTCATGAATTGGGCGGCATCCCATCTAGCAAATAGAAAAGAACTCCAAAGAACTGTACAAAATGAAAGACTGATGGGCAGAAGGAGGTGTGACAAGGAAGTTTCACTAGCAAAGAGCTGACTATGGCAAGGTCAGCCATTTTTAAGGGATGGTAGGGGATGGAGCAGATTATCTCATTAGTGCTGATGAGGTGATCCCAGATTAACTGGGTTAGGGTTGCATTCCTTAGGGAGGCTGAAACTGTAAGTTAGGTATTAAAAGCCTTGGTTTGGTGACCTGGGACTTAGCACAAGTTAACTCTATTTGGGCCCGTTGTCTATTTTAACAGAGGGGAGTATGTACTGGAAAAGGGAATGTGAAACAGAACTTTAGAAAAAGTGGCATGGATGGAGACTTGATTAGAATCAGTGGGCAACTGGAAGGCAGAAGGAATTTAATTAGCTTGGAGTATGTGGTATAGGTTAGCTCATGGGGGGACAGGGAGAGGGACGATGAGTGGGTTTGGTAAGGGGATGTTGTCTGATGTAATTGCATCTTCAGAAGGCAAAGAAAAGAGGGAGACTTCACTGGGGTGGGATGCTCAGAGGATGTGCAGTATGCGGGGCCAGTGTGCTTGGTGGGCTCTGAGGAGCAGAACCTAGGTCTGTTAAATCCGGTTGTTTATTTCTCTTCCCCAGGGCTTCCTTGTGGAGGCTCACCCAGCCAATGCCTGTAGCCCCATTGTCCCACCACCCCCAGCCCTGGTCAACGGGTCAGTCTTTATTGCACTGCTTCGAAGATTCGACTGCAACTTTGACCTCAAGGTTGCTGAATGTGGAGTGGGAGCTGGGAAGCCGCAGCGGCGGGGTGGGGGTGGGGGTGCGAAAGGCACCAGAAATAAAAGAGGGCAAGGCCTTTATCTCCTGCCTTTCTCCCTAGGTCCTCAATGCTCAGAAGGCTGGGTATAGTGCAGCTGTGGTACACAATGTGAATTCCAATGAACTTCTCAACATGGTGTGGAACAGTGGTAAGGCTGGGGAATCTAGACAGCTGAGTTTTCCAGTAGAGGTGAGACTTTATTACTGGAATGATGGGAGGGCTTAAGGCTTAGGGAGAAGGAGTCAATCTTCTGGATGGGTGGGGGCAAAAGAGCCAGATTTTACTGAAGAATTTGAGTGGAGGGTTGGGTCCCTGGTGTAATGCCCTGATCCCTACAGAGGAAATCCAGCAGCAGATCTGGATCCCGTCTGTGTTTATTGGGGAGACAAGCTCCGAGTACCTGCGTGCCCTCTTTGTCTACGAGAAGGGGTAGGATGTGTTCCTTTCAACTTACATGCCCGTCTAGAGCCCAAGCCTTAGTGCCCCCATCATTCAGCCTCAGGCCCCCCATACTCGGCCTTCTGACTTTATTCCCACTCCCTTCTCCACCTAGGGGCTTATCCAGAGCCAGTTACTTTGTCCTTTTGTTTTTCCTCCCCCTCTGATAACCGGTGTTCCTTTTCCCAGGGCTCGGGTGCTTCTGGTCCCAGACAGTAGCTTCCCCTTGGGCTATTACCTCATCCCTTTCACAGGGATTGTGGGACTGCTGGTTTTGGCCATGGGAACAGTGATGGTGAGTAGCTGAGGGAGCAGGATGGGGTGAGCTGAGGCGTTTAGTACCAGACTGGCTCTGAGGGTGGGAGATGGGGCTGGTTCGTACTACATGGCCCAGTTTTTTTCCCGAAGCCTGATCCATCTACTTCCCCTTTCCCCAGATAGTTCGTTGTATCCAGCACCGGAAACGACTCCAACGGAATCGACTGACCAAAGAGCAACTGAAACAGATCCCTACACATGACTATCAGAAGGGTGAGAGGGCTAAGGGAGAGAAGGGCCTGCCCCACAGCTTACCTGGCTCTGAAGGAGTTTGAGCTCAGGAGATAGATAACAGGGCAAAGAAAGATGGCAGGGAGGTGTCAGCCTGAGGTGCCATTCTTCCTCTTTTTATCCATATATACATTGAGGACAGGACAGGAATAGAGCAGGAGATGGAAAGCAAAGATGATTCCATGGACTAGTTGGAGGAAAAGGAGGAGAACCGACCTTGCTAACAAAGGTGGAGAGAACAGAAAAATGGAGGGAGCGGGGAGGATGCAGTCTGAGGAAGAAACAGGTAAGAAGGGGCTGGGTCTGGAGGCCCTGGAGCCTCTAGTGCCCATATAAGGCCATAGCAGAAGCCCTGCCCCGTTTCCGCTCCTCCTCTCCGTCTCCACCCTTACACCTCCCCCCAAAAACCCACTTCCCTTCTTACCTCGGCTCTTTGCTAGTTTCTTCCTACCCCCGATTCCTCATGTTCCACTCTGGCCTTTCCCTGCCCACCTTTAGCTCTGTAGAACCAGGGAAAATAACATGCAGGAGTTAGTTTCACCACAGGCTGCCCAAAGTGACTTCTGTGGGTCCTGGTCCAGGATGACCCAGTTTAAGGACTTTCTTCCTCCCCTAGGAGACCAGTATGATGTCTGTGCCATCTGCCTGGATGAATATGAAGATGGAGACAAGCTGAGGGTACTCCCCTGTGCTCATGGTGAGGCCCTGACTTCCTGTGCCCTTGGCCCACTCAGCCAGCAGACACGGTACTTCATCTCATGCCTCTCTGCAGCCTATCACAGCCGCTGTGTGGACCCCTGGCTCACTCAGACCCGGAAGACCTGCCCCATCTGCAAGCAGCCCGTTCATCGGGGTCCTGGGGATGAGGAGGAAGAAACACAGGGGCAAGAGGGTGATGAGGAAGGGGGACCAAGGGACCACCCTGCCTCAGAGCGGACCCCACTTTTGGGCTCCAGACCCACATTTTCCACTTCCTTTGGCTCCCTTGCCCCAGCTCCCATGTTTCCTGGGTCTTCAACAGAGCCCTCACCCTCTCCTCCTTCAGCTGCCATCCTGGTCTGACACTCCCCATACACCCCCTACCCACATACCTCTGATGACCTACTGCATAGCACCTTTCTCCCTTCAGTCTTCTATGCTGAGGGTAAGGGGACATTTCTGCCCTAGGTTTCTCCTTTACCCAATCCCATTCTTTTGAGGGGACTAGAGGTGTAAAGGGACTGGGTCTTCACTTACTGGGTTAATAAAATCGATTTTGTGGACTAAGGAAGGGTGAGGTACTTCTCACACAGGTGAACTTCCACTTTGGGGAACTGACCATGTTCACATACAAGCGGCAGGGGAATGCTGGGAGACTAACCTGTAGTCATGGGGACAGTCCCAGCAGAAATTTGTTGTGACTCAGAGAGGGGGAGCCCCTCCCACATGAGGATGACTCAACTGGCCCTGCCTTGCCCGTAGGCCTGGACACTCTCTCTGGTCTGGGTGGCTTTATTCCATTATCCACTAATTCAACTAGCATGCTGAGGGCCTTGGGCTGGAAATGCTACTGTGGAAAGGTTAAACCACCTGGCCAGGGAGGCCTGAGGCAGGAAATTCTAATGCCTAGATAGTGCCTCAACCCTCCTGGCTCCTAACCCTAAGCTAGGATGGCAGTGACTATCGTCCATCCTGACACCCCAGCTCAAACCACACAGCACCTTGTTAGTAGAATCTTTTTTATTCAGAAAAAAACAAACAAAAAAAACCCCGAAAACAAAAAAGTTTTCCAACCACACACAGGAGGGGTATGGGCAGGAGGGGGGTTGTCTGTCCATCCAGCCCCAGCCCCCAGCTCATGTGGTTTTGGCAGCAATAAGGGGTATGGGGTAATGACCCCCAAAATAAAAATGGGTGTGTGTGTGTATGGGAAGGAGAGGGATGCAAAAGCAGTGGGGATTGGTGGGGGAAGGGATAGACGAGGTCAGTACTGGGAACGCCGCAGGTGGGAAGCCATTTCATAACATTTCTTGTTGATCATACCACCGTGGACACCTTCTTTGCCCATCAGCAGGACTAGCGCTGGAGGAAAGAGAAAGGAGGCTAGGACCCAGGTGTCACACAATTCCACCCCCTGCCAGTTGTTCAGCAGCTGTCCAGCCCTGGGGGCTGTAACCCAACCTCATCTCTCCCAACCCCCGACACACAGGCAGGCTGTCAGTCACCCTGAAACAATAGAGCTTTTCAAAAGGGGAAAATCAAGCTTAAAGGCTGGAAAGGAACACACTAAAATTTAGGGGTCAAAGGCTTGTAGACTGTTGATTCTTGAGTTAAGCCTAGAAATGGCTGCAGATAAGCCTGCCGCCTCCAGGTTTTAGAGGAGACCAAGGCTTAAGTGCTGACTTGTGGCCAACAGTCCCAGCTTCTTCAACAAAACGGAGTTTCTCATCTGAGGGCTCAAGGCAGGAAGGAACTTAAGAAGTAATACACTTCAACTTCTTTTATGTCAACAAGATGAGGAACTGGGACCGAACCGGGACTATCCACTGTCCCAGCATCCAGCAGGCCAGGAGTACAAACCTGGTCTGATCCTTTCCTACTGTGGAATCACACAGAAAAAGCACCCAAAAGATTATTAAACAGAAGGAGGTACATTAGGGATCTTGGAGCTAGAGAAAGGGTAAGACTCAAACTCACTCTTGGCAGTCATGGTGACAGTGATGTTGAAAGTGGGGGCTCCACCGGTGCTCTTGGTACGCAGATCCATAGTAAATTCCCCATCCTGCAGCAGTGAGTCCCGGATCACAGAGCATTTCTGGCCCCCAAGTGTCAGCCCATTCACGAAAAAACTTGACCGGTCTTTGCCAACTAGGACACCAACCTCAGCTGGCTAGAAAGGAAACCCAAGCACCCACCAAATTAGTCTGTACGCCAAGGTTCCCACCACCACCTCCAAGGACCCACTTCTGCACTCCTCATGATAGCTAGAACTCCCCGCTCCTAGGAGGAGAAATGTGTCATGTGCTCTGTACACATCCATGGAACTTGAAGAACTCTTAGAACTCTCAGAATTTAATGCAAAAAAAAAAAAAGACCTATGATTCTCAAACCTAGAGAATGGTAATAGGAAGCAGCGATATATTTCTCTGGAGACTTAGATCTCGCTTAACCGGGGAAAGCAAACCCAGGAAAACAAAGGGGTCAAAAGCCAGTGAAAAGAATGGAATGGGACAGAGTGGGGAGCCTTTGGATGCTCAGAACTCTCCTTCAGGAAAAGCAGAAGCGAGGAGAGGAAGGGAGGGGGCGGGCGAAGCAGGAGAAGCAACTTTGCCCTTATTTGGTCAACGGTTCTGCAGGAGTTGTTGGGGGCCCGGACGCCTGGGTCTCCAAGTAACCTAGAGTTTAGGTCCAGGTACCAATCAGTGTCCCAAGATGGGGAAGCTGGTCTCGGGGGGATTTCTGGTAAAGTTGGAAAACTTTTGAGGGCGGCCCGGAGCTTGATCAGGCAAGCCACTTCTCGGGTCTACACACACTGGGGAACCTTTCTCACCCTCCCCATTACACCCCAAATCCCCACATCCGGTCCCCTCCCTCCCGGAAATCCCCTTCCCCCCATTCCAACTTCCGCCCCCTCCCCACTTCCGGGCAGTGTGGACTGAGGTGGTGATGGGGACAGACGTAGTCACCCCTTATTCCTTCACTGACACTGTCCTATAACTTCTCACAAAGTTCCCCTGCTCCAGGCCCCGCTGGATGACGGGAAGGGAGGGCATGGGGACTTCCGGGATTGGTCTCCCAGGAATGTTGAGTTCAACGTGCTGACTTAGAGGGGCCGTGTGGCGGCCTCGCCCTCTCTAAAGGGGTTGGGAGGTGCAGGGAGACCACATAAGACGGGCATGGGACCCAGGCCACACGACTGGGGCTCCCTCTCGCCTAAGGAGAAACAGTGATGGAGAGGGCGCGAGCTGGCGGCCGGAAGTGGAGCGGGGGGTCCAGGGATCCCTCGGTCCCTTCTCAATCACAATCCCTGGTTGAAATTGCAGCGCGTGCCCGCCCCGCCCTGAAGGAGGCGGAAGTGGGCCGCTGCACCGGGTGGCGCGCCCCTCCCCGCCCTGTGCCCCGGATGTAACGCCCCGTCGCGGAAAGCGGGGCGACTGGCGGGATGGGCGCCTCCGCCTGGGGTGTAGGACTTTGGTGGCAACGGAGGTACCCACTCACGTGCAGCCAGCATTCGCGCCGCATCCAGGGCAAGGACCGGGTCACGGTCTTTCGCTGCCCTTCCCAGACCGCGCCCGCCCCCACCCAAGTTCCTCCCGCAGGGTCCAAGTCCGGCCAGTCCCCCGGACCGCGCAGGCCTCGCAGTACCGTGATGTTGACGAAGGTTTTCCCGGGGACAGCGGCCCAGACAGAGGGCGAGTCCTTATAGCCCACGATGGCCGCGTCCTGACAGGTCCCGTCCGCCATGAGGTTGTCGATGTAGGCGTTCCACCCGGCCATGGCGCTGCAACAGGGGCTGCTCTCGGCGGTGCTGCTGGGGCCGCGGGCTGGGCTCGGGCTGCCTCTGGCTGACGGGCGGGGGGAGGTGGAGAGGTTGGGGCACGCGCTGCCGTCCGGACCGCGGCTCTGCTAGCTGTGCAGCAGCCCTCGCACCGCCACTTCCTGCTCCTCCCCCCCCTTAGATTTTTATTTGCAAAGGGCGGTAGGGGCGGGGCCTGCTCCCCATTCCCTCCCTACCCCCTTCGCCTACCCAGATACCGAACTTTGCACAGGCAATTTTAAAAATCCCTCCCCCTATTGCAAAATTTGCAGAGTTCGATGGAAAGCAATGTAAAAGGAAGGGGGGGGCGCAGGGGAAGGTTAGGTTTAGGGCTTGCTCCATTTCGCATTGATTATCAACCAGACATTAGTATAAGGGAAGAGAATGAGCCCAAGGGAGGAAGGAAAGTGAAAGGAGGAAGAATTAGCAAGCTGCAAATTTGGCAAATTAAAGAGGGTTCGGGGAGCTCAGGGTTAAACTGAATGACTCCCCCTTCCCCCACCTCCGCCGGAGGAAAGGAACGGCGGGCGGCCGCGGCGGCGGCGCGTGCGCCCGCGCCTGCGCCGAGACCAGAGGGAAAGCGCGTGGGGTAGTTGGGGTCGGCGGCCGGCTCAGGCGCTCCTGGCCGAGCAGATACGGACAACCCAGTGAAGGAAGGCGGGTCGTGGACGTGTCTCTTGTTAGGGCAGGAGGGGTGGGGGAGAGGCTTGTGTGTTGTCGTTTCTCCTCTCTTGATTTTATTTATTAAGAAATAAGGGAGCGGAAGGGAATTTAACAAAATTCCCGGCCGCCTTGAGAGTTGAACGCATCTACTGGGAACACTTCTCTCTTCAGCATTTGCCCGGGTGGCACAAGTTGGGCTCCACGGGAACCCACCCCCAATTCAGGGATTATCCCTCGCTGGATGAGCCCCAGCCCCACGTCCCACCCCTGCCAGTCCCCCGGCCAGCAGTTTGAGTTACCGGCCGTGCCCCTTGGCCCGGCGCAGGTCACTGAAGCGCGGGCGCCCGAAGGGCGGGGCAGAACTATTTTTCAAGGCGGAAGAATACCAAAGTTTGCAAGCTTTGCAAATTTTTCAAGAAGGGAAAGTCCCTTCTACTTTGGACCCGTTGGATGTTTTCTTTCTTTTTTGGTAAAACTTATGCTAAGAACTTGGTGGCGATTACTTCTCTTGTCGCCAACCGGGAGCGGGTGGGGCAGGACCTTGCAGCCGGCTAAGTGAATTAGCCGCCGGTGGCCGCCGACCGGCTCGGCCTCTTCCGGTCCCTTGCTGGAGGAGTGGGAACGGCGGGGGGCACCTCCCAGGAGGGAAGGGGCTTCGATTCCGAACTACTGCCCAGCGGGGAGCGTTTCCCTCGCGACCACTCGGACCCCTGGGGCATCCGACGCCCCCAGAGCCCGAGTTCTTCGACAGCCGCCGTGGCTGAGTCACTGGCCCCCTCGGGCGCGGCCGCACTCGGGCACGTGGCGGTGCTCCCCGCCAGCCATCTCCTGACCTCTGGCCTGCCGCACCTCCTACCGCAGGATGGGAAGATACTGGGACTGAGCGGGCAGAGATAAGGGGGCGAGGGGCGAGATGAGAGAACGGGGACCCGGTGTGCGACCTGGGAGACCGACACCGCGGGGCTGGCGGGGCGGGAGCTAGGAAGGGGGCCGCGGGGGTGAGTCACCAGGCTCGGGCCGCTTCGGCTCCGGCTCCGTCGGGTGGAGCCTTCGAGTCCGGGGCGCGGAGCCGAGGTGCCCTGTGATGGTCGTCCGCCTGCAGGCCCAAACCTGGGCCCTCCTCCCGGGCCCTGCCTGGGCTGCAGCGGAAGTCGGGCAGACCCCACACTCCCCCCAGAGCCGCCGGGGCGGGGAGTGTTATTGTGTGGGTCTCTACCCACTTGCCAGCAACGTTACTAGCGGACTGCCGGAATGGTCCCGGGCGATCAAACGCTGACGAAGGGCCCCCCTTCTCCCGTCCATTCACACTCCTGATTCAACCTAATTCATTGATGGGCTAGGACCGCGCTCCGAAGCGCCCGCGGTCGGTGGGAAAGGGGCTCCTGAGTGATAGTTTCCATGCTGGGCGTTAAGTGCTGTCCCAGCGCTATCAGTAGGGAGCCAAGTCAAGTCTGGGCCCATCTAAATTCGGCTCCCTCCGCCTCCCCCGCCCCCTTGTTGGCCCGGAGAGCTTGGATGGGGTGGAGCCTACAGAGGCCGCTATGAGGACCCTGAGAGGTGAGACCCTCTCGTCTTCTGAGTGGGGGATTCAATTTTAGAACTCAGCTTGCTCACACCTCCTGCCCCTTCCCAGCACTGAAGGCTGAGGCAACCATGCGCCCTCCAAGTGAGCTGAGCATGTGTGGATGTCAATCCTGCAGCCCCTCTTCCAGGCCCCCTCCCCAGCCTTCCCAGGCTCAGGTTACCCCTGGCCTTTCCTAAAAGGCACTAGTTCCTTTTAACCTTTGCAAAAGGGGAATATAATCCTGCGGAGGGGAGAGACCCCCCCTTCCATCCTAATATGAAGACTCTCCTGCTCCTCCCCAGGGGTGGAATTAAAAGTAGGAACTGTTATTGGGGGACAGAGAGAAAGGAGGCGTTGGCATTGACCTTTGGGAAGGGGACAAGTGCCTAGGGCCAAAGCCTACTGCTTTAGGTTGTAGTGGGCACTTGGCTGCCAGCCCACATTGGAGAGAGAGAGGCGTGGCTGGCTGGGGGACAGGGTGGCTCACGGATAAATGCCCAGCCTGAGAGGGGTGAGCTGACATTGTCCAAGCTGCCACCTAGACTCGGAGCTCACCCCAAACCTCCACTGAAGACATCCCAGGTCTGGTGACTCTTCCAGCACCAAAGGATGGGGGTAGTAAAGGGTGAAGGTGATGGGGGTAGAAAGGTGCTGGCTTGGTGAAACTGGGGAAAATGTCAGCTTTTTTCCCTCTTGAGACTGGGGGTGCTTGAGAAAGACTGGAGGGGTTGGAGCAAGGAAGATGGGGTTGCCTGAGGATAAGGAAAAGAGACTGTGAAGAGAGGCAGGAAGAGATGGCTAGAGGTTGTAGAGTTGGAGCCAGGAGGGGAATTTGGGGACTCTGAAGGATTTGGTGAAGACTGAGGAGCAGGAAAATGAGAACCAGAATCACAGGAAATCTGAGGCTAGGAAACCGTGGAGAATGAATTGTTTGACCAGAAGCATGGAGGGAGAAGGCGGAAGTGGGAGATGGGGGTTCAGTGAGTGGTGGACTTCAAGGAGTTATAAAGGAGAGGCCCCTGGATTCTTAGGATGGGAGGGTGGAATAGGAGCTGTTCTGAGTGGGGGAGGGGGCTGCCTCTGCCTCTGGTCTGTGACCTTTTTGTAGGATATTTTTAGCTCCAGCACCTGCCTTCTTGGGATGGGGAAGACTCTTAAAGGGCAAGGGACTTCGGGTTCCTTAAGGGATCAACTGTCCACACTGACACCTCTTGTCCTGCAGCCATGGCCATGCAGAAAATCTTTGCCCGAGAAATCCTGGACTCCAGGGGCAACCCCACGGTGGAGGTGGACCTGCATACAGCCAAGGGTAACACAGGCCCATAGAATTGGTTTGCCTCGGAAGAAGATCCCCAACCCACCCCAACCCCATCTGGTCTTTGCCCTTAACTCTGTTCCACATCTTCTCCTTTCTCTGGGATCCTCTTCACCAGAGTTCTTCCCAGGCCTTCCTCTTCCCACCTGGTTCCCCAGCAGGGTGAAGCAAGAGTCTATCTCTGTGCTGCCTCCTGCCCCTCAGAGAGGATAGCTTGGCCCTTTGGGGCTGGATGGAGCCCTTTTATTTTCTGATTCCTCCCACCCAGGCCGGTTCCGAGCAGCTGTGCCCAGCGGAGCTTCCACAGGCATCTATGAGGCTCTGGAACTAAGAGATGGTGACAAGTCTCGCTACCTGGGGAAAGGTGAGGAAGGACCAACGCTGGAGGAGCCTGTGTGTGGGGTTGGTTTTAGAACGTGGACATACAGTGGGTGGGGTGGAGGACTGGAACTCAAAGCTGTTGATGAGCTGGGGTGCACAGGAAGAGACCTGATTGAATTGGGGATCTGAACCCCTCCTCTGGCCTCTCCAGGGGTCCTGAAGGCTGTGGAACACATCAACAAGACTTTAGGCCCTGCTCTACTGGAAAAGGCAAGTGGAAGAGCCTGCTCCCCTCCACCCCACACCCTGCTGCCTACCCCAGCAGCTCATGCTTGGGAGAGGCCAACCATCCTATCTCCCCTAAATACCTGCTTTTCTCCTTCTTCCTGCATGTGCCCTGATTCCTGAGAAATCTGACCTCTTTTTCCCCTCCTTAAACCTGCCCTTCCAGAAACTAAGCGTTGTGGATCAAGAGAAAGTTGACAAATTCATGATTGAGCTGGATGGGACCGAGAATAAGTGTGAGTGAAGGACCAGGGCTAGGGGGAGAGACCCTAGGGTGAGGTCCAGTTAGGATTATTTCTGTGTCCCATGTTTTGGGGCCCACCATAGCTGGGTGGGTTTTAGTCATCCTAGAGGCATTTCCTGATGCCTGCCCTCTGCCAGGCCTGGGCTAGCTACAGACACAGCCCCTGGGGTGGAGGGTTCCCGGAGCACCTCAGGCTGTTTACAAACTCTTAATACTCACTAGTTCGGAGTTTTTGATTCTTCTTGGGGTAACCAGAGAGCACATTTGAAGAGATGACCCCATTCTCGGGGGAGAAGCTCTCACCCTTTTTACGTGCTTGCTTCCTCCAGCCAAGTTTGGGGCCAATGCCATCCTGGGCATATCCCTGACTGTGTGCAAGGCTGGAGCAGCTGAGAAGGGGGTCCCACTCTACCGACACATTGCAGATCTTGCTGGGAACCCAGACCTCGTCCTCCCAGTCCCTGTAAGTGCAGCTGCCTCTGCCAGATCCACAGTGATGCAGGTGCCCCACCCAGGGAGGAGTGTGCATAAGTGACCCCTGGGCACTCCACCTTCCAGACCAGCTCCAGAGAAATGGTTTCCTGAAATGGAACCTCTCCTACTGCTGTCCAGCCCCTCTCTCCTCCCCATAATCCAAACCTTTCCTTAAGCCTCCCTGCCTCTTTGCCTGATATAACCCAGTTCCTTTATAATTCCAATCCTAAGCTCAACGCCAGTTTCTCATTCTGCCCTCTCCAACCCCCAGGTCAAATGGAGAGCTTCCTCATGGCAAGGATCTTGGCATTTCCTCCTATGTTCTTTAATCCTTATTAAACCAAATGCGCTCTTTAGGGAAACTCTTTGAATTTAATCTCATTAACATTATTACCATTTATTGTTACTTACTAGGCAGATTGTATAAAAGCATAAATTCTGGAGACAAGCCACTGGGTTCCAATCCTGGTTTTGCCCATTTACTAGCTGTGTGATCTTAGGCAAATTTATTTAATCTCTCTATACTTCAATTTCCTCATGTGTAAAGTGAGGGTTAATAATAGTACCTAGTTAATAGGGTTGTTTTGGGAATGAAGTGAGCTAATAGAATATATTGGAGTCCTGCCTGGCGGTTTTAAGTGCTGTGTCAGTGTTAACTTTTACCAGGCACATGCTAAGAACTTTACATTCAGTTCCTCTATTTTTCAGCGTAAGGTCCTGCAGGTAAGCAAGTGGCATCCCCATTCTGTAGAAATAAGGAAAAAGGCTTAGGAGTAAATTCCTCATCCCAACCACCCAGCTAGTAAGTAGGGAAGCCAAGATTCCAACTCTCGATCCTCCTCCCCAGCTCCATCTTGGTCCCTCACACCTGGCCCAGGTCTGAGCACCTTCTCCCCACCTCAGGCCTTCAATGTGATCAACGGGGGCTCCCATGCTGGGAACAAGCTGGCCATGCAGGAGTTCATGATTCTGCCTGTGGGAGCCAGCTCCTTCAAGGAAGCCATGCGCATTGGCGCCGAGGTCTACCACCACCTCAAGGGGGTCATCAAGGCCAAGTATGGGAAGGATGCCACCAATGTGGGTGATGAGGGTGGCTTTGCACCCAACATCCTGGAGAACAATGAGGGTCAGTGTGTGCCCTCCGAGGGGCAGAACCCCTAGGTCCCCACAGGAAGGGCTGCAGAGGCAGGGTGCTCTGGAGCCTCAGGTTCTTTCTTGCCCCCCTTCCAGCCCTGGAGCTGCTGAAGACAGCCATCCAGGCAGCTGGTTACCCAGACAAGGTGGTGATTGGCATGGATGTGGCAGCATCTGAGTTTTATCGCAATGGGAAGTATGATCTTGATTTCAAGTCACCTGATGACCCAGCACGGCACATCACTGGGGAGAAGCTGGGGGATCTGTACAAGAGCTTCATCAAGAACTATCCTGGTGAGACTCCAGGGTGTTCGTTACTCTTACCTGAGTGCCTGGTAACTGCACAGCCCACTGACTCAGCACCTCCAACTTGGTCCTTTCAATCCTTAGCGCCATAGCAATTCCCACCCAAATTCTCCTGACCTGTCATTCCTCCATAAGGCCCTTCTGACCTTTAACCTGATTCTACCCCCATCCGCCACCAGTGGTCTCCATTGAGGACCCTTTTGACCAGGATGACTGGGCCACCTGGACCTCATTCCTCTCGGGGGTTGACATCCAGATCGTGGGGGATGACCTTACAGTCACCAACCCCAAGAGGATTGCTCAAGCTGTTGAGAAGAAGGCCTGCAACTGCCTGCTGCTGAAAGTCAACCAGATTGGCTCAGTGACTGAATCCATCCAGGCGTGCGTGCCTCCTGGCCCTGGGCACACCACAGCCTACTCTCTGCCCTGCTGGCTCTGTCCACTCGATACAGGCTTACCCACTGACTCCAAGTCTTTCTTTCTCCTGGCTCCTGATGCACCCCCACCCTCCTGACCTCTAGGCTTTGACTAACCCCTGGCTGACCCCAAGAGCTTTGCCATTGTGATCCTGCCCCAACCCCATGCTGTTCCTCTCTCCCACAAGCATCTCAGGGGCCCAAATTCAAGATCAAGAATCTCTCCTTCTCTCCTACTTCCCAAATAACTTGGTTATTACCCTCCCCACAAAGCATCCACTCCCCAAAACAGAAGGGAAAAGGCCTGCCCAGCCCCACTGAGGAGGTCTTATCAAGTTAGGCCTTATCAAGTGCCCTCTCTACCCAGCTGCAAACTGGCTCAGTCTAATGGCTGGGGGGTGATGGTGAGCCACCGCTCCGGGGAGACTGAGGACACATTCATCGCCGACCTGGTGGTGGGGCTCTGCACCGGACAGGTACCTGCGGCTCCCCTCTCCAAATGTCTGGCCAAGTTTTCTTGGGATCCTTGAACTCCTGCCCCTGAGTTGAATGCCAGCATAGACTGCTCCCTCAGGGTCAGGCCCAATCCCCCCTCTCCAACCTCCTGCAACCCTCTTCCCTCCTCAGATCAAGACTGGTGCCCCCTGCCGCTCAGAGCGTCTAGCCAAATATAACCAGCTCATGAGGTACAGTGGGGGCAGTGGGCCTGGGCGTGGGGACCCAAGGGCTATTGGGTTGGAAAGTACAGCTTTGTCTACCTTCTAGGATTGAGGAGGCTCTCGGGGACAAGGCTGTCTTTGCTGGACGCAAGTTCCGTAACCCAAAGGCCAAGTGAGAAGCCATTGGCTCCAGGACCACACAGGACCCATCTAGGCCTTCAAGCCCTTGTAAAATAAACAGTGGTGCCAACCCATGACAGTGGTGTGTTCCTTTGGTGGGGGAGATGCTGTTCTTCGGATTGGTAAGACAGATAGAAGGACAGGAAGGGAAGAGCAGATGTGTAATCTGCTGGGACAGGAAGGAAGTGAGGGATTTATAGGAAGTTGGGCTGGATCTAGAATGACAGTTCACGTTTTGGAAGGAGGCTGGGGGAAACAGGTGCCTTGTGTGAAATGAAACTGAAGAGGCGTCGACGGCATGTGGAGCCAGCTCCACAGGGGAAGAGGGTGGGGAGCATGGGGCTGACATCACGGGGAGCTGCATCAGAAACACCAGTGAAGCGAAGTACACAGTCTGCCGGGTGCCCTGTGGTGTGGAAGTCTGGGCGCTCACCCGTGCAGAGTTAAGCGCTTTGTGAGGAGGAGGGTGATAATCAGAGCAACTACGACTTCTCTGAAGCTTCAAGCACTGGAGCTGTTTCGAATAACTGATGGATATTGACCTGTGTAATCTCTGAAAGTTCCTTCAGAGAGTTGCAGGTAGTTACCTGCCATTATTTCCCCCATTTTATAGATGAGAAAACTGAGGCACTAAAAGGTAAAATACCCAAGGTAACGGTTAGCAACTGGCAGAGCCAGGATCCAAAGGAAGGCCTTGTGGCTCTAGTTTTTTGTGCTCTAAAATAATCTCTTTGGAAGGGCCAGTACTTGGCCATCTTTGGCCAACACAAACAGTTTTGTACTATTCAACTGAAATTATTTCTCTTCCTCTCCAGGACCCACCTTTCTCTACTCAAACAAATCAAGACATTGGGTCAAACTGTTTATTGAATGTAAAGTGACCCCAGCCCCATGGGGAAGAAAAAAGTCCAAGGAGAACAGAGAATAATACAGATTAAATACCCACCTGTGCACTCATACTCTTACACACACACACACACACACACACACACACACACACATGCACACTTAAACATACCACACACACAACAGCCAAGCTCCAACAGTGACAAATCAAACACCTGCCCCAGCCTCAGTGACAGCTATGAGGAGGTGGTTCAGAGGTGGGGCTCCAGGATGGGTTCTAATAGCAGCAACCTTGTCCCCCACTGCCCTGCCCCAGGTGGCTGGATGCCTAGGAGGTAGGTGGCAACTCTTCCCCGCTCTGCCGTAGACGCTTCTTGGCTCGGATCTCATTCATGGCCTCTTCAATGGAGCGTGTGTCCCTCTTGTTGGCCACAGGCACTGAAGGCAGAGGGAAGGGTGGGGAGGGCCTAGGAGCCCTGTGCTGTGGCCTCCCCTCCCCTCTCCCCACCCCTTGCTTCTCTCCCTGCCCTCCCCAGACCCCACTGTGGCCTCACCACAGCCGTAGGTCTTGTTGGCCTGTAGCATATGGGCTGCATCCTTGGCCGCCCCCTTGCCAATGAGGTGGCTGTACTTGTCCTTGTAGTCGCTGGTGGGGCTCACCACCACAGGTCCCTGCTGGGCTGCTTCCTCCTCCTGCCGCTGGGCCAGCTCCTAGGGGTGCAGAGGTAGGGCACCAGTGCTTAGGGGCCTGACCCCAGCTCCTCCCAGGTGATGGGCTGCTGGGTAGAACTCACTTTCAGCTTCCGTTTCTCCTCAGCCTTCTGAGGGTCCCACTCCTCACCACGACGGTAGGAGTCCAGCTCTTCATCTGAGGGTGCAAACTCCTGAGGAAGAAGGGAATGATGGGGTCAAGGTTCCATATACATGTGTTCTCTCTTTCCTCACCCCCAGGGGGGTACAGGTGAAAACGAGAAAGTGGGGAACTCAGGCCTTCACCTTTTTGAAGATCATGACATAGCGACACTCATCGTCTTCCCCAAAGGAGAAGGATGTCAGGCCAGCCACTTCCACCACATCGTGTCTGGGAAGGAAAGGCAGAGGGGAAAGAGTATGTAGAGCCACGGGGGCCTAGCACCCTCCTCTTGAGGATTCCCCACTGGGTGCCACCCTGGCCCCCGGCCCAGAGACACTCACAGTATGCTCCTCTCAATCTTACTCATCGGTTGAAACTTTTTCTTGATCTGCCCACTGTCTTGGATAAAATCTGACACCTCTTTCTCCATCTTGGGAGAGGTAAAAGGGAAGAAGGTATGAGATGATGGCTGCACCCCACTATCCCTCTCCCCAGCTGGGCCAACAGGCCTTTGCCTCCCCAAATCTTTCCCAGACTCCATATGCCACTGGTTTCTGGGCTCCAACTGTCTCATGACATTTTCAAAAAAACTGAGTCCTCAACCTTCCAATTCTAACTTATTAGAAGTCCTTCCTGAGGCTGCCTTTGATCCTTCCGATTGCTCTCACCCTTTTACGGAACTCCACTTTCTGTTGTTTCTCTTGCTCCTGTAGTTTCTTCAGGCGGGCAGCCTGCTCTGGGGGTGAGAAATGGCAGCATGAGGCCAAGGGTGGAAGCATGGCTGGGGAGAGTTTGTAAGGAGGTCTGGTGTCCACTGGAAAGGGTCGGGCCAGGAAGGTAGGGTTACTGTCTATTCACCAAGCATTTATTGATGTTTACTCTATACCTGGCACTGTGTTAGGCCCAAGAGCATAAAGATGACTAAGAAATAGCTTTGCCTTTAAAGAGTTCACAGTCTTGTGGAAGTAACAAAGATTAGAATCATGTTTAACCCCATTTCCCAACCCCACTGGGGAAACCAATTAACAAAATTAAAAAAAAATGCATACAACAAATAACTACAAAGCACCTGGGGAGGTAAGAAGAGGCTAACTCCTGGCCTCCAAGAGTTTATCATTTCACTGTCTACATAGGAAACAGGAAATTATTTAACTTCCTATATTTTGTAACACCTGCACTTCTCACTTCTACAGCTAGGATGATGCAGAAATGACTGACTTAACACCCTTCTCCTTTGGAGGTTAAGTGTCCAGGGTGGACTGCAAAGGAACCTCTACCCTTTGGTCTTAATGTCCCCTAGCCTCTCTCCTGCCATTTCAAATCCTTTATACCCTTAAGGCCCACCTCTTCCAAAGGATCTGAATCCTTCCAAAGGATCCATCTGCACTGAACCTCTTCCCTTTTTCCTAACCACTCCATGCCATTGTACATGTTGTTCCTTCTGCTTGAAATGCTTTTCCTCCTTTGCAAACTTTGAAATCCACCATGACTCAGTTACTTCTTCCTCTGGGGCCCAAGCACTTTGGTTCAGACACTCTAGCACCTGCTGAGAACTAACATAATGTTAACTTTTTGCTTGTCTCTCCCAACAGACTATGAGTCCCTAGAAGGCAGGGACCCTGTTCATCTTCTATCCAGTTATTCTCTGTGGCCCCAGGGCCTGACAGCTGAGAAGCTCTTGTCACTCTGACCTCAAGGGTCTCACCATCAGTGCATCCCATCTTGGCTACTGACTGTTCCCTAATTGGTCTGAATCTTCTCTCTGCATCTGAGGAGGTGGCATAAGATTATGGTTAAGAAGATAGGCTTAAAAGTCATACCTGGGTTTGAAACCCTGCTACTTAGTAACCTGCTGATCTCAGGCAAGTGACAACTCTCAACCTTAACTTCCTAGTCTGCCAACTGCCATTCGTGAACCCCACATGAACAGTAAATTATTTCAACTCCCAGGTTCTATTATGCTCCCTCCTTCATCGGCCTTTCAAATATACACGTCTCTGCCTGTAACATTTTGCTCTCCCTCCCTTACTGAATTATTTATTCTTTAGATCTCAGCTCACTGTAGGCTAGATTAGGACCCCTAGGTAGACGCCCTCCTAACAATTATTTTTCTTTCAGAGCATTTATCAAGTTGGTTATTAAACTTGTGTGACCATTTCATTAATGCTTCAGATTGTGGGCTCCTGGAAGGTACCCTTGGCCCTTAACAACCCCGGTCAGTAAATAATGGGATGATATTTCGATAGTATTGATATTTGGCAGCACTCGAGCACTTTGAAAGCAGTCAGCCGGCCCTGGCGCCCTTCGGGCGGGTGGGGAACTTGCCTGTGGTCAGGGCCGGTAGGGCTAGCAGATGGGGTCCTTTCCAAGGCAATCACTCTGCCAGACTCATGCATAAGCCGCAGCGCGAGCTACCCAGTCAAAGCCCACACTGCCCGACCGGCCGCGCCCTACGCTGGCAGCCGAATTTGAGACCGCCGGCATGGAAGTTACTTGGAGAGCACAGGCGAGACTACGGCCAATCGGACCCGGCAAGAGCATTCTCATCCCTCCAATCAACGATCCGCCCGGGCCGACCATTAACTTGAGGCTACAGGCGAGAGGAGAGTTCGAGGGAAGCAGAAGGGACGGGGTTAAACCAAGTAGGAGGGCCTAAGGAAATCGAAAGGACTGGGCCAAAAGAAGGCCGGACAAGACTTAAAAGGGAGACCTTTAAATTGAGATGGCCAATAGAGGTGAAAGGATTGAGGATGGGCGTGCAGTAGACCCAATCGGAATGGGGATTGGGGGTACAGGCCTCTCCGGCCGGAGGTGGGAGAAGCCCAGCGGCCGAACACGCCCCCGCCTTCGAATCTGAAGGCAAGTCGAGGGCCGGAGGAACACCAAGTGGTTGGGTGGCGTTGGCATCCTACCAATCAGAGCACGCCAGCAGCAGACAGGCGGGCCGGTCAACAAATTGAAAACAAGGACTGCGGAAGGCCAAGGTGAGGAAGAATACGGGAGGCTGGCGCTAGGCTTCAGATAGCCAATCATCGTCCGCTAAGGACAGCGGGCGGGTCGACAGCCCTATTAGGGACTCTGGGGGTCTCCGAAGGGGCCTGTGAGGGGTCCTTCAAGGTTGAGGAGGCGGCATTGCCCAAAGAGGGAAGAGTGCGGTCCTGAGAACCGGGCGAAGAAAGGCGGTTGTGGATTTGGGATCCTCACCTCGGGCCTTGCGCCGAGTCTCCTGGTCACCGAGGCTGGGTGGCTTTTCCATGGAGCTCAGGATGGAGCCCAGTAGGTCCGCCATCTTGGGAGTGACTGAGAGAGGGCGGTGCGTCTTAAAGGGAAGGGCGAAAGGCCTTTAAGGCCGGAAACGCGTCGGAGGCGGAAAACCACGCGCCAGCCCCGCCCCCTACAGAGAGACGCCGGAGGCTGGGTGGTGCAGCGACGTTTAATGGCAATGCGTAGAAATCAAGCCCATGCACAAGTAGAAAGTGCTCGTGGAGAGGGCAGGAGGCCCCCGCCGCGCCAGGGAACCATCGAGCCCGGCCGTGCAGCCCTCCCCGAGGCGCTGTAAATAGATTCTTCACTATACTCTGTATGTTACATTATGTACAAGCCCCCTCCCCGCGGGGGACGGGGCCGGGACTCCGCAACGCGTTTCTATATACAACCTCCCACTCTGGCCTCGAGATTGGTGGCCAGAGTCGGGGAGACGGGGCAAGACAGAGCCGGAAAGGTAGGAAGACACAAACATGCGGAGTCAGGGTGGGGTCGGCCCTGAAATACGAGGGGCGCGCGCGCAGCGAAGGCAGAGGTGGGACCGAGGTGGATACATTCAGAGACGCGTCGAACTAATAAATAAGGCAAGTCGGGAAGGGGCCGCCTTGGGTGCAGGCAGGGAGGGAGCTGTGGAGAAGGGGCAGGCAGGGCTCCGGAGGTCACAGCTGAAGATGCAGGTGTGTGGGGTGTGGGTCTTGTGGACCCAGGGGCCAAAAGGGGTGGGGGTTCGACCAGGAGGGAATCAGAGAGAGGTGGGGGAGCTGAGGTGGGCGAGGGAGCTCAGCACTTCGGAGGGGAGGAGGGTGGAGACCTAGGAAGGGCTCCGACAGAAGTGACGGGGAAAGCTGCCGACAGGGGGCTCCCCTTCCCCCACAGAGCTCTCTCCCTTTTAAGACTGCAAGAGGCGGCCCCCAGGTGGTGAGAAAGGCGGTGGAGAGGTCAGGTGGCCAGTCCAGGTTGGGGAAGCCCTTCAAGCTCCTGGTTCTGCTTCAATTCCCTCATCCTGCAGAGTCAAGGAAGGAGTCAGAGGAGACCCGCAGATCGGGGGAGGTGGCAGGGCAAAATCCAGTGAGAGAAGGGAAGGAATGAGTACCTGTGTCTGCAGCGCCGCAGGAATCTCATGATCTTCCGGGCTGCTTGGTCCTGCTTCTTAGTGAGAAAGGAGCCTCTGGTGGTAGAAATAAAAGTGAAGAAACCTCAGGCATCCCCTGGGCTTCAACCCCTTAGAGACCTTATCAGGCAAGGGCAGGCAGGATGATGTCGGGGATGGGCATGGGTGCTGTGGAGGGCCACGAAGTGCTTGAGGGCTGGAGGTTGGACCCCTACTTGCTGCGGGCAGGCAGGCTGCCCGGGGGCCGGTGGGGAGGCCCAGGCCGGCGGCGGTAGGAGCGATAGTGCTGCTGGATGAGTACAGCCGCTCGGCGGCTTTGCTGAAATCGTTTCTGTTCATAGTAGCTTCGGAACTTGCTTTGGATCAGGATGGCCGCCTGGGTCATCTTCTTATAGAGTGCAAACTGCAGGGGTGGGAGGACAGATAGGGGCTGAAATGGAGGAACAGAGACCTAAACCCCTGAGGGGCACCCCAAGTTCAGTTGATGCAAGTCTCTTTCTCTAATCCACACACCCCCAGAGAGGCTGAATCACCACAACCTCACACCCAGATCTCATGCCTAATACCTTAAGTGCAATCCAGGTCAGCTTGTGGAGAGAGAAGGGGAGTTAGGGCTCCAGCAGCATTCTGGGTGCTCTGGGCTGGAATGAGGGTGTGGGTTGGGCGGGTATGCTTTGGAGAGAGAAGGGTCTCACCTGCTTGTACTTCCGGTAACAGCGCTGGATCACAGCTGCTGCTACCTCCTGCTGCTCCTTCAGCCTCCGGCCCTAAGGAGGGAGAAGGCAGTGTCAGCACCCAACGGCCCACCAAATAGACATCTGACGGATCCTTCCAACTTGCAGGGGGCCCTAACTTTTCACCCCATCTGAGACCTGTTGGGATGACTGCTCTCCCTCCCAAAGCCCTGGGAGCCCCCAGTCTCCCCTGACTCAAGATCATATGATTCATCCCTTGAGCTATCCCCCAGCCCTCTGACCTTGTATTTTCGGAAGGCCGTCTGGATGACTCGGGCTGCCTCATACAGTTCCCGCTGCTCATGATCCGAAAGTGTCAGCAGGGCAAAATCACTCTCCATCTTCCCACTGGCAGATGTAGAGAGAAACTCGGCCCAGGAAGGTGCTGGAGGGATAGCCAGGCGACCCCGCTCAAAGGGCATTTCGCTATAGGAGATAGGGAATAGGGGTGCCATGGGGCATCTAAGATTCCTCTTCCACTTAGGGACCCCTGTGAAGGCGTATCCTCAGCAGCAGAGCTTGGAGAGTGACTTTAGAGCTTATCGGCCCATTCTAATCCCCTTTTCAAAGGCCCTGGGGCCTGAGCAGAAAGGAGCTTTGGCTATGGGGGAGCCTTATTCCTCCCTCCCCCCTATCTTCCTTTGAAGAAGAATCTGGAGACTTTGTCCTGAGCTGGTCACCTGGAAGGGGCTGAGCTGGGGAAATGGTCCACATTGTCCAGGTAGCTGGCTAGCCAGGACATAGTCTCGCTGAGTCCCAGGGCCCCTGTCCGCTCCCGCACTGGGGCTCCAGCCTCAGGCAGCCCCACGAAGTCCTCTTGTTTAATCCGTTCTGGTGTGGCTTCGATGATCTGCTTCGCCAGTGAGATCATGTCCACCTGGATGAAGGAGAAGCCAGGTGAGCCTTGAGGGGCTCCAACTGCCAGATGTTCCTGGCCTGCAGAAGCCATAGTTGCAGTCCACTGCCTATCCTGCTCCTGCTCTCACCACAGATGATGAGGCCTCAGGGATGGTGTCCCTGCTAACCCTGTCTTTCTCAGCCACTGTTTCAGATTCATTCATTTATGCTTACAGGGCTCCCACGTGGGGGTACAACTCTGTGGGGAGATGGGGAAAATATAGGAAAGACACACTCCAAATGGAGATTGAGGAGCTGAGCAAATGAAGCACTTTACTTTCCAGACTAAGTGCCTGTTGCCCCACCTGGGCCTGGCCTGTGCCAGCTAATCAGTACACCCTCCCCACATGCTTGGCCATGCCTCCCACCCCACCCCCACTTCAGTTCTCCAAGAACCAGTTCACTGCTTGCCAACCACCGACAGCCTATTGAACGGCTCCAGCCATGCCTTTGCTGCAACCCAGAAGCCTGTAGCACAGAATGCAGACTACCTCTCCAAGTTTTTGGATGTACAGTGCTACCCAATTAACCTGCTAGCCTTTCTGAAGCAGTATGTCCCCAGATTCTAGCAGAGAATCGCACTTCTCTCTCAAAGATGCTGTTTTTTTGTTGTTCATGCCACAAGACTTTCTCATGTTTACCATATGCAGGCCTCCTCCCCACCCCAGGTCATTGCCGAATGCCTCCATTTTGCCACCTCTGCTCCACACTCCCCCCAACTTCACTTGACCCCACTCTGGTTCCCCAAGGACCTTGTCTCTTCGTAGATCAACAAATAATCCCTACAACCCAGCTTGAACAAGACAGTCCCTAGAATTTTTAACCTCTGATGTCTCATGACTTCTGAGTCACAAGCTCTGACAGGAGCTAAAGCAAAGGGTTCCCTTGCCTGCCCCAGGCTGGGGGCAAGTGGCCCCTTCTTCCCAAACAGAGGCTGGACTTGGATTCTGTTTCCTGAACAAGTCAGCAGCATCCCACCCGTATACCCAACTCTAGTTCCAGCCCTCACAATTCCATCCACTTGAACAGTACCGGGATCACATCCACAGCCAGTGGGCTGTCAGCTTCCTCAGGAGCAGCCCCACCATCTGGGGCTGGTGGGAGAGGAGGCGGTGAGGATGGGGGCCCTTTGGGGTTGGTAGCTTCATAGTCCATGAGGAGCAGGGGGGCCTCCGGGGCACCAGAGGAGAGCTGGCCTGGGACGACCATCTCCTCCATAGTAATCTCAGAGGCTGGCGGAGGAGCAGGGGGAGGACTCCCATCCGGGGCACTAGAATAGGCTGATGTGACAGAGAATGTGCCTTCGGAACGCTCTGACGGTGAAGAGGCACTGCTCAGACCTGTGAGGTGAGGGAAGAGGGGGAGGGCAGCAGGAGCCATCTGCCACTCAAGTTTCCCTGCCTCCTCCAACCAGTCTTTATACTATTACCTCCCATTCCTGCCTCCTCCTCTCACTCTCACACCTGTAAGCTTTCCCCTGGCCTATTCTCCCACCCATATTCCCTTCTTAGAAAGATTAGGCCCAACTCTTTACCAGTGTCTGGGCTGGAGGATGGTGGCGACAGGGCAAGTGGGAGCTCAGCTGAAGCTTCCTGTCTCTGCAGCTCCTCAAGGCAGCGGGCAAGGCGCACATGACCCCGGGACTGAGCCACAGACAGGGGTAGCCTGCCCAAGGAGTCGGGAATGCTCAGAGCCTGTCTGTTCCAACGGAAAAGGAGCACAGCAGCTTCCAGGTGTCCCAAGGCACAAGCCCACATCTGTGGGGCAGAGAGGAGGAGGAAGGGGTTGGAGGTGAGGACCGAGGCCCTTCCTCCCATGGCCAGGTCTTCAGTTCCTAGCCCTCCCCACTCTTCCCCTGCATCCCTCAAAGGGTCTTCCCTTTGAAGTGCTGTTCCTATTGCTCACTGCTACACATGCACTCAGGAACTCGGCCTCCTCACCAGAGGGGTGCAAGAGAAATGATCCACATTGAGCGGGTCAACCTCTTGCTCTAAGTCCAAGCTTCCGGTCTCCACACTCCTGGAGAGAATGGGAAAGGGACAAGTCAGGGGAAAAGCATGCAAAGTAGGAACAGAATTGAAGGGACTGGGGAGCAAGCTGTCTAGAAGCACTAAGGTCAGTGGGATGAGGCAGAGGCAGTCAAAGAGATGAATAAGGAGTGTAAGAAGTCAGTGTTGTCAGTCGGGATATTGAAATTCCCCCAGGTGCAAATCCTCTTCCAGCCCCTCTTCCCACAGTGACCACAGCTCCCTTTTGGCAGGGTTCCAGGTCCTCCAGCTCCTCAGTCCCCTGCACACCTGTCCCAGTGGCTGCCCAGTCCCTCCCCGCTACTCCCGCTCACCGCCACTGGCTCAGAGTCTCGATGAGGCGGGCATAGCCCTGGGCAGCGGCCAAGTGCAGAAGGCTCATGCCCCGGAAGGGGCTTCCATGGGCCAGACGTTCAGGACCCCTCCAGGTGGAGCGTGGTATCATGCTCTCTACCAAGACCACCACCCGTGCCTCGAACCCAGGCCCCTGGCCTTCATCCTGCAGGACACACACCCTTATGCAGAGACCTGGGCATCTGGTCCCTTGGCTTGGGATGACTTGGCAACCCCACACCTGTCTGCTCAGCTCCTAGAGCTGGACCCCTCCACACACTTGCCACTCCAGGTTCACACCATGTGACTTCTGATGGTTCACCAATTCTCTCAGTCTGAGTTCTGGGGTGTCCCCCACTCCCACAGCCAACCTCCAGCCCCTCTGGCAGCCAGACATAACACACCCTTGCCCATGAGCCTTCATATCAGCTCAGATCAGTGCCATATCCACTGATGGGCTTCTCCCCCTCAGAACTCAGAGTCCTCTCCCAGTCTGCAGAGACTTAGGGCCCACAGAGCACTGAGCACCAACTCTCCCAGTCCCCTCCCCCACCCTTGTCTTCACCACCCTCTTCAGACCAGAAATAGTCTGAAGCCTGTCATGGCAAGAGGGTTCCCAGAATAGCCACTCTTGCCACAGGGCGGGGTGGGAACAGTGACGTCAAGAAGGAGGGAGGAGGACTGGGACAGGAGGGCAAGAAGAGTCATACACTAAAGATACTTTCTTTTGGAAGAACCATCCTGTACCCCACTGTAGACCTCCCTTGTCCTGGAAGTACCTGAATTGGGGTTGCATCAGAACCCTGGAAGGGTGCCTGCCCAGCTGCTGCAATCTCTGCCATCCGCTTCTCCATCTGCTCCAGTCGCTCCAGTATGGACATCCGGAACTGGTTGTCTGAGGGAGAACAGGTATGGGATGCTCAGAGGGCAGGGTCTAGGTGATACCCTAAACACCAAAACAAACTGTCCCAGGACCTGGAACATGAAAACACAGAATTGCCTTCTTTCCTCTTCCCCTAACAGCAGCCCCTTTACCCACCCAGTGTTTCACACAGCCTAAGACAGCCCTTACACTATGGCTCTTAGTACTAACCAGTGGCCTGGGGCCAGAACCTGAACCAAGACAGAGATAGGAGAAATTCCCAAACAGCATTCAGCCCCAAGCTGCCCCAGATCACACACACACACACACACACACACACACACACACACACACTCTACCCTTCTAGTGGAACAGTTCTACCAGCTTTTCTTGCACCAGACACTACCTTTGTCCCCCATGCTGAGGCTAAAGGATTCCAGGGTCCCCCTTTCTGTTAACCACGGCCCAAAAGAGCCCAGGGACTGTGATTTGAAAAGCATTGCCCCCTCTTCCCAGCCCCCCACAGCTGTCCACAAAGAGGATGGTGAGGAAGGAAGGTGACAGATGGAAAGCCATGTCCAGTCCTCTTCCTCCTGCCCCCACCCTGTGCATGCGCAAGCATCACCCCCGCCCCCAAGCTCTACCTCTCCTCTCCTGAGATCACACAAGGAAAAGGAGGGGAGGTGGAAAGGAGTCAGAGCCATGGGAAGACAGGCACAGAGACAGGGTGGAGGCTGGGGATGTTGTGGGATGCCAGAACTGGATGAGGGAGTGTGAGGGTAGAGAATGAGCAGAAAACAGGTATAATGAGGTGAAAAGGATAAACAAGGTGAAGCAGAGGACAAAGGAGAACTGTTCAGGGGACAGGCCACACCAGCAGCAGGAGAAAGGGGGCAAGCTAAGATACTGGTCCAAGGAGAAATGCAGATAGAAGAGGAGTGAGGAGGCCCACAGGAGAGACGTAAGACACAGGGACATGAAAATCAGGTGGAGGGACAGTCACGGAGCAGGACAGATGGGGCTGGAATCCCAAGGTAGGCAGACTGGAGTCAGAGGTGGGTGCCCAGACACCCACTTGGGCGTAGTGCAAGGAGCAGCTCCACGAGTGAGGCTGACCAGGGGCCAGAGCCCCAAGGGAGAGAGCAGGGGTCCAGGGAGATAGAAATTAACTAACTCAACAAGGTGACCTCAGAATGGGGAGACAACAAGAAGAGGAGAGAGAAAAGCAACCTCAAGACAGAAGCAGGTGCAGACAGAAACAATTCACAGGGATAACCAGTAAAGGGAACAAGTTCTAGACTGAAATAAATGCACATATGTACGTGTATGTGCATCACTGTGTGTGTGTATACGAAAGTATAGAAAAAGGGGGGTGAATTATCACCAAGTAGTAATGTTATAATGTATATACACATATATTATACATATATAGTATATATTCATTTTCTACTTTATGCTTTGCTGTGATTTCCAAATTTCCTATAACAAACACCTATCTTTATAAATACAGAAAAAAACAGAAAATTTAAATATATGTCTAAGTATATATATGTATCTATATATACTCACACATATCCCATATATATTTGCTCCCCCACCTCTTGGCCTTGCTTGCCTAGATAGAGAGGGGAGGGCAAGAGACAAAGATAGCTCCAAGATTTACAGGGAAGAGGAGGTGAGGGAAGTTTGCTACCAAACAGAAATGACCAATGAAGTGGGAGCTGAGGGAAGAGGGATGGAGTGGGGGCTGGGTGGTGGCCACCAGAACCTGAAGGGTCTAGGAGCACGTCATGCCCCAAGGTGGTGCAGCCCAACACTTGGGGTCAGAGGCCTAGGTACTCACCGTCCAGGGACAACCAGTCAAGCTGAGTACTAGGCAGTGACAGGAAGCGGCGGGCTCGATACTCAAAGAGCACAGAAGCAGAAAGGGGTCCCTCCCGCCCGGCCACCTGCAAAGACACCAGCCCTACCTCATGGGCTGGGGAGGGCAGGATCAGTGAGAAGGGCTCTTTCCCTGGCTCCCTCTTTGGCCCCTGGTGTCAGAGCCACAGATGAACATTTCCTATCTACTCCCTACTTCCCTGCTGGTGGCCCAGAGGCCCCTGGCTTCAGTGTCCTTGGCACTAACTGGGAAGGGCTTCCATTCACTTGAGAACTTAATACCTCCTGTGGGCCAGAGACCCCTTGGATTCTAGGCCTTGTAGTGAAGGATGTTTGTGATTCAGCACCAAGGCCTGGAAGCTGAGTGTCAAGAGATACTTATAAACAATCTGATGGTGGTTAAACCCCTTGATTCCTCATGATCAGAGTTCAAAGATCATGACCCTGTTACCAGATGGGGGAAATGGGAATTAGCTGCTCACCAGCAGTACCTAGTGAGAGCTATATCCCAGGGTCTCAATGTCTGTAGCCTTGAGAATGAAACCGCCAGGCTCTGGTCCCAAGGCTAGCAACTGGGACTCTTCCTCCTGACCCCCTGCTTCTCAGGTCTTGTCCCCTTTCCTCCCCTGCCCTATGGAACAGGGCTGCTGAGATAGACGAACACACTCAGCAAGAGCAAAGCTGTCAATTAGTCATTTTGGTGGTTCTGGAGGCAGTGCCACACTGCCTGTTGAATGAACGGTAAGGAAAAAAGCTGGTGGCAAACAGGCAGAGACATGCCTTGGCAATAGCATCTAGACCAGTGCTGCCCAACAGAACTTTCCTCAATGGCAGAAATGTTCTGTATCTGCATTGTTCAATAGGGTACCGCTAGCCCCATGTGGCTGCTGAGCACTCAAAATGTGGTATGACTGAGAAATTAATTTTAAATTTTCTTTAATTTTAGCTAATTTCAACAGGCACCTGTGGCTAATGGCTATCATACTGGACAGAGCAGGTCTAGAAGCCAATGTCCTTCAGTCCAAGACTGGCTGGAGGAGACCAACATCTCTCTCTTCCCATTCTCTCATGAGATCCCTGGATTGGAGCCAGAGATAGACTCTACCTAAGCCAGAGGACCTGGATGGATGTTAAAGACTCATTGGGTCAAATGTCTGACCTCATAGGAGGGGAGACCAAGGACCCAAGGAAGGAGCAGACTTATTCAAGGTTGATTCCCCATGATCAGAGTTCAGAGATCATGACCCTGTTACTAAGATGGGGGAAATGGGAATTAGCTGCTCACCAGCAGTATCTAGTGAGAGCTGCCCTCTAGTCAGCTAAGGAGTAGATTTCTTAGGCCAGAACCTAGAGCTTCTGACACCTAAGCCCAGACTCATCTGCCTGGGGCTCAGCTTTAGGACTGGTGCAGCCCTTTCGCTCTCAAGAACAATTCAACACATTTGTTCCTGGTGCTTCCTGGAAGTCCTAAGTGCCCATACATAAGTCCCTTCCCCTACTATTCCCACTCCCCATACCAGGACAGTAGCAGCGTAGGACACCAGGCTGGACAAGTGAGGCTGGCACTGCGATGTGATCAAAGACACAGGAGTAATGCTCGGTGGCCTCTGTCCAAGGACCTGTGATGAGCACCTTGACCCCACCCTGTAGACAAAAGTCAGACAGCCACGTGACTGAAGCTCTGTTGAGAAGTCATTCACTCATTCATTCATTAATTCAGACCCTGAGAGAGTATCTGCTATGTGGCAGGCCATGTGCTACAGTCTGTGGGTACAGGGACTGGACAGGACTCAGTGGGATGATATCTGCTAGTCTGACCCTCCCCAACATGCCTCTACCTGAATCTGCAGATATTATCACAGGAGGAAGTCCTTTTCTCAGGCCCTCACAGCCCCAGCTTTAGCTCCTTTCCTCTCTGGATGGCATAAAGCCCCACTGCTGAGGATGGGCCTTCAGCTCCCAAAGTCTGCATGGCATCCCAGCTGTGTTATCTCTTCTCCAGGCTGAGCTGCCTCTCTTTCCCTCCCCATGAAGCAGACACCAAGGAAATGAAGCCCCTGGGCACGTGGGGACTCACCCAGCCACAACTAACGTGAAGGGGATGAAACGGGCCAAGGACTAGCGGGAGAGACTATGGAAACAGCAAAGAAGCTTTATACTCTGTGTCCAGATAGAGGTTAGGAAAAGAACTAGCAGGAAGGAAAGCTGAGGGAAATTAGGTCACAGACCATGGGGAAGAGGGACGGAGGAGGGAGGAGAGGAGTCTGGGACTCACCTCTGGGTAGGACCACTCTGGGGAGAAGTCCGTGATGGCGCCAAGAGCAGGAGAGAGCTGGGGGGTTGGGGCAGGGGTGCTTGGAGCCTCGTCACTGATGAGCTCTCCCATAAGGTCTGGGAATGATGAAAGACTGAAGGGCTCCAGTTCGCTTGCCCCACCAGCTCCTCCAAACAAGGTCTCCCCTCTTCCTGCCCTGCCGGATGGTTCTAGGGGGGCAGGTGAGGGTGGGGTGGAAGGGGTCGGAGAGGGGACGGGTGGGGCGGCCCCCTGGGCCTTGAGCTCTGCCCCACTGTCATCATCTTGAATGAAGAAGCAGTTTCCTCTCCCCCCACCTGTTGCTGACTGCAGAGGAGGACCCCGAGCAGCTGCCTGGGGCTCCAGGGCAGCAGCAGGCTCCAGGGCAGGACAAGTGGTAAGGGCGGCCTCTGCCTCAGGGAAGTCTGGGCTCACCCCTTGCCCCCCTCCATATGTCTGGCCCCTCTGGGGGCTGTTGAGAAAACGATCGGGGTCAAAGGCAGGGCTGGGAGGAGCTGGCGGGGCAGAGGGCTCAGAGCCTACAACCACAGCCAAGCTCATGGAAGGCCGAGGATCAGCCTGGGGAGCCAAATGCCCGGTGGGTGTCAAGCTGCCAGTACACTGCTCCAGTCCTGTCAGAAGGAGGATGGCGGTGCCTCCTCTCGACGAACCCTCTCGAGAGGTTGGAGGGCTAGGTCTGATCTCTAGGGGTTCTGCAAAGCCTGATGAAGAGGAGGAAGAAGAGGAAGAAGAAGATGGGGAGGTATGTGCCTTCGGGAGCTCTGGGGGAAGTGGGGCTATCAGTGGAGGGGGCTCAGGGGGATGGGGATGAGGGACAGAGGTCAGGGTTAGAGCTCGGGGCTCCACTTTGGGAGAGATGATGCGGTGTTTCGTGCTGCTGCACTTGTGGGTAAGGCTCCCGGAACCTGGAGTGGAAAGGGGTGGGGAGGAGAGAAGGGATAAGACACCTCTTTCCCCAGCCTTTGCTTACAGGAAGCCTTCATGCATTTCCTGGGATTTCGCCAGGTGCCAGAGGTGTAATACTGACTGTAGCCACTGGGAGGCAGCAGAAATGTTTCTCCTCCCGCTTCCCACCCCCCTATCCTCCGTCCCCCAAATTAAACAGGACTGGAAGAGCATTGGAGGGGAAGATTCAGGAAGTGGGACAAAGCTGAGAGAAATAGGTGAAGGCATAGAAAATGGACAGAACAGAATCAAGGGGTTACCAAGTAGGCATAAAGCTAAGGCTAGTTGTAAGTGGTAGTGCTGGAGAGGCCAGGAGTTGCTAAAAGTAGAAGGCAGATAAAGAGCGGAGGTTGCCAAGACTCAAGTGAAAGGAGCTGGGGCCAGTGTGCAGGCAGATGGGAAGGCCTCTTTCATCTGGCCCATCTTGCTGGGATATGCAAAAGACATGCAAAGCAGCATGCAAATCTTAGCAAGACAGATATCCCCCTGGCTTGAGTAAGAGTAGTGTGGCTGGGCAGGAAGAGAGCTCCAAGGTCAGGGGTCACTAACCAAGGCCCCCACTGCAGAGGCAGGCATGGGTTCGGGGTGCGGGCTTGGTCGGGTGGGTGTCCAGAATCTGCTGGACCAGCTGCTCCACAGAGAACTCCTCTGTCCCGTTCCCACAGCTCCACTTGACGCCGTGAACTACAGAAGTAAGGGGAGTGCTGTGTGAACCCACAACCCAGTCTCTAGATCACCTTGATGTCTCCTCCAAGCACCTGAGATATCCCAGAGCTTCTGGTCAGGTGAACAGAGGCCAGCAGCCTCAAGACTGCTGGGACATGTAGCTCACAGCTATCCGTCAGTCCCTTCTCCACATTCTAACACCTTAGAACTCACCAGGAATCCTAGCATCCCCTCAGGAAAAGTACCCTCTTGGCTTGGAGGGAAACCCTTCTGGGTGTAGAACCCTGGCCCTTTGGGAGGCCCCCGTTTCCATCGGCCCTTGGGAGTGCCATCCCAGCCCTACTGCCTTACACATGGGCTTTAGCTGTCCCAGCAGCTCCTCCCGGGACCACTTCAGCCACTCTCGCCGGTCGCTGCTGATGGAACAAAAGATGGGGCTGCAGCCCTTTCCGCAATCCTCCAGGGCTGGGACGTTCAGGTAGTGCACAAGGACGATGTCAGGGTTCTGAGAGCACAAGGGCACACACACAGCGCAGTAGGGTCTGTGGTCCAGGGGACTCAGCTTCCCGGGCCCCCACCTCACCCCCAAGTTCTGGCTCTCTCCATCCCTACCCCCACTTCTTCCCAGGCTCCTTTTCACACCCAGAACCTAGACATCCTTGTATTTCATCCTTCCAGACCCCATTTCCCAAAAGCCAACAAGAGCCTGGCTCCCTGAGCTCTGCTGTTCTTACCTGCAGCAGCCAGTAGCAGCGCCGATGGAATGTGGGGACGATGGAAGAGTGAACGTAGCAGCCATAGAGACACTGCCAGGAGACAGGCTGGTGGGGGGAGGGCTAGTCTGCTCCCCAACTCTTCCTCTGTTCAGTCCCTTTGCAGGAATCCCAGTCTTTCTACCAGTTCCTCTCCAACCCTCACCGCCCCTCTGCTGTTCCCCACCCCCTTCAAACCCCAGTTCCCTGAGTCATTGATGAAGGTAGAGAGAAAGGAACAGTGGGGCCAGGGCCTCAAGATGAGCTATGGGACTATCTGGAAATCAGAGGGCAGGGCAAGAACATATCTGAGGTGAGGAACAGTGGTTTGGGGAAGAGAAACATGTGCTGAGAGGTTCAGAACTTGGACCTCTGGGGGAAATGCAAGAGAAGTGAGGGGCTGCTGTCCTCTAGGGCCTAAGCTCTGGAGGGTGGGCGGGGTCGCAGAGGGAAATGGGAAGCAGAGAAGGGGCTATAAACAACCAAAGTGAGCGAGAAGGGAAGAGGGACTGTTAGGCAGTGATGTCACCAAACCCAGCTAAGGGGGTGGAGAAGGGTGGGTGTGGGGATGAGCTGGACACCTCACTAACCTCCATGCCCTGGACCTTCAGCTTCATGTGGTCCTCTCGCGTGGTCTTCCCATCCTTCCGCTTCTTCCAGAGGTAACCATCCTTCCGGTATTTCACCTTCTTGCGGTTGTAGAGGATAATGGAGCCATTCTGAGGCCTGAGGAGGGAAGGGCTGGCCTCGAGTTCTGTGAACAGAACCCGGGATCCCTGCCACACCTCACCTTCACAGACTTTCTCACCTGGTCTTTGGGGCACAGGATAGCCACTCGTCGTGCTTCTCAAAGGTGATCAAGTAGGATGCAATCTCCTGTAGGAGAGGAGGCACTCAGGTGGGCGCCCCCTTCCTAAACTCTGAGTCATGCCGTCGGTCTCCCCCTCTGCTGAGCTCTGCCAGCTGCTGGAGGGTGTTGCCAGGTACCTGGCTCACTGCCCTCCTAAGGATCTCAGGCTCCATCTCAGACAGAAGTCTAACCTTCTCTCCTTCCCTCCCTCCTAACTAGGGCCTTTTATCTTGAGGCCAAGCCCATGCACTTCATTCTCCATTCTTCATGCTGCATATTATTTTACTTTCTCCAAATCCCATTTTGTGCCACCTCTAGACTCAGAAAACTTCAATGGTCTGACACTGCCAGGAATTATGGATTCCTCCGCCTGACTTCAGGTTTCTTTCAGACCAGGAATCAAGCCATTGTTTCCACTATTTTTACCCATGTTGTACCTACCATTCCTACCAGACCAGTACATTAAGTCATCTATGAACATGCCCTGAGCAGTCACCTCCTGAGTATTAGTGCCCTACAAGCCTGCAGTACCACTTACACATCTCTCTGGCTCTGGAATCCTAGCCATCCTATACAGCCAAATCCCTTCCTAGATCTCCATGAGGCCCTGCTGACTACCCTGGCTCTTCCTGCATTTACAGTGAAAATAAACACATATACCCTTCTACTGACAGTTCTCCTTTAATCAAATAATCAGATCAATAACGACCGAACACCAACTACATGCAAAGCACGGTGTGTAGGGTGTGTAGGGTGTACATAAGGACTATGCCCTCCAGAAGGAGCCAGCCCCAGTGGTGGTTAAAAGTGAGGCTCTGGAGTTAAAACTACATGAAATCAGTCAGATTCCTCATCTATACCATGGGGATGATTACAGTTTGCCTGCTCTACAGCATCATGAGAGGATGGAATGAGATGAGACAGGTCAAGTGCTCAGCATGGTGCTCAGTTTGTAAGAAATTCTTTGTAGCTGGTAATATTATATTTACCCAGACAGATATGCCAAGAAGTGAGCTCTTACAAGATGCACATCTTTATAGTTCTCCTACGACTGATCCTCACAGAGCCTAGAACAGTTCACTGCACTTGGGAGTGTCGATACCAGAAGACCACCATTCACACCTCCAGCCCACCAGACCTTGTTGGGCCCTGAACTCCCAGGATCCCTAGAAAACCTCATTTGTATTCCACCGTAGCCGCTCTGGAGGTAACAGTGGACAGCGAGGAAGACACTCCAGCAGTTTCTTGGGGAGAAAGATCTTCAGGTGATGGCTGTTCTCTAGAGAGAATTAGAAGGGAGGGCTTAGTGTACTGCTCCTGACACCCTGTGACAGGCAGGGGGAAAAGGGCTTGAGTCCAAAGCACTGGGGGAAACTGAACGGATGACAAGTAGAGGAGGGATCCAAGAATTAGAGGGGCACCATAGTGCAGAGAGGAAAACCAGCTGTGCCCAAACTGGGGGTCTGGACTGTAAACTCACCAGCAACCTCGGTGGTGTCCTTGGTATTCATGGTGAGGGCTCCAGGGGGCAAGGTCACCCCCGGCCTGAGGGGCCGGGGGGAGGGGGAGTCTGTGCTGGGAAGGGAGAGAACACCGTCATGGTAAAGGCCCCCACATCTATCCAGGATGAGGATGAGCAGGGGAGAGGGTACTGAACGGCGTGGTCCTATCTGGGAGGGATGAGGAAGCCAGAGGAAGGGGGTAGTCTGTGATGTGAGAGTAGAGCCAGGGAACAGAGGCGAGGGAGGACGCAGACATGGTGCCAGGAGACAAGAGGAGTGGGAAGATACACAACAGAGTAATCAGGAAGAGCCAGTTAGGGCGGGGGAGGGGAGGGGCTGGCAGGGCAGGCGCTTCAGAGGTGCGACAGCCTGGGCTCTGGAGGAAGCTGACTGAGGTGGGGTCAGTCCTGGGAGCTGGGATTTAGGGCATCCGGTCCTTGGAGGATGGTTTGGCAAATGAGAGCGTGAATACTGGGGGAGGACAGGAGGTTTAAGTCCGGGTGGAGAGTTAGGCCTTAAAAGACACACCCTGAGTTCCTTCTCTATTTGATTTTTCCATGGGAAAGGGCAGCTATGATAACTGATCCTAACCTACTCTCTCTCCTCCAGGTTGGTCAGGGCCTGGGTAGAATCTGGGCTGGCCGCCCAGGACACAGCTTCCCACCCTCGGGACACCCCATCCTCCACCCAGAGGCTGACAGCCCTCTCCACCCAGACCCCACACCTCTCTCCCCTAACGCCTCTGCTTCCCCTGGCCTCCATCTATACCACTCAGGCTCCGGCCTCAGCCCCCACCCTTCTGGGGGAACAGATGGGAGCTGGAGGATGCTCTCAGCGCGGCTCCGCCAGGTGTCCGGGAATGGAGAGGGGGAGGAGGCCCTTCGGAGCTCGGCTGGGCGCAGTGGAGCCTGGGCTGGGGTAAAGGCTACGCCTCACGGCGCAGGTGCGCAGGCCGGACCAGGCAGCCTGCCAGGGTGCGGAGCCTGCCCGGGGGTGGACCCCCACGGCGGGGCGGTGGTCCCCGAAGAAGCTACGAGGTGGGGAGGACCCGCCTCCCGCCCGCACGGATGGATGTTCGGGATAAGCTGCAGGGCAAGTCCGCCCACGGGCGCGCGGCGGGCAAGGAGCAGTGCGGGTGCCGGGGTGCCGGGATCCCCGGAAACCCAGACAGGTCCGCCTTGGGGCCCTGCGCCGAGCGGCGCCCCCTGGCGCGGGGGAGGAGGACGGAAGCAGGGAGTGGGGAGAACCGGGAGGAGGGACGGTGGTCCCCCGGCACGGCGCGCCACGTCCGGGCCGCTGGAGCTGCGCCCCCTGACGCGGGTGCGGAGAGGCGGGCGAGAGGCCCTGGCTCTTACCTCCCGGGGTCCCGCGGGTGACGGCGGCAGCGGCCATTCTACCCCACACCGACCCCCCCTCCAGCGCCTGCTGACAGCGGCGTCTAACGTCACGGCGCACGGGGCGGGGCCTCCCAATTAAGGGGATGGGGGGGTCGGGGAGGGAACCTGGGGTCAGCACACGTGGGGCTCTGGGTGGGGCGCTGGGCGGAACTGGGCTTCCCGGGTCCTGAGCCTGGCGGAGGGACTGACGGGTGGGAAGTCCAGAAGGGGCAGCCGTGCTGAGGGTCGGGATTCTGCGGACCGGGAGGCGGAAATCGGCCCCCTGACGTGACCCCGGGCCGGGCGAGTGGGACGCGGGCGGCGGTCCACTGCTGGGCGAGGAGCGCTGGACTCAAGGCAGGCCTTTTCTCTCCTGGGCATGTCTCCTGGGATTTGAGAACCCAGCCCGACTTCATCCAGAAGGTGAAAGGAGCCCTCTTCCCCATGAACCTCTCCATCACATCACCACTTCACAGAGAGAGAACTCTGGGCTCAATTCGCTTGCTTTTTAATAACCGAACAGGAAAGAACACAGTGCCTGGGAGCGGGCGTGGGGGACAGGCTTTGGGGGTTCTTGTGAGAGGGACAGGTTGAGATGGGAAGCCGAGGGCACTGTTAATGCCTCATTCAGAGGATGGGAAAGGAAGTTGGGAGAGGCTAAGGAAAGAAATGCCTTGATGTCAGAACTGGGGTAGATTCCAGCCAGGAGAACTAGTCGTGGGTCCCCGAAGCAGCGGCAGCACGTGGGCACCATGGTTTCTCCTTACTCCTCAGACGGCAGCTCCATTCCCCAAGGGTTGCAGAGGGGGTTTCTGTGGGCTATGACAGTGCTGTAGGAGGCCAGAGAGCTCAGCTGCCTGGAGAAACAAGACCCCTCCTGGCCCAAGGGACTCCAGGGAGACCAAAGCAGCTGTTCGGATGAGAGAAATTGAAAAAAGAATAAAAGAATGGAAAAGTAGGTCTCTCTCCAGATTTCCTAGTTCCCAAACCTGTGTCTGGCTCTCGCCTACTTTATTTTTGTGCTTCTCACATCCTGCTATACAACTTGGCTTTTGACTTCCACTGCCCCTCCATGCAAGACCAGATGCCCATGTCACCGTCCACCAGTCCAGCAGGTTCCTCTCCAACTGTACCTGGGTCCTGCCAGGAGGAAGAAAGTGGTTCCCTTCCGGTGGATAGAGTGCCCTCTCCTCTTCCAGGTCAGGGTATTCGGTGCTGCTGGGGAATCCACAGCTGCCATTGTCAAGCACCAGGGGCTCAGATGCAGCCCCTGAGCTGCCCCACTGGGCCTTCTTCAGTCTGTGGAGACTTTAGGCTTAGGAAAGGGCTGCCTGGAGGCCAGGTTTCCTGTCTCTCCATTCCTTACTCTTCTGCCCTGAAACACTTCCTGCTCGGACTGAGGGGCATTGTCATTTGACTTCCAACTCTCCACCCCCAACTCTCTGCTCCCCTTGGCCTGAGGTATTTTCAGTTCAGGGATTCAGAGGTGACCTCTCACTCTCTACTCTCCTCCAGTTCTATGGAGTGCTTCCCTGTCTGCAATGGTCCAGTTTCCATTCCTTCCTGCTCATGTGGCTCATCCTCTCCATCCCTCAGTTCCCTCCTTTCCACACCATAGAAATTCTGCTTCAGTTGCACTAAGTCCATGGCTCATTTCCAATCTTCAGTTCTTTCAAAGCTCTCAACCCCTTCCTTAGTTCAAACGAGCCTGTCCCCAAACTATGCTAGGCTCCCAGAGCCCAACTGTTTCTCCTTACTCATTGATGATTCTCTGTCGCCTCCTTAGATCCTCCAGGTGGTAAGTGACTGCCCTTACCCGGGCTGGGATGCCTCCAGGTCGCTGCTGCATTCCCATCAAATATGGCTTCCTTCTCTTTCTTCTAAACAGCATCTCAGGGGGTGGGAGCCCCTCAGGGGGGTACAGGCCAGTCTGCGAGCAACCAGTGGTTCTCTGTACCAGAGCAGGGGGAAAAGGAACTAGAGGGCACAACTGGGTCTCTCAGGGGAGCATGGACTGAAATGGAGTCGGGTCTTGGGAAGCTCAGATCACAAAAATATAGCTATGATCTGTATTGATTCATAAGGATTAGTTCATAGAAAGGAGGGCTTCACCAGTGGACTGGCTGGAGGACACCAGAGGGAAGGGACAATAAGAAGGGTTGGGGGTAGGAAGGGAGTGGGTGTAATTTTAACCAAAAAGTCTTGACAGGCAGAATATTTGTCATACCGGCAGAGGTGGAACATATTGTTCCTCCATGCAGGTGGGGCTGTAAAGCACAGAAAGGGAGCTAAGTGAAGAAAAGATACCCCCATCCATACTGTTTCTCTCCCAACCACCTAGCTATCTGGCATTAGGACACTCAATTATGTGTCCATCAGCCAGTGGGACTATTAGCCCCATATAGGTCTTACTGCTATAAGGCTTTATGGTAGTTTAAAATTGTATAGCCTCACCTTCCCACTTCAGTTAGTCCCCATTTTCTGCATTTCTACCCACCTGGGCCTTTGACGAAGGTTCTCCCAGAAGATGTCTCCATAGCGCTGGGGCGTCAGTCTGAGGCTCTGGGAAGGCAAGCTGGAGGGTAGAGATCGGCTGACCACCCTGGAACACCTGAGACAGGACAAGGTAGGCTTGGGTCTGGCTCTTCCCTTACAGGATCTACTGGCTCCAGGGATTCAGGAGTCCTGTCTTCCCAGGGGATCATACAGCTGCTCAGGCTTCCTCAAGCCATGTCCTCTCTTATCCATTTTAGCTGAGGAAGGTAGTGAGGCCTCTGATTTGAAAGGAGATTGGGGCTGGGGTGAGGGTGGAGACTGACAAGTGTTTGAACCTCAGATCTTACTGAATCTCAAGTTTCTATACCCCACAACCAAAAAAAACCATATCTAGCAAGCAGGGCTCTCAAAGAGGAAGGCCCCAGCTACAAATAGGTTCCTTTGGTTAATGCAAGGATCCAGGAGAGCAGAACCTCTTCCCTCTCTCAGAAACACTAATACGCTTATAGATAGGGAGGGGTGTGCAGAGCTGTTTGAGATGGTGCTCATCACTTCCAAAGCCCTCAGATTGAATGATGACTGCTCTATTGCTCTCTAGAAGGAGTGAGGGCTTGGCCCAGGCCCTTTATCTTCTCCATTTCCACCTCTCCTTAGGTGGTCTCACCCAGGCCCATGACTTTAAATACAATCAACACACAGATGATCCCCAAATCTATATTTCCATCCTTGGCTCCTCCTCTGGCCTCCAGACTCACCTCAGGTTCAGCTGCCCATTCAACATCTCCTTCCCAGCCTAGTGTGCCCTTTACAGTCAGCTTCTGGATAATCTTTTCATCTACACCCAGCCAGCCTCTTACTACTCAGATAATTTTGAAGTAAATCTCAACTTCTGTATTTGTTTGAAATTTTCCATAATAAAAAAGTTGAAGAAAAGTCTGCTTGTGTCATTCGCTTGTTTAAAACCTTTCACTGATTTCTACTGTCCTTAGGGTAAAACCCAAACTCTTTTCAGTGGCTTATAAGGTCCTACTTGATCTGGCCTCTGCCTAACTGCCTTTATTCTCCACTTTCCCTTTGATCATTAAGGTTCAGTTACACTGGCCTGCTTCCTGGTCCTAGAAGATACCAAGAGCTTGTTTCTTCCTTGGGATTTTTTACACTTACTATTCCTTCTCCCCCTGGTTCTTATTAGACTGGCTTCTTTTAATTTTTCAGACCTCATCTCACACTAACCTCCCCAGAAAAGTCTTTCACAATCACCCTTTCTAAACTTGCGTCTCCAAGTCACTCTGTTTTCCACTATATGATACTCCTGTTTGTTTTTTTCACAGCACTTATCACTAGTTGAAATTATGTTTGTTTGTTTACACATTCTGTCTCCTCCCTCTAGAATGTAAGCTCTATGAGCAGGACCCCTATCTTTCCAATTGCTGAATCCCCGGTGCCTGAGCCTGAAAACATTGTGTTTTCAAAAACTATTTGTTGAATAAATTAAGAAATTATCAATCCTGTTCCTTATTTCCTACTCTTATTAGGGAAGATCCCAGGTGTGCAATTTTCCCTCCATCCCTTCACCATCTTCCCCACTGGGCAGGGAGGACTCACTTGGCAAAGGGGATGAAGTTGTCTCCATCTTCCTGCACCTGGATGACTGGACTGGGTTGGGTGGCTGGACTGAGTCTCCTCATTGGTGCTGGGAGGGGAATGGAAAATGAATCATTCACTCATGTAATGGACATAGAGATGAGACCAGTAGCGGTTCTAGAGATTGTAAAGAGAATGAATTGGTCCTGAAAGAGGAAAGAGTTTTAAAGGTATTTCTAGTGCTGGACATTTCTATTAGCTGAACATACTGAAGATGGTGAGCACAGGAAATGTGAATGTGATAAAATAAAGGAAAAATCAGTTTTCTGAAGCCAAATGTGTAGAGTAAGTGAAATTTACAGATGGCAGTTAAGTAACTTTAACTATCAATATAGGATGATGAAATGAAAGAGGATGACAGATGGAGACAAGCCAGGCAGAGGCATTTGTGGGTAGTTGGTATAGAATTGATGAGAGTTGGTAAATAAATCAGGTATGGGAGGCTAATTAAAAGTAAGTGTGGTCATTGGTGACAGGGAAGGAGGGGAAAGTTGGAAATGTCTGTAGGTAAAGAAGGTGAGCAGAGAGGTTAGTGGCACAGAGCCACAGTTAGGGTCAGCCAAAGATGACCTGAGAGCCAGTTGCAGTGGGCAGAAAAGGTAAGTGAGAATGCAAGCTAAGTTAGGAGAATGCTTGTAGGCAGCATAAAAGACAGAAAAGATGAATTGGAAACTGTTGGAGGTGAACAAGTATTTATTCAAAGGCAACGAGGGATGGGCTGAAAAAGCAGTCAAGTAAGGTAAAAAATGGGGGAGTATTTAGGGCTGCTGTGGCAGATGGGACAGTTAAGAGTTGAGTGGTGGAGTTGAAATTGAAGGTCCAGGGCCAGAGGGGAAAAGCTGAACAAGGGTCAGTTGGGAGTTGAGGGGCATTCAGACCTCAGGTGGTTGGGTCTAAACGGGTGACCGAGATCTAAGAGACAGCCAGGGGCTTAAGGAAACTAGACAGAGTACTCAACGACTGACCTAGGGAGTAGCCAATGCCTTGGAGGGCATCCGGAGCCAGACAGGGCAGATGAGGAGCTGAGGGATCAGGCTGGGCTGGGGAGTTGGCTTGAGCCTGGGGAGAGCGGAGGGCACGGGTCGGCCCTCTGCGGAGGGAAGGGCCAGGCCTGAGGGTGTGGCTTGGGCCTCAAGTGGCAAGGAGCCTGGCAGGTGGGCTGAGGCGGCCAGGCCTTGGGGAACAGCCAAGCCTAAGAGCATAACAGTGTGGCCTGAGGAGACTCACTGAGGCCTGAGGGAGGGGTGGCCTGGGCCTGACCGAGGGTGGCTTGGGCCTGAGGCGGTGGACCGGGCCAGCTCGGGCTGCCGCACTTAAGGGCCCGGCAGGGACAGCGCGCCCGGGGGTGCCTGGCCGCTGCTGACCGCACTTGGCCACAACACCTGAGGCAGCTGCCCGGCGAATTCCAGAGCGCTAGGCCGGGCGAGGCGGAGGAGAGAGGCGATGACTGGAGCTCGGAGAGCAGCCGGCCAGCGCCGCGCGCCTGGGGGCGGGGCCTGGGCTGAGCCACCCCCTGGACAGGGCTCGACGGGAGGTTCCGCCCCTTAGGCGCGCCTCTGGAGGCGGCGACGTGCGCGGGCTCCGGGCCTGAGTCCTCTCAAAGGCCCGCCCCTACTTGCCCCGTTTCTCAGGCGCCGGTAGCACACCCAGATGCCGGCGCCCTGCTCGTTCTTCTGCGTCTGCAGTTCGTTCCCCGGTCCCCGCCCGGTGGGCCCCAACAGTCCCTAGGGTATTGCCCCTTTAACAGCAGGCCGGGTCCCTCCGGGGCCCTTTCTCGGGACGGCGCGCGCCAGCCCGCGTGCGCGCGCCCGTCTATCCCCCGCCCCTCGCTCCCGCCCCAGCTCGCGCTGCCCGGGCGGGCGCCGGCCGCTGGCGCCGCTCCTGCTGTCGCCCCCGGGGCGCGAGTTCGCCGCCCGCCGTCCGGGGACCCGGCGAGGGGCGGGGACAGCTCCGAGCCGGCCCCGGATCTCCCCCGCTCCCGTCTCACGCTTCCCGGAAAGTTTGTCCCTTTGCACTTTGCCGAGCCGCTTCGGGAACCCCGCCGCGACGAGGTGAGAGCTGGATGTGGGGGGAGGGAAGGAAGGCGGGAGGGGAAGCCCGCCGAGGAATGTGCCGGGCCGGGGTGGGTGGGGGCGAGTGGGGGTCCCGACTTGCGTGGGCCGGCTGGCCGCGAGACCCGGGATCATGTGCTGTTTGTGCAGCGGAGGCGCAGAGAGGTGCCAGGCCCTGGGCGGCCGTCGGTTGGCTGGTCAGGAGGACAGGGTCCACATGGCCGTCCAGAGGGGCCGGGATTGGGGCCTGTGTTAGAACTGACGGGCGGGCAAGGTGCAGGTGGCCTGAGGCCCCCTTTCGGGTCAGTCGGCCCCACCCGAGCCGCGGTTTCTTCCTGCACCCTACTGCTTCTTTACGCAGCGCCGGCAGATCTCTGTACCTATCTCTAGTCCTTTACCCCGCTGTCCCAAGCTGTGCCACCCGGTTCCCTGCCCCATTAACCGCAACGGCGTCGTCGTTGTGTGTCCCCCCCATCAGTGTCCCTGCTCAGGGTCTGGGGGTCAGGGCTGTTCTTCCTGCGACAGCCTCTGTGATTTCAGCTACTCCCTTCCTGTCCTGGGACAGAGCAGCTCTCTCAGCTTTCCCATGCCCTGCCCAGGCTGGTGAGGTGTGGCACAGCAGGACAGAGGTTTGGTCCTTTGGGCCCACATGAGGGGGCCCAGCATCCCTGATCTTTCTTCGCAATCCTCCACCCTGCTGTCTGTGGGCGTGGGCTGCTCAGCCTCTCCTCCCAGGGTGTGGGCACTCGATCACCCACATTCCTGGGCTCCAGCCTGGCACCTTCCTCAGGCACTGGACTCCACAGCTCTAGCCCCAGGGTGGGTCTGGGACCTGCCTGCTTCCTTTCAGGGAGACCCAATGCACCCCCCTACCCCCACCACAAAGTCACAGGTATTTGGCTCAGGGATCCTCCCAACAAAGGAGCTCTGGGGGTTGGTATGATGGATACAGGATGACCCCACCCTCCCCTGCCCATTGTCCTGGATCCTGAGGAGGAAATGCTGGGGGCTGAACAGGGGTTTGGGACCCACAGGCAGCTCTTGTGGATCCGAGTCCTAGGCTGTACTTCCAGCCTGTGGCCTTTGCCCATCGGCATTCCTTGTCTGTGTGGAGGCTGTGGGCCCTAGGTGGGAACTGGTTTCTACTTCTCCTTGGCTGACCCTGTGAGGGAAGTTTAGGGCAGGTGTTGCTTGGTGTTTTCTCCCTCTTCATCTCTCCTCTGCTCCTAATTTATGCTTTAGCCCCAGAGCTCCCCTCCCTGTCTAACATTTCTCTGTTTGGTATCCTCTGTGTCTCCTTCCTTTCTTCCTGCTATTATTTATTTCCTAGCATGACCTCAGTCTTGCCTCCTCTCTTGTATCTCTTCATTTTCTAGGTGTCTGACTTTCTGCCTCCCTTCTCTACCTTCCTGCCACCCTCAGTATCTCTGCCTCTCAGAATTGCCCTCTGTCCAGCCTCTCTCTTCTCTGTCTGAACGTTCAGTACACTTGTGAGTGACAAGGAATAAAAATATCACCGTCCCTGCCCTTGGATTCACATTGCGTTTAGCTACTCCGGAGGGACAGCCCTCCTTACCTTTCCTAACATTACCCCCCATCCCTTGCCCTCCAATCGTGGAATCCCTGACACACCTCTGGAGCCACAGTACTTCCTAACTACTCTTCCCCCACAACCAGGGTTTCCCCCACAGCCCCAGCTGGCGTGGTCAGGCCCCAAGTGTAGAATGGGGCACCCCCTACGAGGGTCGGTGGCAGCCAGAACTGATACAGCCCCCCTGGTCTGGGGCCAGGAAGCCAGGTAATAACTCTGCGGTGATGGCCCAGGTCCCTCCGAGCTGGGATATGGCTGGGGAGAGTGGCAGGAACACCTTGGGGAGTCCCTGAGGAGAATGACATTTCCTGGGGAGGAAGACCAGGGGACTAGGAACTGGGTCCTAGAGGAGCTGGGTAGCTGGGGAAGGGAGTGGAAAGACTGGTTCCTGGGAGAAAATGGGGGGCATTGTCTGGGTCCCCCCATTGGCTCTAATCACGTTCTCTGTCTCTGTCCTCCAGCTGAGGAGACGGGGAGTCTTTGGCGCCATGGCTGGTGCCTCGGTGAAAGTGGCAGTAAGGGTTCGGCCCTTTAATGCCCGTGAGACCAGCCAGGATGCCAAGTGTGTGGTCAGCATGCAAGGCAGCATGACCTGTGAGTGAGTCCCAGGGCCTGGCTGGGCACTAGCAGGACAGGCTGGGCCCACCATGGGCAGGACCCGGAGGAGGGCTGGGCTGGGCACAGAGCAGGTGCTAGTTGTAAGGGCGGGGGCTGGGGCAGGCTGGCCTTTCCATGTTCCCAGTCCCTGGGAGGGGGAATGTTGGCCTGCAGCCCTCCATTGCCCAATCTGGGGAGGCAGCCCGGTGGGGGGCGGGTCCTAAGAAGCCAAAATTAGCTTTGGTGACTGGAGGGGGTGGGGAGTGTTAAAGGGGAGAGATGAACTAGGACAGAGGTGGGGAGTGGGTTGCCTGGGTTTAGGAGTTTGTGGGGAGTGGGCAGAAATTGGGAGTACCTGACCTTGGTCTTCCTTCCTTTGTTCTCTCAGCCATCATCAACCCCAAACAGGGCAAGGATGCACCCAAAAGCTTCACCTTCGACTACTCCTACTGGTCACACACTTCGGTGAGGTTGTTGGGATAGGAGAAAAGCTAAGCAGTGAGAGACAGGGGAATTAGGTCCTGGGGATCACATGGCTGGGAAATAGGACTTCTGGGGGATTGGTCAGGACTGACCAAGGCACCTGGGTGGGGCTGGGTAGGATCCTTAGGTCGTGATTGGGATCAGGATGGGGAACGCAGACTTCCTTGGGATAATTAAGACTGGTAGAGACTGGATATGATCCTCAGGGATCCCTTCAGGGATGACTGGGGATGATTATGACTATGGATAGGGTTTGGTGGGGCACGCAGGACCTTGGGGCAATCATCAGTGATGGGGACAAGACTCCTGGGATCTAGTTACTGAGGACAAAAGTCATCTAGGGCTCCTGCTGTCATTCTCTACCTGCTTTTTACCCAGGCTGAGGACCCCCAGTTTGCATCTCAGCAGCAGGTATATCGGGATATTGGAGAAGAGATGCTGCTCCATGCCTTTGAAGGCTACAACGTGTGCATCTTTGCCTACGGACAGACTGGGGCTGGGAAGTCCTACACCATGATGGGGCGGCAGGAGCCAGGGCAGCAGGGTATCGTGCCTCAGGTATGCCCTGGGACCTGGCAGGGCAACCAGAGCAAGCACATTTCAGCTGCCCCCAGGGGAGGAAGGACAGGGGTCTGTGGATCATGGATCAGGGACCTGGCTCTTAGCGGCAGTTAGTGATAGGGAATGTGATGGGGTAGGGGCCTGGCTGCAACACGGATCCCAGGGCACTTTGGGGAGAGGCTCTTTGTCCCCACCAGAAGCAACAAGGCTCAGCAGAGACAAGGCTTTGGGGTCAAAGCCCTGGTTTTTTCACCTGCTATCTTGCCTTGTCTCATAATTATTTTAAAATGTAGTTCCCCTACAGGCTTGTGTTCCGTAGTCTAGGTGTTGACTATAGAATAAGCCTGTTGTGGATAACTGAGAGTTGATGCAATTCTCCCTGACTGAGTAGCACAGTGGCCTTGCACATAGACTCAGAGTTAGGATGCCTGGGTTTGCTTCCTGGCTCACCAGGTAACTGTCTGTGACCCTGGACAAGTGTGAACCTCTCTGAGGCTGTTTTTCCATCTGTAAAATGGGAACAATGCCTCCCTCAGGGCTATGGTAAGGGTTAAACAGCCCCTTGTGTCAGGGCCTGTCCTGGTGCTGGGTGCCAGAGGTGTGCCGTGAATAGCAGCTTCTCTGTGTCCACCTCCAGCTCTGTGAGGACCTCTTCTCTCGTGTCAATAAGAACCAGAGTGCTCAGCTATCTTACTCTGTGGAGGTAAGCCTGGATCTTAGTGGGAGTTGGGGAGTGGGCACGGTGTTGCTGGGCAGAGAGGAGGGGAGCAGAGTGATTAAGACCAAGGGCAGTCTTTGGAGTCAGACAACCTGGGATCCACTCTTGGCTTTGCCAGTTACTAACTGTGGCTTTGGGCAAAATATTTCATCTTTCAGCCCCTGAGCATGTTCATCTGTGAAATGATAATGATCAAATATGCCAAATGCCTAGCGTCAGGCCTGGAGAATAGTAAATGCGCAGTGCACATTAGTTGCAGTGACCTGTGCCACATCCAGGGGAGTGTAGGGTAAGTGTTGTGGTCAGTGTGATTGCTGGCTTTGCTACTTATTTGCTTCTTCCTCTCAGGTGAGCTATATGGAGATCTATTGTGAACGTGTACGGGACCTCTTGAACCCTAAGAGTCGGGGCTCTCTCCGGGTCCGGGAGCACCCTATCCTGGGCCCCTATGTGCAGGACTTGTCTAAATTGGCTGTGACCTCCTACGCAGATATTGCAGACCTCATGGACTGTGGAAATAAGGCTCGGTGAGGCGGGATGATGGAGTGGAGGGAAAGGGGGTCAGAGTTAGGAAGGTGAGAGGTGTGACCTAGTGACCACTCCCTTCACCCAGGACTGTGGCTGCCACCAACATGAATGAGACCAGCAGCCGTTCCCATGCTGTCTTCACCATTGTCTTCACACAGCGCTGCCATGACCAGCTCACCGGGCTGGACTCAGAGAAGGTGGGGCCACCCATCTCCGTCTGGTAGCAGGGACAGATGTCATGAAAGGGCCCTGGGTCTCCTTTGCACCTGTTCTGGGTTGAATGTCTCCTCAGACCTTCCACACCCGCCCTGCATCCCCCATCAGATCAGTGATATTTGCTTATTTGCCCTTCTTACTAAATTCCTCAGGGCAGTGCTTGGATCCCACTGTGTCCCTTGTCCCAGACACAGTGGGCATGTAAATACCTATAAGTAAAGAAGTGACAAATGGATGTGTAAGCACCTTCTTGCTGTTGTTTGTATATATCCCCATTTTCCTGTCCCCTGTCCTTCCCCCTTCTGTCTTTCTCCATCCCTTGCTAACTGCCCAATTCCCTTGCTGGGTGTTCCCCTGATTTGCTTCTCCCACCCCCCCACCAACCCCAGTCGCCTCCTGCCTCTTCCCTCTGACCCAGGTTAGTAAGATCAGTTTGGTGGACCTTGCTGGGAGCGAGCGGGCTGACTCCTCAGGGGCCCGGGGCATGCGCCTGAAGGTGAGGGGCTGAGGAGGGATGCGCAGGGCAGTGGGGAGGGGAATGGGGAAGTGGAGCAGAGTGGGAGAGAAGGACCTCATTTCCTGCCTTCCTCATCCCTTTCCAGGAAGGTGCCAATATCAATAAATCCCTGACTACTCTAGGAAAGGTGATCTCGGCTCTTGCGGATATGGTAAGACCTGGGGGTGGGAAGAGAAGGGGCTCTGGGAAAGGGGACCAAAGGGGTGGCCCAGCCTGACCCCCACTCCCCTTCCATCCTCCAGCAATCAAAGAAGCGGAAGTCAGATTTTATCCCTTACAGGGACTCTGTGCTCACCTGGCTGCTCAAGGAGAATTTGGGTGAGCAGCTCCTCTCTCTCTGCCAATCCTTCCACTATTCTTCTAACTCCCTTCGATACATGTGACAGATTCCCGTGCCACCCGTAGAATCCCGACCCCCCAGTTGTCCCATTGACTCTCCCCACAAACCAGGAAACAAGTCTTTGAAGATACACTGATGCTGAGATCAAGGCCACACCCTCCCTGCCAAGCCAAGGGCCTCACTGACCTGGCTATCCACGGCCCCTCCCATCCCACACCCACTGCTGATTTCATCCTCTTCCCACTGGTCTCTGACCGTCCCGCAGATGTGTGGTGTCTTCCTGACCTCATACCTCCTCCTTCTGACTACCAGGTTTCATGGTTAGTTCCACAACCCTTAGCTTCACCCTACCTCACACAGCAACCTACAAGACCCCTGCCTGGGCACTGAGGCCCCCCGATTCTGTGACACAGTCTGACTTAGGACCCAACCCAGCTAAAACTGTCTCCTCCCTTCCACTCATAGGTGGGAACTCGCGCACAGCAATGATTGCAGCCCTGAGCCCTGCGGACACCAATTATGAGGAGACTCTCAGCACCCTCAGGTGGGGCTCTGGCAGGGGTGGGACAGCATAGGAAAAGTGCCAGGAGCTCAGAGGCTGCTCAGGACCATGCCCAGGACACCGGTTGACCTGACCCTCAACTGTATCCAAATATTTTAAAACCTGGGAAGGAGAGAGGAAAACAGCAGATCAAGGGTCACCTGTGTCTGGGCCTCACCAGTCCTGATGCTCCCTCCTGACCCAGGTATGCTGACCGCACCAAGCAGATCCGCTGCAATGCCATCATCAACGAGGACCCCAATGCCCGGCTGATCCGAGAGCTGCAGGAAGAGGTGGCTCGGCTGCGGGAACTGCTGATGGCCCAGGGGCTCTCAGCCTCTGCTCTGGGAGGTAGGGCTTCAGGGGAGGGGCACTCAAGGATGCCCTGTGGCCCGTCTCACCCCTCTTCATTTACTTTTGCCCAGTTCAGTGACCACGAAGCCCTATCTTTGTTTAGTGATGTAGGGAGGGGACACGTCACACCTTCAGATGTTATAGAGCTGAGAGGGCCAGTTTCTGTGGGGGAGAGTCAGGGTTCAGGCTGCTTCTCAAACTGCTAAAATGACCTGAGCAGGAGTAAATGGCGAGCCCTGCATTTATCGTTCAAACGGTAAATCATGAAGAACAGGCTGCTTAGGGTACCTGCATTGACGGAAGTTCCTGTGAGCCATCAGGGATTTAGTGATCATAAGCCCCACAGTTCAACAGTGGAATAGTTTCTAAATGTAATGCTCAGCCTCTCTAATACCAAACAGCCTCTGTATTATTGGATATATCTGTGTTGACCACGTGAAGTGTGGGCTTTGCATTCAGTCTTGGGTCCACTCCACTGAGGACAGTCTGAGGGGCATGGTAGGGAGAACAAGGGTGTCTTGTTCTTGGGAAGAGGAGGAAGGGTAGATGTGATGTTTGCCTTCCCACATACGAAGGGTAGTCTTGCAGAAGGAAAAGTATAGTCTCTTATCCCAGAGGGAAGAACTAGAAACAGCGGCACACGTGATGGGGGCAGATATTAGCTCAACACAGCTGAGAACTTTCTGCTGTGTGGGCTAACAGTGGAAGGAACTGACTGCCTTGTCCAACTAATGAGCTTCCATCCCTGGAAGAGATAAACAGACACCGGGTGCCCATCAAGGCTGCAGTGGGCAGGCTCCCTGCTTGGTGAAGGTTGACTGATGTCCTCTGAAGTCCTTACAGGCTGGTCCTCTGTGAGGCGTTCTCTGTGTCTTTGATCAGTTCTGCTTTGCCTCAACCTCTTTGACCTCTTTCTCCTTCCCAGGCCTGAAGGTGGACGAGGGGAGTCCTGGCGGTGCTCTGCCCCCTGTATCATCTCCCCCTGCCCCAGCTTCACCCTCATCTCCCCCAGCACACAATGGGGAGCTAGAGCCACCATTCTCCCCCATTGCTGAGCCCCAGATTGGTCCTGAGGAGGCCATGGAGAGGCTGCAGGTGGGAAGCTGGAGCTGGTGAGGGAATGGGAGTTGGGGCTGCTGGGAGTTCTCCAAAGCCAGGGTTGAGGAGGAAGAAGGAGTCCCAGGAGCTGTGTGGCCCCCGTGGTAGGTGCTTGTCCTAGGCTGTCCTGATCCTTGCCTGTCTTGTGCCCTCAGGAGACAGAGAAGATTATAGCTGAGCTGAATGAGACCTGGGAGGAAAAGCTACGCAAGACGGAAGCCCTGAGAATGGAGAGGTGTGTGGGTTGGGGGCCGGCGGCTGGTGCTCTGGGAGGAGTGGGGATGGGGAGGGAGGTCAGGCCCCACAGGGAAGGGGTTCCTGGGCAGCGATGATAAGACCAACACCTGTCTGTCCTTTGCCTACAGAGAAGCATTGCTGGCTGAGATGGGGGTGGCCGTTCGGGAGGACGGGGGAACTGTAGGCGTCTTCTCTCCAAAGAAGGTGAGTTGAGGGATCAGGTGAGGAGGCTGAGGGAGGCCTGGGAGACTGGATGCTTAGGGAAGTGGGTGGCAGGGTAATGAGTTCTAATTCTGATCTTTCAGATCTCTGAATTGTCCCTCCATCGTTTCTGTCCCTACTCCTGCCACCTTCTCTCTATGTTGTCTGACCTTTTCTACCGTCCCCTCCATCTAACCATCAGCCAGAAAGGCGAGTGCTTATTAAGTGCCTGTGGCCAGGGACTCTAGGGACCACAAAAAGATAGCAGGGTCCCTGCCCTTAGGGAGATTTCAGGAGCTGCATAGAACCTAGGCATTTGCAGACATAAACTCACACACTTATATGTGAGTTCACACGTGGAATTTCTCTCTGGTTTCATAAGAAACTGGTTATAGTGGTTACCCTGGGGGAGAGGGAGAGGCCCTAGGAGATTTGAGCTAGGCTGGGATAGTGACTCACTGCATACTCTACTGTATCATTTGAACTTTGCACCTTGTACATATGTTACCTACTCAAAAAAATGCATTTTGAAAGGATAACTTGGGAAGACAGGACTGTAAGGGAATAGAGGAGTAAACCCTAAACTGTAAGACTGATTGTAAATGCAGTGAGAGCTTTGAAGATGGAAGCATCAGTGCACCTTGAGGTGTTTGAAAGCTGGCTGGCTTCCTGGAGACGGTGGTTTGGAAAATGGAGGTTGAAAGATGGATGGGGTTCGTGCAGTAGAGCAAGTCAGGGAGAATGAGGCTAAGCGAACATGGTGTCAACTGAGTGGGGCCTAGCAGCACCCGTCATGTGCCTGCTATGTAGTAGGTGCTCAGTCAATCTTTGCTGAGAAAGAAGGCAGCCAGGCAGAAAGGTAGGGGTGACCAGGCTTAGTTGGAGGCAGAAATGGTATTCAAAATCTTTAACTATCAGCACTGCTCAGGGACCAAGCAATCAGAGTGGACACTGGCTGTAGACAGCCAGTATTGTGCATGCTGACCAAGGGGTGATGCAGAGGCCAGTTTGAGTGAAGCACGCACTTGCAGTCCCACTGGGCAGCCAGCCATGCCTGTCTGGTCCATACACTGTGCTCAGGGCCAGATAGGGGTTGCCTGGAGGAAGTGGCACCTTGTAGGAAGAAGGCTCCTCCTGATTTCATAGGTTAGGGCCATCTGTGGGACTGAGCAAGCAGGGCTCCTGGAGCGGGGATCCAAGAAGAGGAGAGGGTTTGCCTTGTCTGGGCAGCCAAGGCTTTGGAGGTCCCGAGGTCTGCATCTGGAGGAGGAGCTGCCCATGGCTCTGGGCATGGCTTGCAGCCACCCTGGGGTGCTGGGTACTTGAGGAATTCTCATCACAGCTGCAAGTTTGGAGAAAATATGAGAGGAGTGGAGAAACTGTTGAGTGGGTGATTCTTCCTTGAGAGGCTTCACGTGATGTGGAATGCCACCACCTAAAGCCCTGGGACCACCTAGCAGGGTGTTTGTTTTGTTTTGAATTGTTATTGTAATGGTCACACCAGAGAGAATATTCCCATAGTAGTAAGAAGCGTATAAGGTGTAAAGGAAATCTTCCTTCCTACCCTCAGGTTCCCCTCTCAGAGGCAAACCTCCTTATCAGTTCCTAATGTATTCTTTTAGAGGCAGTCTGTGCACATGCAGGCGTTCATTACGAGTGTATAATCATCTGCATGTGCCCACACGTGGAGCCTTTCTGGAGTAGTGCTGGTTCCATACCTGACACTGTATTCTTTTTTAATAGAATAGTACCTGAGTTTTGTCCATTCTTCATAGAAGCAGAATATGCCATCGAAGAGATGTATGATGGTTTCTTTGACCAGTTTCCTACCATGGACATTTAGGTTGTTTCCCATTCTTTGATACTATGAAAAATATTATGGTGGATAGTCTGGGCAGTCTTATAAATAGGTCTGTTATTTGAAGAACGAATTCCTGGAGGTGGAGATTTGGGTCAAACGGTAGCCATGTAAAATTCTGATCTGTTTTGCCAAAGTGCCCTCCAAGTATTGTAACTGTACCACTTTTTACTCCTGGGAGCAACATGCAAGAAAGCCCTTTCCCTTCACTCTCCTCAGCTTTTTGTGTTTTGCCAAACGGATTGGTAAAAAAGGTGTCTCAGGGTAGTTTACTTTTGCATTTCCTCAAGGTGGTAAGGATGAACTATTTTCATGTGTTTAAAAGGCATATATTTAAGAACAGAAAGCCATTAAACTCCCTGGGGAGACGGGTTTGGAGATAGCGTCTCCAACCTGGGAATGGTCGGCTGGGGAATTGGGTCTGGGGAGAAAATCTACCATTTAGAGAGAGCCAGGAGCCTAGGGAAAGCTCCCTTTTTCTGGGGCCCCCAGCACTAGGTCTAAGGACTTCTTAAATCAGTAAGTTTCCAGCCTTGCTTAGCTCCCTTCCCGGGGCCTTAGGGGCAGGGCAGGATCAGATTCTGGGTCGCCCACCCACCTGGCCTTGGCCCGAGCAGTTCCCTGCTTACCTGCTTGACGCATTAGGCTTCTAGGTAAGGTTTCATTTGAACAAAGGGCTCCAGGGTTGAACAAAGATTGCAAAGCATTGCCCTAAATCATGTCCCTTCTCCCTAGGGATCGATCGCTCTCAGCTTCCAGAGCCCATCCGTGTTCGTGATTCCCAGAGCAGGCCTGACAGTGCTGTCTAGGGAGGGGGCGTGAGTGTCCCTTGGGAGAAGAGGAAGAGTGTCCCAGTGATCCTTGGGGGGCCTGGGCAGAGGGGCAGACATGGTATGTCTCCACTGTGGACATAGCCTTGGCCTCACTGGGGCTCCCAAAGAAATATGGGGCCTCAGCAAAGGGCTGTTTCTCTACATCCTGTGCTTTCCTGCCTCTGTGCTTTTGTTCAAACTCCTCTTTCATCTGGAACGCTCCTCCTTCTGCATATCCATGTCCTCCTCACCCTCCAGGACCAGCTCCCATGCTGCCTTTTCCATGAAGTCCTGACCCCCCCTGAGTGAGTTCTGTTCATCTATTCATCTTTGCATGGGAGCCCCTCCCAGGATGTGGTGGCATTCAATTCTCTGGGAACGAATGAGTGAATGAATGAGCTAAGTCCGGGTGTGAAAAGATCAGAAACTCTACTACCAGGCATCCGTTTCCACTTGTAAATGGTGTTTCTATGCCAAGTCTTACCTCCCCCAGTTGACTCTGATTTCCTTACTGATGGGACAGCAGCATCTGGGTCTGACTTACCTCTGTGTCTCACCCAGCACTTCACTAGGGTCTTGCATGTAGAAAGCCCACAGGAAATCATTGTAGAATGGAGGCAGGGGGTCTTGTGTTTAGTTGGAAGGCTTAGGAAAGCTTCTTGGAGGAAGTGGCATTTGAGATAGGCCATGAAGGATGGGAAGTGAATGATTTTGACAGGTGGGGATGGGGGTGGAGCCGGGAGGGAGGCTGTTCCAGGCGAGGGAACATGGGTTGCAGCTCATGAGGGCTGCCGGGGATGCGGGAGGCCTGCTTCTGGGATGGGTGCTCAGCAGGCCACTAGACAGGAGCACAGAGGGGAGAGGGGCCCTGGAAAGGGACCTGGATAAGCGGGCTGGGGACCTGACGTGGAGGAGGCTCAGGGATGTCAGGTGGACATGGGGTGCCTCTGGAGAGTTCTGAGTGAAGCATGACACGGCCATCATGTGGTGTGAGCAGAAAGCGGGGAGACCGTAGAGATGGTATGAAGTCAGGCGGCTTGTGGCAGGATGGGCCAAGGAGGGAGGGAGACTTCCCAGGGCTTGGCAGGCGGTGGTGTGGAGCAGGTTAGAGGGAGCAAAGCTCATGTGCTCTCTGGTTATGTGCTTGGGGGCACCGGGCGGGGGTGTGTGCCATAAGAGAGACAAGTCAGGAAAGCGGGCTTCTGTGAAAGGTTTTCATTGCAGAGCAGCATGGTGATCAGCCCGGCATGCGGGATAGGGGGTGAGGGAGGCCTCAGCAGGACCGGGCAGCTGCTGCAGGGACCCTGGTCGGAGGCAAAGCAGGCCTCGGACGGGCAGCGGCTGGGAAGAGGGGGGGGTCTGCTGTGAGAAACAGGTCCGTTTATTTTATTTGCTTTGGAATTGAACTGGCGCTTTTCATTTTTGAATTACAATTATAAAAATAATCTATGGTCCTAAGAAATTCAAACAGGAATAAAAGGTGGGAAGTACCAGTCCCTAGCCCAGTCCCCTCTGTAGTCTCCAGAAGTGGCAAGTTCCATAATGATGGAAGAAGAAATGCTGAGACCTGGGGACAGAGGGAGTGCAGGGAAAGCAGAGGCGAGGGTGGGTGGATGCTAAAGTCTCCGTCAGGGAGACTGGTGGATGGAGGTGCCTCTGAAGAAATGGGGCCTGGAAAGGGTTGCTGGCCTGGGTGGGTGGGGACCATTTTTGGACCTCTTAAGTGTGACAAATGGGGGTGGGTGTCAGGCTGCCCTGAAGGTGGTTAAGTGTAAGCGGGAGTAAGGAGGTGGAGAGCTCTGCAAGAGGGGAGGGGGAATAGCAGCAGGCTGGGAGCCCGGAGGGGTGTCCGCTGAATCTTTCTCCCCTCTTCCCCTTTCTCTGTCTGGCTCCTACATCCTTCCTCTGACCACCCCGCTCCCCCCAGACTCCCCACCTGGTGAACCTGAACGAAGACGCCCTGATGTCTGAATGTCTGCTGTACCACATCAAAGATGGCGTTACCAGGTAGTGCTCATGCAGCCTGTGGGCAGCCTGTCCTGGGGTGTGGTTGCGGAGGGGCAGCCACACTTGTGACTCCCTCTCCTGGTGGCCTCACTGAAGACACCCCAGATCTCAGGGCTTCCTGAGCACTGGTGAACCTGGCTTCTCAGTGGCCATCTGGTCTCTACCCACCGCTTTGGTGTGGGTGAAACACCACCTGGGAACAAAGTGGCCCTGCTCTTAAGAAAAGCTCCTGATGTACTGGGCGAAGGGTAGGCAGGACACACAGGCCCCTGTGTTCTGAGCCCCTGGCACCACTGTCTTGGTGTCCCTTGGTGGGACCTTACCTTGGGGGCAGATGGGAAACCTGCCCCTGGCCCCATGTTGATGGGCAGTACCCACTAGCTAATGCTCATGAAGCCTTGGGGCTCAGCACCTCCTGGAGTTAAAGGGCTGAGGGTATCCCTTCTCCCCTACAAGCACGTACAGCTGTCCTCGGTTATCATTAGGGTAGGGAGTGAGCCCTCAGGGTGATCCACCCTGAGGATGGATGGGAGGTCCAAGACTGAGGCTCCCCAACACCCCAGGTCCCCCTTTTCCCTCTGCTGTATCTCACAGTGAGTGAGGATATGGGCTTGAGTGTCAGGCAGACCTGGGCTCCAGTCTCAGGGTCACCACTGTCAGGCTGCATGATCTTCTGCAAATTACTTTGCCATTCTGAGCATCAGCCTTCTCATCTGTGAAACAGGAATAATTAAGCTTGGCTTATTGAGTTGGATAAACTTGTATTTAAAAGAGGCTTGGCGACTATCTGGCACCTGCTCAGAAAATGTTGGCTGTTGTTTGTCCAGGGTCGGCCAGGTGGATGTGGACATCAAACTGACCGGGCAGTTCATTCGGGAGCAGCACTGTGTATTCCGGAGTATCCCTCAGCCAGACGGAGAAGGTAACGGCCACTGAAGACACCCTGCATGCTGAATACAGGGGCCTGGGTTGAGTACATAAGGAGATGTGCCTTGGCCCTCAGTGGGACTTTGAGCCCATAGTAGTAAGGGGCCATCAAGGGCCCAGTGGTGTGCACTCACCCTGAGAGAAGACCGCTGCAATGGGGAGGGAGTGGCCAGGGTCCCCAAGGCAAAACAGAACACTAGAGAGCACGCGAGAGGGTGGGCTTCTGGTGAAGAGGAAATCCTGCCGTCTCCCTTGGTTTTTTAGTCTCAGACAGCAGCCTGGTTGTTTTTTTAAAATCTGTATTTATTTCAGAGGGAGATGACTTTCTCTCCGGAAAACCTGCTTCTATGCAGCTATGACTGAAAGTTTCTGGGAGTTGTCAGCTCTTATATCTCTCTGATTCCAAAGCTTTCAGAGATTTTTAGCCCTTATATGGCCACAGCAGCAAAAGCTTTTAGAAATCGCAAGCCCTAAGGTGAAGATAATAAACTGACATATCAACAAAACAATACTCTTGTGATTCAGGGCATATTTTGAGCTCACCATTTTGTCCTAGTTCAGTCATTTAAAAAAAATGAAGTGATTTGGGTTCATGTAGGCCTATGTGAAGTTGAGCTCTGGGAAATGAGTTGGGCCGGGGAGGCTGGGTGTGTAACACGTGAGCCCTCTGTCAACTTGAGCTGTGCAGTGCGCCTCAGATCTGGAAGGGGTGCCTGGCCTGACACCTTCAAGAGGACAGAGAGATGGGGCATGCATAGTCAGTACATTTTTTTTTTTTTGAGAGGGCATCTCTCATATTTATTGATCAAATGGTTGTTAACAACAATAAAATTCTGTATAGGGGACTCAATGCACAGTCATTAATCAACATCAAGCCTAATTCTCAACAGTCTCCAATCTTCTGAAGCATAATGAACAAGTTCTTACATAGTGAATAAGTTCTTACGTGGTGAACAGTGCAAGGGCAGTCATCACAGAAACTTTTGGTTTTGATCACGCATCATGAACTATAAACAATAAGGTCAGATATGATTATTCGTTTGATTTTTATACTTGATTTATATGTGAATCCCACATTTCTCCCTTATTAGTACATTTATAAAATAAGGAAAGACACTATTGTGTGGCCGACAGCTCGGGTTTGAGACATGCCTCCTGGGCTTCAGTCTGGTTCAGGGCCAGCAGGTTAATGCAGTGGTTCTGGGATGGTTCAGGTCCTCAGTGGCAGCAGATGTTTCCAGCATTGCAGCTGCAAGCTGTTCAATCAGTTCACCCCAGTGAGTTATTGCCAGGTTCCTGTTCTGTGGTTATGTCAGGCTCTGTGCTGGGTTGACACCAAAACCATACAAAAGTGGAGTGAGCTCGCCCCCGCAGGGGCTTAGAGTGTGCTTAGGGAAATGGCAGGCATGAAACAGTTATGTCATAGGGGAAGGAGCCCATGAATCTGTGCCCCAGAGGGTGGGGGCTATATAGCCTTAGTCCATTTGGGTCTCTTGTTATGGGAGGTTTAAGACTTCACCAAAGAGGACAGGCAGAGAGAGCTATGGGCATAGAAGAGTAGTTGTTACTCACTGGCCATCTACTTTGGGCCTTTGCATTTTCTCCTGCAGCTCCCAGGTGAGGGAACTAAGGCTCCCAGGGGTCAGGGAGTTTGTCCGAGACCACACGGCTGAAGGTGGCAGAGCTGAATCCCAGCACAGCACACCTGGCCCCAGGGGTGGTGCTCTGAGCTCTGCCTTAGTGCAGATCGCCATGGGCTCATGGACATGGCTAGGCTGGGGCAGAGTCCTCTCACCTGGCCCCATCGCTCTCCATGACCCATATCTGCACCTCCCCCGACCTCAGATTATCTGCTGATTTACATTATCCTCTGACCAGCTGGAGGTGATCTCTGTGAGAGCAGAGATTTTGGTTTTAATCTCCATGTATTTCCAGGACCTAAAATAGTGCATTGCATATAGTAGGAGCACAGTATATTTGTCAAATGAATGAAGAATTTGGGGGTATGGTGGGAACTAAGGGTGGGGATAGACTGGCACCCGTTACAGCCACCCCGTCCCCTCCTCTGCCACCTCCCATTGCCATTCCCAACACACGGTGATGCCTCACTTCTCCCTGTCTGTCTGCTCCATCTCCATCATTTCTGTGCCTTGAAGTCTGAGTGCCTCAAGCCTTGGCTCAGAAGTTACCACTTTCCTGTGCTCATTCCCAGCCCTGTGCCCCTGAGTGCAGTCCTCTCTGCTCCCTTTGTGCTCCTGTAGTATCAGTAGGCCCATCTCTGCCTCCTGTTACAATTCATCCTGGTTTGTTCGTTTATTCTTAATAACAAGAACTCACTTTCTTGTATCACTTTGAGCCTTTCAACCATTCTGTAAAGAAATACCCCAGTATCTTATTTTCTAGAAGTTCACAGAAGTCATAGAAGTCAGATGACTTGTTCAGCATCCCGCAGCTAAGGAGTTGCAGTGGCTTTGGGTTACAGGGGTCCCTCTGTGACAATGGGGCACTGCCACTTGAGGGCAGGGAGCTGCCTCATGCGTCTTTGTGTCCCAGCAGTAGCAGGCTCTGATTATACAGAAGACAGGAGCACCTTGATGGTTGATTAAATTGGGTTGCCTTTATCTTGTCTTGTGAGGACAGTGGTCTGTTGGCTGTGGCTTGAGAAAATAAGTAAGGTGGCAGTTTGCAAGATCAGACGGAAGTGGGCTAGATGCCTTCTGGAAGAATCCAGGCCTGGACAGCGAGAACATTAGTTGGACAGGAAGGAATGGACATCTGGAAGGCAAAAATGACAGGGCCTGCAGACTAAGTGACATGGTTGATGAAGCCCTCTGAGAATTACTGGTTTGTTGGGGAGGATGGTGGTGGGAGAGAGGGGAGCTCACTGCAGAGGCTCCTGGAACTGTAGCTGGGGCTCTAACCCTCCTTCTGCTCTTCCTTTCCTGTGCTGCCTGCCACCAGAGGGGCCATGGCACCCCCGACAGGTACTGGCGGGAGGGACTGGGGTGCATGTCTATTTTGGGGGGTATTGCAAGATGGGAACTGACCATAACTCCTTTCCCCTGGGTCTAATCACTCCATTTCCTCTCTCCCTCCGCTCAGTGGTGGTCACCCTGGAGCCTTGTGAAGGAGCAGAGACCTACGTCAATGGGAAGCTTGTGACTGAGCCACTGGTGCTGAAGTCAGGTAGACGCAGTGCCCCAGTGAGGGTTCTGGGGCATAGCTGTGCATAGGAAGCCCCAGGCAGAGCCTTTGGGATGAATCCTGGGGCAGGACTTAGACAGAAACCAAAACTGCATGGGACTATGTAGAAGGCACTGGGAAGAAGTGCTGATGAAGAAGCAGTTCTGGTTTCTGCTGTGGCCCCTGGGAAACAAAGGATGACAGGCTCCCCTGATTCCCTCAGGTTGTCGGGAAGGGGTGCTTCCTGGAGTCAGTGGGGGAGCCTCAGCTCTGACTGCCCTCAGATTTGGGGTGATGGAGAGGTGGTGGTGTCAGGGTCCCTGGCATTTGTGGGCAAGGCCCTTTATACCCGGTGTGGGGATGGGTTTGCTGCTTTGGGGGAGCGAGTCCACTTTTCCCTCCTCCCGCATCCAGGGAATAGGATTGTGATGGGCAAGAACCACGTTTTCCGCTTCAATCACCCGGAGCAGGCACGGCTGGAACGGGAGCGAGGGGTTCCCCCCACCCCAGGACCGCCCTCTGAACCCGTTGACTGGAACTTTGCTCAAAAGGAACTGCTGGAGCAGCAAGGCATTGACATCAAGCTGGAGATGGAGAAGAGGTGCGAGGAGAGGGCGCTCCTGCTGGGCCCCCAGGCCCCCCCTCCCTGGCTGCCCGCCCCCAGGCCCCAGCGCCCTCCTGCTGTCAGATACCCCGTGGGGGTGGCTGCATACCCCACACAACTCTTCCTCTCTCCCTTGCAATCGCAGGCTGCAGGATCTGGAGAACCAGTACCGGAAAGAGAAGGAAGAAGCGGATCTTCTGCTGGAGCAGCAGCGACTGGTGAGGGGTGGTCTGGGCTGTGGGGTGTGGTGCAGGCAGAGGTGGGGATAGGCCTCCCCATGACCTGCACTCCACGTGGCTCAGGCTGTCTGAGCCAGAGTGGGCATGGGGATGGGGGGTGTCTAGGAGGAGACAGTTTTAAGAGAAGAGGACTGGGGTGGAGACTGCAGGGAAAGAACAGTTCTCCCAGCTGACTGGCTTCCTGGGCTCCAGCCAATCCTGTGCCACCTTTATGACCTTTACCATGTCTCAGTGCCACCTGTACTATTACTTCTCTAAGACTGTTCTTTAAATGGACTTACTTTTGAGCCTTTAACTTCTTCCTGAGCTGTAATATACATGCATGGACCTTGGACTTGGTGAAGCTACAGCCAGCCCTTCTCGGTCACTCTCTGCGGTCGCTGAGCCACCCACTGGTGTTCTCCAGTACTGTCGTTATTTCCACGGTATAGGACAGCAGAGGCTCAGCGGTCCACCAAGGATGCATGGTTTGGCAGGGGTTTCTGGTGTCTGTAGGGCTCATGGGCTCCAGGATGTCTTTAGCCCTCTCTCCGGCTATTTCTCTGGCTGCAGTATGCCGACTCTGACAGTGGGGATGACTCCGACAAACGCTCCTGTGAAGAGAGCTGGCGGCTCATCTCCTCCTTGAGGGAGCAGCTGCCCCCCACCACGGTCCAGACCATCGTCAAGCGCTGTGGCCTTCCCAGCAGCGGCAAGCGCAGGGCCCCTCGCAGGGTGTATCAGATCCCCCAGAGGCGGCGGCTGCAGGGCAAAGATCCCCGCTGGGCTACCATGGCTGACCTGAAGATGCAGGCAGTGAAGGAGATCTGCTACGAGGTGGCCCTGGCCGACTTTCGCCACGGGAGGGCTGAGATTGAGGCCCTGGCTGCCCTCAAGATGCGGGAGCTGTGTCGCACCTATGGCAAACCAGAGGGGCCCGGAGATGCCTGGAGGGCCGTGGCCCGGGATGTCTGGGACACGGTGGGCGAAGAGGAAGGCAGTGGAAGTGGAGGTGGCGGCAGTGAGGAGGGAGCCCGCGGGGCAGAGGTGGAGGACCTCCGGGCTCACATCGACAAGCTGACTGGGATTCTGCAGGAGGTGAAGCTGCAGAACAGCAGCAAGGACCGCGAGCTGCAGGCCCTGAGGGACCGCATGCTCCGCATGGAGAGGGTCATCCCCCTGACCCAGGTAGGGAGGCCCGGCCCCGGCTTTCTCCCGCCACTGCCCCCAGCCTCCCAGCCTTCCTGTCCTCCCTTAGGAATCTGAACCTCTTACCTCAGATTCCAGCCTCCCTCCCCTCTTCCTGTAGAAAGTTGTGCTGGAGTGTGACACAGCTCTTCTCAGAGTACTTGGTGGACCGCCTGCCACACAGTCCCCAGGGCACTAACTGAAAATGTGGGCTCCTGGGTTCCACCCCAGGCCTGAGTTGGCATCTGTGGGGATGATTCTGTATTTATTGCTGAGGGACAGTAAAGTTTGAGAAGCACTGACATACAAAGTGCACGGTTCTTAAGTTACTGCTGGTCACGTGCATGTATGCTCTTATTACCACCCCTCTGCCACCATGGCTGTTTCCTATGTGGTTGGTGTGCTGAGGGCTTTTCCTGTGCCTCTTCATTTAATCTTCTTAACAGCCCCGTGAGTGGCAGCATTATCACCAGTCCTCGTTTTGCATATATTCACTCAACAAGTAATATTTGAGTGCCTACTGTGGGCCAGGTATGGTGCCAGCAGCTGGGGTTACTTACAGCAGACGACTTCCTGCTCTGCTCCAGCTTGCCTCCCATGGGGGTGACAGTCAGTCATGACACCTCCTGGTGTTACGAAGGCTTATGTCCCCAAACATGCTCCTGCTCCTCTCCCTTCATGCTCTCCATGCCAGCCCCTCTGGCTTCCCTGTCCTCTGAACTTGCTGGGCCTGCTCCTGCCTCAGGGCCTTGGCACCTGCTCTTCCTTCTGCCTAGAATGCCTTTCCTCTGACAGCCTCACAGCTTGCCCCTCACTTTCTTCAGGTGTTCACCACAATGACAGTTTGTTCATCACAGCCACCTCCACCCTGAGTCTTCCACCCATCTGCTCTGTTCTTCCGAATACCTACCTATATTTATTTAAAGCATATTATGTAGTATATTGCAAATACTTCCATATAACATAAATAACAGTAAGAAAAAAAAAATATATATATATATATATACTTAGGTTTAACTTTCATGTTGAAGTGTGAAGTGTGATACCCATGCCAGACCATTTATTTTTTCACTCTTTTGTCAGCTGTCTCACCTGACTGAAATGGCAGCAGGTACTTGCCCTCCCTTTTTATTGACCTCTGTACCCCCAGGGCACCTCATTTATTCAGCAATATCTGCTGAGTGCCTTTTAAATGCCAGGAACTGCTCTAAACATTTCACATGGTTTAGCTCATTTAATTCTTACGGCCACCCGGGCAGCAGGTACTTATTATTGACACCATCTTACACATGGGGAGCCTGGGCACATGTCTGTTACAGGACAGAGACCCAGATCACACAGATAGGAAGTGGCAGGCCAGGGTTGGGCTCAGAATATCTGCTTCCCTGGCCTGGGCTCCTAACCCATTATTCTTCTAGCTTCCTTAACCTCCAAGCCCCTCCTGGGGCCCCTTGACGTCCAGGTGCTCCAGGCCCTCTGACTTCTCCCGAATCGCATGTGCTCAGGACTCTTATCCACTCTCCTCATGTGCCTGTTTTCTCGCTCCTTCACCCTCCCAGGATCACGACGATGAGAATGAAGAAGCTAGTGAGGCTGCCTGGGCCACGCCCCAAGGCTCAGAAGAGGTGGAGGAAGAAGCCCCCAGTGACCAGGCCCCCTTGGCCCGGCCCTCCTCGCCACCCCTGTCAAGCTGGGAGCGGGTGTCACGGCTGATGGAGGAGGACCCTGCCTTCCGTCGCGGCCGCCTCCGCTGGCTCAAGCAGGAGCAGTTGCGGCTGCAGGGACTTCAGGGCTCTGGGGTCCGGGGCGGGGGACTGCGTAGGCCCCCAGCCCGCTTTGTGCCCCCTCACGACTGCAAGCTGCGCTTCCCCTTCAAGAGTAACCCTCAGCACCGGGAGTCCTGGCCAGGGATGGGGGGCGGGGAGGCCCCGGCTCCACCCCAACCCCCTGAGGAGGTCACTCCCCCACTGGCCACCCCTGCCCGCAGGCCTCCAAGTCCCCGCAGGTCCCACCGTCCCCGCAGGAACTCCCTGGACGGAGGGGGCCGGTCCCGGGGAGGGGCTTCTGCCCAGCCCGAGCCCCAGCACTTCCAGCCCAAAAAGCACAACTATTATCCCCAGCAGCCCCAGCCATACCCAGCCCAACGGCCTCTGGGGCCTCGCTACCCCCCATACACTACGCCCCCTCGAATGAGGCGGCAGCGCTCAGCCCCTGACCTCAAGGAAAGTGGGGCAGCCGTGTGAATCCCACATCCTGGGCAGAGGGCCTAGCAAGGCCCTTGCTGGGAGGAAAGGAGATGCCTGAAACATTGCCTCCCCAGAAGCTCTGGGGCAGGGAGGCCCTAGAGATGAGAGCGAAGGTCCGAGTAAGTGATAGAAGCTGATAGAAGCTGTGGGAGTGACTGGGCCGGAGGCCAAAGGAAGGAGGAGGGCACGGGGTTGCCAGGAGCAGACCAAAGTGAAGGAAGAGCAATGAGAAGCTGCCTCGGGGCCACCCCTTGTGGGGTGGGGGGGGTCCCACAAATGCTGCTATGGGTGGGGTGAGGGTCTGGGGGCTGCATGGCCAGTGTTTGACTTTCTTTTCAAGTGGAGGCAAGGGGAAGAGAACCTTGAATGAGGCAAGTTCTCCCTGGCCCTGTCTCGTCTGTCTGTCTGTGGTGGGTTTCTGTTTCCAGGGAGGTGTGGTAGGATCACAAGTCATTCCCCTCCCCTTCCAGGCCCCCCTGCTATATTTGGGGGACCTGTCTGGTTTCTGGTTTGGCTGGAGTCCCATGAGGATGTGGGACCCCTCAATAAAAGCAAACAGGGAGCTTGTTGCTGGTGGTGGTTTGGTTTTGGTGTTTAATGGAGGTGTAGATTACTTAAGTAAAATGCACAGTTGTTAAGAGTGTGGCTCAGTGAGTTTTTACATTGGTGTGCACCCACACAGTTGCCATCCAGACCAACATACAAGAATGTTCCCCTCGTGGTTTCTTGAGCGTTCAACATCATATCTTATTTCGGAGGGCATAACCAGTTTCCCTTCCTTCATTTTTGCCTACTCAGCATCTCCACATGTGGCTGCAGCACCACTGTCATTGTCCTGGACATAGGAGTGATGAGGGGAGGCAGAGGGAGTACCAGCCTGTCAGTGCCCAACCGACTATTCCTAACAGGAAATGGAGGGATTTGGGGAGCAAGGAGCTGTTCTGCTTCACTGAATCACTTAACTGTTTGAAAGGCCTCCCAAGTAGCCGCAGTTTCCCCAGACACTGCTCTGTCTTGCATGTGTTGAACAGTGAATGGGTCAGTTGTACTGCACCTACCTGATTACTTTCATCCTGATGTTTCCTGCCTCATCAGGGTGCATTCAATATTCCAAGTAGTATTTTGTCTTCAAGTATTTGTTTTCAAGAAGGATGCTGCCTGCTTGTTTTAATGTTCTCGCTCGGAAGAACAAACCCACACCACTTTAAGCCCTGGCATAAAGGTTTGTGGGTTAAACTGTACTCCTGGCCTGTCTGCACCTTGCCAAATTCTGGAATCCCCATGCTTTCCTGTTCTCAGGAAAATGTTTCCACCCATTTGAAAATTTGAACTGCTTGCCCACAGCCTCCTGATGTCAGTTTTAGGAGCAAGGAGCCAAAACCATAGACAATATCCCAGTTACAGCCAAACCACGGCTCTGGGCAAGGGTCTGATTATGTTTACTCTTGGTTTCTGCCCCCTGGTGCTAGCTACTTGTGTTTAGGCACCTTTGACTGCCAGGTCTTCAGGGACTTGATGACAGTGACCCCAAGATCTGGAATGTAATGGATAGTTTGGTGACAGTGTTTGCTTGAGCAGTTTACAATCTGGTCAAGGAGACTAAATGTGAGCAAGAAGATGATAGAATCCAAAGTTCTCTGTAGGTCAGGGCAAGTGTAGTTGAGATGGGAAAAATAGCTCACTAATTTAGAATACACTTAGGTTATTTTTCTCTAAAGACTGCCTTATATAAAAATGTTATTTACCATTTTTCATCCATTTCGTCCTTCCAGTCAATCTTTAAGTGATGGACTTTGGATGTTATTCAGAGAAGTGCCCACTGATCGATCTATGCTACACATGCTAACATCCCTTATGCATATTATCCTTAAAACAACCCTGTAAAGTAGGTCTCCTTTTGTCTCCATTTTTCAGATGGGAAGAAGACTGAGATTTCAATAGATTAATGAGTTGCCCAGATCATACTGTTCTTAAGGAGTTGCCCAGGGTCATACTGTTCTTAAGAGGTGAAGTTAGGATTCTAACCTGGCTCGACTTGACTGAAGCCTTTGCTTCATCCCATGCCTCCAGGACATCAGATGGCACTTTCCCTTCCAGAAACCACCTTGGCTTCTCCATTAGGTCTCAAGTGTTCAATGAGTCAGCCTCTCGTTTCTGGTCTTCCCCAAAGTTGCCCTGTGAAAAAACGAGAACTGCCATTTGTGGGCCTCCTCCAGAACTGTGGGTGGAAGTCACCAAGACAGTGGGCCAGTTTTCTCACTCAGTTTGGACGTTGCCACAATTTCAGCCTTGGGTCCCTGGGAAATCCAGTTTGCTCTCTTCAATTTCCTCTTTAGAGGCCTTTTTGTTGATTGTTTGGACTTCTGTTCTTTCACCTGGAGTTTTTTTATCTTGAATACATTTGGGAACCTCAAGACTTTTTAGCCATCTTTTTTTTATACCTTATATATATTTTTCTATCTAGTTTCTAATTTGGTTTAGTTTGAAATTGTTCTTTCCCCTTTCAAAGCTTTAATGTCCGCAGCCACCTGATGACTTCTTGGTTGGGGGGATTGAGTATGTTCTAGTCACCATCTCCCCAAGTCCCCAATTCCCGCTGGGTCACAAACTCTGCTTGCACCATTACCTTCACGTGGAGTCTTAAGCCCTGGGCATCACTGGAGCCCTGCTTTCTGTAGCAGCAGATTTTTAGGGAACACTACCCAGGAAGGCTGGCTTTAAGTATCCTGCTTCACCTAACTAGGCTCACAGGCTCTCCCTATAGCCATGGTAATCTGCTGCTCCAGTAACATCTCTGGCTACCCACTAAGGTTGGCTTAGTGTTTGCCTCTCAAGGACCAGCAGACTCTGTCTCATTATGCAAGTTGTGGCTCCTGCTACCCACTGTCTTTTGAAAGGCAGGAGGAGACTGGCATCATCTAGATAGTATGTCTCATCTAAAGATCTGGTTACCAGATGGTTGGATGTGTTGAACGGTGAAACTGCTTCTCTCACCCCTTAACAAGTGCACAGTTGTAGGGGCTGACGTTAACATGCAATGTGCCTGATAGCCTCATCAATGTGGACTTCCACCTCAGCTCCTCCAGCTCCTTTCTCCTCCTCCTCCCCCTTAATCCTGGGGGCAGGAGCATGTTTTCAGATACCTGGGAAAGTCTTTCCCTGAGTACCTATAACTCCTAGGCTGTGGTTGGGTTCCTGCCTGATGCCCCAGCACACAGACTAATTCTCATGCTAACAAGCTGAGATTCTTTAAAAATGACTGTGGAAACAGTTCTGGCCATTCTTGCCCAGCCCTAGCTATAAAAGCTGCCCTTCGTCCTCCACGTCCAGGGCCTCACCCCCAATAAGTTAGAGCAGTGCAGTCAACCTTTGGAACACACAGGCCTTAACACTAATCAGCTGGGTTACTCTGAGTGAACCACCCGCTTTGGGCCTCAGTTTCCTTCTCTGTAAAGAGGGCTAATAACCCAATGGAGCCGTTGGGAAGATTGAATGAGGGTAATACATGTAAAGAGCCTAGCACACATTAGGAGCTCAAGGTTGGTGCCCTCCTTTCTCCCTTATTCTGAACTGGAGCTGAAGCCTTGGGAAAGAAGGCAGATGCTGCAAAACGAGGTCAGGTCCCAAAAGTCATCAAATCTCCTCCAGTTCAACCCTCCTCTATGCCTGGCACCCCCTTACCCACTAGAACTTCTCCCTCAAGTCCTGTTCTTCCACTGCTGTCCGCCAGCGGGAGAAAAGGCGCGGGTTCTCCGGCGGACCGCTTTCGCTTGCGCGTTCACAGAGCCTTGAGAGAGCGCGGACGCGCGCGCTCCCGCGTCTCGCTGGGCGGGGTGGCGCGCGCACGCGCAGACGGCTGGGCGTGCACGTCGCCAGAGCTGCGCTTTATTTTCCCACGTGGCGGGAGATGCTTGGGATTGAAGCTGGGATACAGAGGAGGGCAATACGGGGCTGAGAAGTAGACGCAGGGGTCCCGCGGGGATTTGTTCTTCATCCGGGGCCAGCTTTCGTCTTCGTTTTTGGGAAGCGATGACCTGATTCCCTTCAGAATTAGCATGTCTTCCCCATGATGGATGCTCTTAACTCCAAAGATGGAAGAGAAGGGACATTCATTGAACGCCTTCTGCCATAGGGACTGTGTAAAGAAAGCAAGACCAACCGTAGGGGAGACCATGCCCACACTAGAGAAGGTTTTGGATTGGGGTTTGCTTGGTTTGAAATTTAGCAAATACAGAAGAGTAGAAGAAAATGGAAAGAATCTGCATTTCCTCACCCCCAAAGAATCCATTGCTGTCTCCTGAAAATGTATCCTAAATTGTTCAACATATATTTATTGAGCACCCATCTGTGCTATGCGCTTAGCATTGTTAGGTTGTGGGAGGACTATGATAGGAAAAGAATGATGACCCAGAAACGGTTTTTAGAAGTCTGGGCAAATGTGCATGTTAATGTGTTAAGGGGAAATCCCATAGCGAAGCTGGAGAATTATTTTACTAAGAAAGATTTTGGAAAAGGAAACCCATGGAAGAGGTAAGCAATAGATGTGATAAAGGCATTACAATTCTGTGTTCGAATCTAATAGTACACTAGAGGTTATGTAAGTGGGGGAATTTTTTAACCCAATTCTCTGATTTTATTAATTTTTTCTTGTAACGGTTTTGATTTGAAAGTCACAAAATAATGCCTATTAACTGTATACAAAATTACAACCATTATCAGAATTTCAATACTCATGAGGAAAATGAGGCCCTTGTTCAGAATCCAGTAGAATAGGCAGAGACCAGACCTGAGATACTAGACTTCCAGGCTGTTTGTGTTGTATCATAATAACTGTGAGAAACACACTCACTGGTCCAAATTCAATAAGTGGACACGGAGACAAACAGAACAGCGGAGCGAGGCTTTAATGACAGTCTTGCAGGATTGGGAGTCTGGTGGGCAGGCACACCTGGGGAGTTTGGTGCCAATAATTTATCTCCTAGTGCACGAGTCCCTCCCCTGGTTCCTCATTGGCTGAGTGCTACAGGGTTCACATTCTCTCCCGGATGTCGCCTAAGCCAGTTATATCTTTCCTTCACATTTGTCTTAATCCTATTGGTAGGTTTAAATAACTCAAACAGGTACAGCCAGGCCCTTATCAATTCTCCTACCTCCACCCTCAGCCTGAGCAGCTTCCACCACGTGGCCCTTTGTTAATACCTTACTGTTAAAATGTTTAAACATACTAGTGGGAACAAATCACATTTAGGTTTTATACTCTTTCCTAACTAACCAAATGTGGTTCCCGCTTTAGATGAAATTCTGACATTTTGTTTCAGAGAATTAGTCCTGGAGGGTCAAATTTAATCAAAGCTGGAGTTTCAGATGATAATTAGATCTTGAATAATTCATACTGAGGAGATACTTCATAAATGTAATGAAAAGCCTTTTTTGGCTGTACCATAACTTTTAGTAGATGGCAGGATGTATACTGGAGAGTAAATAACTTTAATAGATACAGTAAAATATCAGATGGATTCTGTCTTTGTTAAATACCAGGGAGTCACTCTATGTTGGAGGAACCTTCCAGTTTGCTTTGTGTGTGATTCACAATGCTTTGATCCATTCTTCATTCACAAAATGGGCAAGATGTTGGATTGTTGAGACCAGCCAGAAGCCTTAACTTCAGGCCATGTGGTAGGGGAAAGAAAGCCTTTGGAAATAATTCTTTCTAGAAGGTTCTAGACAGAAGATCTAGTCAGACCTGTCAGGAGAAATGATTACAATAACGTCAGATAGAGTTCTCTTTTCAGTTGTATAATCAGAATCACATGGGAAGCTTCTTAGAGATAGATAATCCCAGGTCCAACCTCACAGTCTCTCTCCCTTTCAAATCTGTGGTTCCCAGAATGCCTAGATTGAGAGGCCTTCTCCTTACCAGGGCCCACAAGGCCCACAGAATCTGGTTCTCACCTACCATTTAGACTTTATCTTCTGGCTTCTAAGCACTTTCCTTTCCAATCTTTGCATGACAGTCTCATAACCTTTAGGTATCAACTTTAATGACATCTCCTCAGAGAACCTTCCTTGGCTGCAAATCCATGTTACCTACAGACACCTACACTCTCTAGCATATTTCACTGTTTTATTTTCTTCATAGTCCACTCTTTGAAATGATATTTTGTACTTGTTTGTTGTCTATCTCAAAGGTTACTCTGTATTTGTATGGACTGTGAGCTAAGAATGGTTTCAGCACTTTTAAAAGGTTGAAAGAAAATGAAAAGAAGAATCCTATTTCATGACATGTGAAAATTACATGAAATTCAAATTTCAGCATCCATAAATAAAGTTTTATTGAAACACAGCCATGCCCATTCACTTACATATTGTCTACAGTTGTTTTCCTTCTACCACAACACAACTGAATGGTTGCAACAGAGACTTTATAGCTTTAAAGCCTAAAATACTTCCAATCTGGTCATTTACAGCAAAATTTTGCTGACCCCTGTTCTGTCTCCCTCACTGGGATGTAAGCTTGCTGAGAGGAGCTACCTTGTCTATTTCACTATGTACTTCTCAGTGATCATTTACACCAAATATTTATTGAATGAATATATCAGCGAAACCCTAGCATCTGTGCTTAAACAAACACAAACTCCCTGGGTGATTCTGATGTGTAACTGGACTTGGACTCACTGCTGAGGGGAAGGGCTAAACCAAATTGAAATGTGGTCAAATTTAGGTCCTCATAGTAATACCAGGAAATGGTGTTTCTAATACTCTGAGAGGTTTAGAATTAAAAAGACACTATTTGCCCAACACTTTTATAGTGTTGATTATGTGCCAGGCACTGTTCTAAGTATTTAAAAAATATTAACAAATTTAATCCTCCTAGTAATTTCTGATTCAAAAAGATATATGTATTCCGGTGTTTATTGCCACATTATTTACAACAGCCAAAATATGGAAACAACCAAAGTGTCAACCAATAGATGATTGGATAAAGAAGACATGGTCCATATACACAATGGAATATTACTCATCCATTAAAAGAAAGAGATCTTGCTATTTGTGACAACATGGATGGACCTAGAGGCTTTTATGGTAAGTGAAATAGCCAGGTGGAGAAAGACAAGTACCATATGATTTCACTTATTTGCGGAATTTAAAAACAAAAAGCAAAACAAAATGAACAAAACAGTAGTGGACTCAGAGACACTGAGAAGCAACTGGTGATTACCCTGTGGAAGGGGTGGGGAGTGAGGGGGGATAAAGGGGCACAAAAATCTAGATCATATTATCAGTTGGTCACGGGATGGTAATACAGCCAATGGTTCTGTAACATCTTCCTATGTTGACAGAAACTGCACTAGTAGGGGTGAGGTTTTAATAATGTGGGTAACTGTTGAACCACTGTTTTGTATACTTTAAACCAATATAAGATTGTATATCAACTATACTTCAATTAAAAAAACCCTAATCCTCCTGACAGTGCAATGGAGTAGTTACTACTACTATTGTCCCACATATGCATGAGGAAGCTGAGGCACCCCAGGGTGAAGCAATCAGCCCAAGCTTCCATAGCTGTGATCAGAGCCAGGCTCTGAGCCACGTTGGCTCTCTGACTCCAGCACCTGTGCTCTTAACTTAGGTTACCCTTTACCCCCAGGCCGGAGGCTCCTGCCCTACAGCCTGTGAGTCAGTTAATGATAGTTTATGGACAGAGCTGCCTATGTGTTTAGGCAGAGATGGGAAAGACAAATAATAAAGTGCAGGTGCTTCTCTTGGAATGAGTTTGAGACAAAAGAGACCACTCTGTCTATGGCAATGCAGCTGTGTCACTGAGGAGAGGTGGAATGCTAGACAGGCTACAGCAAGAGAGGTCACCACCCCCAGAAGGAGCCCAGGAGCGGGGTGTGAGCAGATCACTCCCAGTGTGCCTGGGTGGCTGTGACCTGTAGGATTATGAAAGCGCCTTTCATGGGAGCCTAGTGAGGAGTCAATCATGGAAACAAGAAGTGGCAGAACCTACTTAGTGAAGGTCATGGGTTTCTGCTGTGTCCCAAGATCCTACTTGCTTGTGGGTGGGTAAGAGCAGTGACATAATGGGAAGACAGGTCACTGTGGGTCTCAGCAGGAAGTGACTCAACACTGGGCTTCACTATTAATTTCCACAAAAGAGCAGAAGCTGGGGTACAAGGCACAGGGGTGGCCCTAGGGAGAGAATGGGGGCCAGGGAATAACCCAGAGGGAAGGGGGGTCTAACGTGCCCTTCCCACCTGGAGAATCCCTGTGCTTCACAGTGCTGGGTGCACAGGCTCACAGGATCTGCACACCCCCGAGGCAATTCCCTGCTGCTGAGACCACCCTGTACCCCAGGGAACAGGCATCCACCTGGGACTAGCACTTCTTAGATAGGAGCGAGTCTGGGGGCCTAAAGGCCCTTCTCATTCTGCAGTCACAAAAGGTGTGCCTCCTCATGCTCCCACATGGCCTCCAGTCCATGTGGCTGGCAGGGGCAGTGGCAAGGATTTCCCAAGTCTCCAACCCGATTTTTTACTTCCTCTAACTCCCTTAGCTGTTTGCCGGAAAGTTCCCGGAATCCTAGACAGTTGCTAGGGTTCTTATTTTGAAGACCTCACAGCAGCATTTACACTAATGTCAGGGGGTGGACAGGAGGCTGGACACTGATCTGCACAGTGAGCACTGGGCTGGCACCTCAAAGGCCCTCAATTCATGAGCTATTGTGATACTGTATTACTGATTTCGGTGACTTCTCCCAAATCTGTGTGGAGATGAATTCTGCTATCTTCCAGCCTTTGTCTTCTGCTCTGGCAGCAGCCCCCACCATCCCTTCTGTCTCAGGAACACAGGCTAATCTCAGAGAAAGAGGTAAACCCAATTTGGCCTGAATCCTTATTTTGCTTACCTTAGTCCTCTGCTTCAACCTGGTGCCCTGACCAGAACCCCTCCCTGGGGGTAGTTGTAAAAAGCCAGAGTCTTACCACTCAGGGTGACTGTCTTCAATCCAGGGCCTGAATTTGACAACTCACCCAGGGGGAGGGAAAATGCTGCCCAAAAGCATGACTTACCTTTACGGCGGGCTTAACATCACTTGTCATCTCCTAAAGAGAACCTAGAATTCCATGGAGCAAACTTTCTAGAAAATAAGCCCGTAGATGAGGTTTGATATTCTCCCATTAGAAACTTACAATATTTGGAGCTGCAATTGCAGAAAGGCCTTGACTGACTTGTGAAGACAGCAAGAAACTGTACAGAACATTTAATCCATTACTATTGCTTTAATGTAAAGTTGTTTTTTTATTTATTAAAAATATGGAGACACCACAAAAAAAGAAAATTACAGACCAATAGATGTAAAAATACTCAACAAAATATTAGGAAACTGAATTCAAAAATATATCAAAAAGCAACATCCATTCATGATAAAAACTCTCAACAAAATGGGTATAGAGGGCAAGTACCTCAACATAGTAAAGGCCATATATGACAAAGCCACAGCCAACATTATACTTAACAGCAAGAAGCTGAAAGCTATTCCTTTAAGATCGGGAACAAGACAGGGATGCCCACTCTCCCCACTTTTATTCAACATAGTTCTGGAGGTCCTAGCCATGGCAATTAGACAACACAAAGAAATACAAGGAATCCAGATTGGTAAGGAAGAAGTCAAACTGTTCCTATTTGCAGATGACATGATACTGTACATAAAAAACCCTAAAGACTCCACTTCAAAACTACTAGATCTAATATCTGAATTCAGCAAAGTTGCGGGATACAAAATTAATACACAGAAATCTGTTGCATTCCTATACACTAACGATAAACTAGCAGAAAGAGAAATCAGGAAAACAATTCCATTCACAATTGCATCAAAAAGAATAAAATACCTAGGAATACACCTAACCAAGGAGGTGAAAGACCTATACCCTGAAAACTATGGGACACTCTTAAGAGAAATTAAAGAGGACACTAATAAATGGAAATTCATCCCATGCTCTTGGCTAGGAAGAATTAATATTGTCAAAATGACCATCCTGCCTAAAGCAATCTACAGATTCAATGCAATCCCAATCAAAATACCTACAGCATTCTTCAATGAACTAGAACAAATAGTTCTAAAATTCATATGGAATGACAAAAGACCCCAAATAGCCAAAGCAATCCTGAGAAGGAAGAATAAAGCAGGCTGAATTATACTCCCTGACTTCAAGCTCTACTACAAAGCCACAGTAATCAAGACAATTTGGTACTGGCAAAAGAACAGACTCATAGACCAGTGGAACAGAATAAAGAATCCAGATATAAACCCAAGCATATATGGTCAATTAATATATGATAATGGAGCCTTGGATATACAATGGGGAAATGACAGCCTCTTCAACAACTGGTGTTGGCAAAACTGGACAGCGACATGTAAGAGAATGAAACTGGATTATTGTCTAACCCCATACACAAAAGTAAACTCAAAATGGATCAAAGATCTGAATGTAAGTCATGAAACCATAAATCTCTTAGAAAAAAATACAGGCAAAAATCTCTTGGACATAAACATGAGCAACTTCTTTATGAACATATCTCCCCGGGCAAGGGAAACAAAAGCAAAAATGAACAAGTGGGACTATATCAAACTAAAAAGCTTTTGTACAGCAAAGGACACCATCAGTAGAACAAAAAGACAGTGGTCTCAGGAAACCTTGATTTCCTCCACTTGGGTCAGGGACTCTTTTCTTTTCAAGCTCATCCCGGGCACATTGCTGTCACTACACCTGCCATATGATAATGTAGTTATGAATTTTGTGTTTGTCATCTCCCCTGGACTTGGACTCTTTGAGGTTATGGACTGAACTTCATTCACCCTTTGAATCGGACTGGATTTTCCTGTACTGGAGACTGCAGTGTGGTAGGAGAGAGAAGCCATCATGAGGTGTATGAATGATTCTATCAAGGTGGGTGTGAGATATACCCCAAGAGTAGTATAAATGAGGAAACTTAGACTCTTACTTGCATAAGTCATTCTTGGCTTCTTGGCAGCAGGCTGAACTAGCAGTGTACCTCCAACTGGAGCAAGTAGCCTAGGAAGCCAGCCTTTAGCCTCAGACTAAAGGCTTTGAGTCAAAGGGAGGCTGTGTCAAGGTCAGGAGCCCAAGTTGTAAACAGGTGAATGTTCTGACTGTCAAGGCAGTGACGAGTATGGAAGGGGCCCAGCCCGGGGCATCAGGAGACCTGGGTCCTGGTTTGGGCTTTGTTCCATCTGCTTTCTTGCCTTAGACCCACTTCAGTCCATACCAAGAACCCACTAGCCAAATGGTACCCCCCAACTTGCCATATCTTCTCTTCAGCCTGAAATAACTTCTTTTCTTCCTCAAGTATCTCCTGGTTAAAATACTGCCCTTCTTTAGGATTCAGCTCAAACCCTACCTTCTGAGTGAAGCCTTCATTTTCCTAACCAGATGTGAAGGGCGGGGTTCTCTTCTGTCCTCTGAACCTCATAGAATAACTATATACCTCTCTTAGCAAACTTAATTTTGCTCTGCTTTACTATTTACTTAGGTGCTTCTCTTGTTTCTCCTACTAAATTACCCCTACTAAATTTCCCCCTCCTTGAGAGCAAAGACCATATTTATTTGTGTAGTTCCTTTATTATTTGGTTTATGGTAGAGGCTCAAATATTTGTTGACTGAAAAAACAGCTTCCTTTGATCAGTGAAATGTCGTGGCCATTGGCGTGGACTCTGAGCCACTCACTAGCTGAGTGACTTAGAGTGAGTTACTACTTAAGCTTTCTGTGCCTCAGTTTCCCCAACAGTAAAGGGAGGAACAGTCCTTACCACACGAGGCTGTACTGACTCAAGTGAGCACTGAGCCCTGTGCCTGGCCTGCTGTCAGCATCAGCAACTAGACCATTCCTTCAGAATGTGGCCGACCAGGAAATGCTGTTGTTGGTATTAAAATGCTGTCAGGTCACAAGACTTGTCCCCTCCTGGACTTGGTGGCTTCTTCCCCAGCCCCCAGATCTGCTGTGACTGAACCACTGGTGAAATCCTTCTAGAGAGCTTTTCCTGTACTCAATAGTTGTGTTGATTACTTGGTTTGCGCCTGCGACTTATGGGTGAGTTTGGAAAATTAAGATTCAGCATTGTGTTTTCCAGCTAACCATAGAGATTTATTTATCAATTTGCATTTGTTTGTTTTTACAAGAAGAAATACCTATAGAGAAGATCTTGAGAACCCACAGAGGTTTTATATTGGCAGAGTTAGAGACAGATCGGTGATACCACAGGGAGTTGATAGTGACCAGTCCCTTGAGTCAAGACAATGTCTTATGATCAACACAGTTTACAACTTAGGTGAGCAAAGACAGCTTTTTATACCAAATACTCGAACAAATGCAGAGCCCTGTAACATTCACAGGCTCGAGGTTACAAATGAACAAGTCTTAGATTTATTTAAAACAACTCCTCCACTACTAATGAAAACTCGTTGACACTTCTAGAAAATGAAAAGAAACTGAAGCCCTATTTTAGTAGGACAAGGTCAGAATAAGTAAAGATTGAACTTACATTTTTATGGTCACTAGTCTGTAGATCTTTCCTCAGCTTATTTCTTATCCTTCTGAAAAACCAGTGGTTAATGATGAGCTGAAGGCTTTGCATTCACTAAGCATTTCAACCTCCATCAAAGGCATTTGGTTTATAGGTTTTTTAATTCCACGGGTGAGGCAGATTTTCAGACAAAAGGGGTTGAGATGCCGAAGTGAGAAGAGGTAAAATAAGATAAATAGGGCCATGAAGGGGCTACCGCCCACTGGGGGAAAAAGGCCCGCGCTGCTCTGTTCCCCTTCTCTGCTGTTACCCTCCGCCTGTTCGTGCTCTCTCTGCCTCAGATAACTCCTCTATCAGAAGCTTTTCCTATTTCAAGGCCCCAGTCGGAGCTGCGCTTCTCTGTAAAATTACAAAGTACCTGTATCTGGCGCCAGAAGGTGGCCCGCAGGGAAAGAGAGCCTTCCCAGGCCCTGCTCTCTTTCTGGAGGGGCCAAACTACAGACAGCCGTCTTGGGTGTCTCCCGGAGCCCGTCCTCTGCTCTCTAGAGGCCAGAGCAGGGTAAGGAGGAGGCTGCTTGCGCCAGCGTCGTCCTCATGTTGTTGCTTGTCTCCTTTTAAGGGCATTTATTTTGTTTTTGTTCCCACAAATAAGAAGATTTCCATGGAGGACTGGACAATCAGAGGAACTTCAAGGTGTGTATGGCGGGGGTATTCCTGCTTTCTGTGCAGTTTTGTAAGGGGGAAGTGAAGGAGAAGGGACAAGATAGGCTTGGAAAACTTAACTGTGCATCGCTGAGCTGGTCTCATATTTCCGTTCAATGAACACTGCGGTTTACCGTCATCACGTGTGAGCACAACCCTACAGCTGAGGGGGAGTTCAGAACAGTAACCATGGAGGCCAGGTGAAGAGCACTGGGCACTCCCCAAAGCAGCACTACGGTGTTGGGGTGCTGAGGCCAGGTGTGAACAAGAAAGAGTCCAGGTGTGTGCAGAGGCTCATCAGAGGTTAGATGTTTTTTTGAGCTTTTGACATTTGACTAAAATAATTGAATTATTGTTTTTTGAAAGACATAAAGAAGCAATCCCAACATATTGTATTGTCCCATTTATATGAAATATTCAGGACAGGTTAATTCCTGGAGACAAGATGCCTAGGGCTCGGCTGGGCGATAAGATGTGACAGTGGAGAAGCAACATTTCTTTTTGGGATGATGAAAATGTCCTAAAATTACATTGTGGTGGTAAAGTCATTGAACTGAACACTTTAAGGGGTGAGATTTATGGTATGTGAATTATATCTCAATAAAGCTATTAAATGAAAGCTCCCTCCATCCCCCAAATTCCAGCACTAACTTACAGTTAAGGAGGAATACATCCCCCCTATAATCTAGGGTTATAGATGAAATAAGATTGGCTGTTAGTTGATGGTTGTTGAATGTGGATGATGAGTACTTGGGTGTTTGTTATATGATTCTCTTGACTTTGACATATGTTTGAAAATTTCCATAATAACAAGCCCAAGGAATTTAAAAAATCTAAAAGACACACAAATCAATAAAAAATGCTGCAAGAAATGAAAGGATGGGAAATGGATGATGGTAAAAGCGAAAACTCCCAGATACCACTTAAAGAAGGGTTAGCTCAAGTGTTAGAGAAACAGGAAATTAGTTGTGGGCATTGGGAACCTGGTCAACTGGACACAGAGAAATCTAGACACAGAGAAAATCTAGAATATCCATAGCTGATAATTCACATCCTCACCAATGTTTCTTATCTTTATCCAAGTATTATTTTATGGATAACAGGAAAATGGGCAGGAGAATGGGGAGCTGAGAGATTTTCTGTTAACCACATAGAGATTAAATAAATAAAAAGAAATAAAGAGATTAAAACAATTATTCTGGAAATAACATGGTAAAAATAAGTTACACTTTAGGAAAGGATACATACAATGAAACATGGGTCTCTCTCCTACGGTGAACTCTGACTTTTATTCCCCAGAGAGAATCACCATCACCGCCAGCAATTCTTATAAATGCAGAATATATATACGTGCACATGTGTGTGACTACACATATACACACACCTACTCATCTTTTTTTTCTTATATATAAAAAGCAGGGAAGAGGGATATAAAATGTGTGAATGGAGAGAGGTAGGATGTTGAAATATTAGATACGGTGTCCAGACTTTTGAGTAGAACATAAGTGAGGGAGAGAGTTAGCCACACGGCCTCTGGAGGAAGAGCGTTCTAGGAAGAGAGAATAGAATGTGCAAACGTTCTTGCATCAGGACCTTTGTGTCTGACACCACCCAAGAGCACCATGAAAACCACTGTGACTGAAATGGAGTGAAACTGTTTGCTGCATTTAAACAAAATGATTCATATTAAAGTCTCAGGAATGCCTCACTGAGAGGTGGGTTAACACCAGGTGGCCATTATCCCACCCTGTGCAGCCCCCAATCTCTCCCCTAGTCCAGGTTGGTGGGATGAAGAGGTCTCACACTGCTCCTGGCTCACCATCGTCAGAAGCCTGGAACAGACTGGCTCTCTCCTGGGTGATGCAGCGGCCTGGAGGAGGAGGGCACCTCTCTGGTGCCCAGGGCGGAGTAGTTCCCCAGGTGCCCAGGGCTTTAGAGCTCCTGTCCCGCAAGCCTTGGGCTCTGTGGGGGAGGGATGTCTTCTTGGCTTCTGGGATCTTACACGTGTTTTTCTCCCCTCCATCTAGAACGGTACCTTTGATTTGATACTAGTTCGTTCCTTCAGATTTTGCTCAGTTTTTGTTGTTGTTGTTGTGTTCTGTCTATGTTTCTTTTACTGTTGCTTCCTATTTGGGTTCACAGATTTGTTTCCTATAATTAAAAAAAAATCTCTTCGAGCTACAGTGGGTTATTGTGGTTCCTTAGGTTTTCTATTGGCATCCAGATAGGCTTGCTGTTACATTATTTTTTAATGTGATTTTCTGAAATTCTAGCCTTTGCATTATGACTGGAAAGAAAGATCTAGCAATCCCACTTCTGGGGATATATCCCAAGGAAATGAAAATAGAATGTCGAAGAGCTGTCTACACTCCCATGTTCACTGCGGCATTATTCACAATAGTTAAGATATGAAAACAACCTAGGTGTCTGTCAACAGATGAATAGATGAAGATGTGGTGTGCATAGTGGGATATTTTTCAGGTAAAAGAAGGAAATCCTGCCATTAGAGACAACTTGGATGAACCTTGAGGGCATTTTGCTAAGTGAAATAAGTGAGACAGGGAAAGATATGTACTGTGTGATCTCACATACATGTGTGGAATCCAAAAAATGCTGACCTCATAGAAACAGTGAGTAGAGTAGCGGTTACCAGGGGTTGAGGTGGGGGAGACAGGGATATGTTGATCTAAGGGTATAAACTTTCTGCTATAAGATGAATAAATTCTGAGGGTCTAACTTACAGCATGGTGATTATAGTTAATAGTATTGTATTGTGTCCTTGAAAGTTGCTAAGGGAGTAAATCTTAAATGTTCTCACTACAAAAAAGAAATGGTAATTATGTGACATGATGACAGTGTTTGCTGCAGTAGTGATCATTTTGCAATATGTAAGTGTATCAAATCAACATGTTGTGCACCTTAGACAGATACAATGTTATATATTAATTGTATCTCAGTAACCTGGGGGAAAAAACATCAAAAAAGACTGGAAACAAAAATTTCATAACTATTGAAAGGGAAACAAATTATTCTCTAAGTTATACTTCAAAATTACTCCCCACCCACCAAAAAAAAGGTGGGTGGATATAATAATGAGTATTTCCTAGTAACAAACCTGAACCAGAAAATAAATGGAAAAAAGCATTGGCATCATGATAGCAAAAACAACAAAAGCTCATAAGATACCAAAGAACAATCTTAAATATGCAGGCATGTATAATCGTATTCATAGCTAACATTTATTGAGTATGCAAAGCACTATCTTAGATACTTAGTTGGTATAACTTTGGTTTTAAATGTCCATCTGCCCATTACACTGAATCTTTATAACTTCAATGTGCTCAGTAGAGGAACAGAGATCTTAAAATATGTTCTCTGGATTTTGTTAGGCTCCTGTAGTGGATCCAGATTTGGTTAAAGGTTACTGCTTGTCCAGCACAAGTCTAACAGAGTCAGCAATCCCTGTGCTCCTTAGGGAACCCCAAAAGTTCTGAGAAGAAGGAAAGGTTGAGAGGGACAGAGAAAGAAGAGTAGAAGTAGGAAAAAAGGCTCACAGAGGAGAAATGGCTGAAGAGAAAAGGCCCAGGTGCATAAGACAGCATAATAACAGCCCTCAGAAGTAGGTCAGGCAGCACACCAAGGGTCTGAGTCCACAGGCTGCCCACGCTCACCTCTCTGGCTTCAGTAATTGCCAGTGCTTTGCCCTTCACTGAACCCCACCATTCTCCCACAAGTTTTCTCTGGGAAACCCAATCCCTTCTCCCAGCACAAGTTGCTGAGCTTGTTTGAGGGCACAGGCTGTCTTATCCTGTTGGTCCCCATTTTGGAATCCATAGAGCTATGGACTGAAGCGTGTCCCTGCAAATTTGTATGTTGAAGCCCTAACCCTCAGTGTGATGGTATTTGGAGGTGGGACCTTTGGGAGGAAATTAGATGTAGAGAGATCATAAAAGTTAGGTCCTTGTGATGGGGTCAGCACCCTTGTTAGAAGAGGAAGAGACCAGAGCCACCTCCTGCCGTGCGGACACAGGGAGAAGGCGGCTGTCTCCAAATCAGGAAGAGGGCCCTCACCAGAAGCCAGACCAGCTGGAACCTTGATATTGGACTGGCAACTTCTAGAACTGTGAGAAATCAAGATCTATTGTTTAAGCCACCAGGTCTGTGGTATTTTCTTACAGCAGCCAGAGTTGACTAAGATAGTTTTTGGGAACTACAACTTTCATAGTGGTCACCATGAGGAGGAGTGACACCAAGATTATAGCAAGACTATGTGGCAAGAATATGGCTAAAGACAGGGTGGCTGTGTAGGTGATGAGATCTGATACTGAACACCGAAGAGCAAGCATATCAACTGAGCATATCCTAACTATACTTTTATATTTAGGGAACTTGTCTGTGCCAGGCTTTAAAGATATAGCAGTAACACAGGAAAACTCCCCACAAAAATCCTTGCTCTCAATGAACATTCTAAAAGAGGGAAAAAGCACTAAATAAAGCCAATAATTAAAACATGTAGTAGGTCAGATGGTGATAAATTCTGTGGAGAAAAGTAAAGCAAGGGAAGAGAGAGAGGGAGTTTACAATTTTTAAAACAACTTGCTTTTTTAGAGCATTTTTTAAGATCACAGAAAAATTGAAAGGAAGGTACACAAATTTCCCAAAGCCCCCCTGGCCCCATATGTGCATAGCCTCCTCCATTATCAATATTCCCCACTTGAGTGGCACATGTGCTACAGTGAGTCTACATTGACACATCATAATCACCCAAAGTCCCTAGTTTACATTAGGGTTCATTTGGGGTGTTGTACCTTTTATGGGCTTGGACAAATGTATGAGGACATGAGTCCACCATTGTAGTGTCATACGGAGTAGTTTCATGGCCCTAAACATCCTCTGTGTTCTGCCTATTCATCCCTCTCTTCCCTCTAACTCTTGGCAATCACTGATCATTTTTGTTTCCGTGGTTTTGCCTTTTCCAGAATAGCGTATAGTTGGAATCATACTGTATCTAGCCTTTTCAGACTGGTTTCTTCCCTTAGTAATATGCATTTATGTTTTCTTCATGTAATTTTGTGGCTTGATAGCTCATTTCTTCTTCCTAGTTCTGAATAGTATTCCATTGTCTAGACGTACCAGTATCTATTCACCTACTAAAGGACATCTTGGTGGCTCCAAGTTTTGCAGGTATGAATAAAGCTGCTATAAACATCATGTGCCAGTTTTTGTGAGGTCATAAATTTTTAATTCCTTTGCGTAAATCCCAAAGATTGTGATTGCTGTATCATATGGGAAGAATGGGTTTAGTTTTGTAAGAAACTGCTAAACTGTCTTCCAAAGTGGCTGCACCATTTTGCATTTCCACCAGCAATGAATCAGAGTTCCTGTTGCTCCACATCCTCACCAGCAATTTGGTTTTTGGCTCTTCTAATAGGTGTGTAGTGGTATCTTATTATTATTATTGTGTTAATCAGCACTTCCCTAATGACAGATGATGTGGAGCATCATTTCATATGCTTATTTGCCATTTGTATATCTTCTTCAGTGAGGTGTCCTAAGATCTTTGGTGCATTTTTAAATCAAGTTACTTGTTTTCTTACTATTGAGTTTTAAGAGTTATTTTGTCTATTTTGGATAGCAGTCCTTTATCAGCTATGTCTTTTGCAAATATTTTCTCCCAGTCTGTGGCTTATCTTTTCTCTTGACCTTTCAAAGAGCAGAAAATTTAATTTTAATGAAGTCAAGCTTATAAACACTTTCTTTTGTGATTCATGCCTTTGGTGTCATATCTTAAAAGTCATCACCAAACCCAAGCTCACCTAGATTTTCTTCTACATTATCATCTAGGAGTTTTATAGTTCTACATGTTACATGTAGGTCTGTGATCCATTTTGAATTAATTTTGTGAATGAGTGTAAGGTCTGTATCTAGGTTTGTTTTTTCTCATGTGGCTATCCAATTGTTCCAGCACTTTATTGAAAAACTTTTTTCTTCAAGTTGCTGCCTTTGTTCCTTTGTCAAAGGTCAGTTGGCTGTATTTATGTGGTTCTGTTTCTGGGGTCTCTATCATGTTGCATTGATTTGTTTGTCTAGTGTTTCACCCATTCCACAACGTCTTGATTACTGTAGCTGTGCATTAAGTCTGGAAGTTGGGTAGTGTTAGTTGTCTTTGCTCTTTTCCTTCAAATAGTCCTGACTATTCTGAGTTTTCTGCCCCTCCATGTGAACTTTACAGCCAGTTTGTTGATATCTACAAAATAACTTGCTGGGACTTTGAATCTATACAGCAAGTTAGATTCTCTTGCATTTCTTTTTGGTTATTTCTTAGAATTTTCTTTCCTCTGCTTGTTGTCTACTTTGCCTGTTGGCGCCTTCAGCTTATGAATCATAGTTTTTTTAATTCTTGGTTTGATAATTCCAACATCCCCACCATATCTTGTTCTGATGCTTGCTCTGCCTCTTCAAACCGTTTTTTGCCTTATAGTATGCTTTGTAATTTTCCCTTAGTAGCTGGACATGATGTATTGGGTAAAAAGAACTGCTGTAAATAGGCCTTTAGTAATGCGGTGGTGAGGTGGGCAGGGAGAGGAGGTGTCCTGGAGTCCAGTGACTAGGTCTCAGCCTTGCAGAGAGTGCCTCAGGACTGTGAACTTCACAAATGTTTCTCAAGTTTTTTTTCCTCTCCTCTTGGATGGGACAGTGTCTTGCCAAAGGGTTTCAACTCCGGGCAAGTTCACTCTTGATTTGGTGAGACGGAGAAATGACAATGCAACGTTCTTGAGGTGAAAGGGTTTATACCCAACTTTATTCCCACTGTGGCAGGTCAAGTGCTAGAATCCCATCCACTCAGAGTGAGTCTGCATGCAGCCAGCCTGTCTCTGCTTCTGGGCCTCTCCGCGCCACCCAGCCATCTCAGTCTTTGTCCTCAGTGCTGCCACGACTCCAGCCTCTGCTCTCCTGCAGCTGTGCAGCCCAGCTATGCAAGTCTCTGCACTCTCTGCACTGGGTGGAGCTCTTTATATAAAGTCAATAATAGCTCATTGCCCACATGTGTGCAGTGGGCAAGCCGACCAAGGTCAGGTGAGAATCCTGGCTGTAGGAACTTTCATTTTCTCTACAGACAGGAAGCTGGCTGGAGTTGGGTGGTTCCCTTCTTCCAGTCTGGCTGGGCCCTGATAAAGCCCCAGCAGATCAGGCTGTGGTGAACTAGTTTCCCCTGAGGGCAGGCATTGTTAACAGAGTGCTCTAAGGTATTTCAAAATGTTTTTTTCTCCCCTTCCTCTGCTGGAAGTACAAGGGGATTCTCTCCCATATTTACTGTGAATACTTGGTCGAACTCTTGAAGGTAAAATTCACAAAAGCACAGCCCCCTACCCCCCATAACTGGTTCCCCTTGGAGTTTGTACCTCTCACCCCCAGTGTCCAGCAATTCATCAGTTACACCTTAGGCTTTCTGACCTCTCCACTGGCTCATGGGGAGCCTTCTGCTCTGGTATGTTGTGATTCTCTTATTCACCTGTCTGTCCCTCCAGTTTTGGGGGCAGTGGTTAGTCCTGGGACCTCACTTTCCTTATGGATCTCAGAAGGGTTGTCGATTTTTCAGTTTGTCCAGCATTTTACTTGTTTGGATGGAGCGGCAACTTCCGAGTGCCTGGAACTGGATACTGAACAGCCTGCAAGTTTAAATGATGCATTCTCTGAGCTGCTTTCTCTGTTTTAACCATCTCGCCTGCCTGAATCCATCTCTCTTCATCCATCTCTTTCCTAGATTTCAGACTTCTTTTAAATTTAATTTTTTAAATAGCGAATACATTTTTATAGTATAGAATTAAAAAAAACAAAAGGGTGTCAGCACCATATTCCTCCCTCTGCTGAGGATCTCTGAATCCTTCCAGAGACAGTCTGCACTTATTAAATCAAGTATTCGGGGGTTTTCCTCCCTCTGTTTTTGCTTTTTGTTACACAGTTGGTAGTTCAGTAAATGCTATTCTGAACCTTGTTTTTATTTTTAACATAGTTTCATATTGGCACATATAAAAACCTCATTCTCAAGTCAAGGCTTCAATGTATCTTATTTGATAGCTGTAATTTATGTAACCATTTCCTTATGGATCCACTTAGACTATTCAAACCATTTGCTGTTATGAACAATGTTGGCTGAGTAACTCTGTACACTCACAAGTTTATACACAATAAAGTCTAGTAAGATACATTGTTAGACTTGGAATTGCTCAATCAAAAGATCCTTGAATCTTTAATTTGCAACAATTTGTTCTCCCCAGAATTTTGTACCAATCTGCATTCCTCCAACACCGAACAAGTGCTCATTTCCCCACACCCCCTCACCAACAAAGTTTTATTAATTTTTAAAAATATTTACCAATAAGCTAGGTGAAATGTGACATGTGTGGTCAAAAAAATTGATATCATGTTGGATAATTTATACTGGAGAAAAATCATAAACATAATGAATGCTGGGGGTTTTCAAAGGGAAAATAGAGCTCATAAGTATTATCGAATTCACAGTGGGGAAAAAAACCTTATGACTATGAAGAAGGCGGGAAAACTCTTTAGGAGACAATCTTCAGTTGTTCAACATCAGAGAATTCACAGTGGAGAAATGCCATTAGGATATGATGAGTGTGAAAGGGACAAGTGGTTACCAAGAGGAAAGGTTGAGGAAGCTGGGGGGAGAGGGAGGGAGGGATACGGGGCAGTATCATTTGCAGTCACAACACAGATAGGTCACCGGGACGGTAGCGCAGCATGGAGAATACGATTAATAAACGTAACATCTTACTTTGTTGATAAACAGTGACCACAATGGAGGGGGTGAGATCTTGATAATATGGGTGAATGTTGAAACACTGTTTTATATATGTGAAACCATCATAAGATTGTATATCAATGACACTTTAAAAAAATGTGATGAGTGTGAAAAAACTTTCTGGAGGAGTTCTTCATTGTTTACCAATAGAGAAATCTGTTGGGAGAAACTCCTGTGAGTTCACTGAGGGTAGAAGAGCCTTTAACAACAGTTTAGGTCTCATTGACATCTGTGAATTCATGTACATAAGGAAGTGGGGAAACATTTAGACATAATTCAACCTTACCAGTCCAGGGACTTCATGCTAGAATAGAAATCTTTTGAATGCAATGACTGCAGGACATTCTTTTTCTCAGAGCCCACATCACTGAGTTTACTCATGGGAGAAAGCCTATAATTTATTGAATGAGGTAAAACCTTTAATGAGAACTTGAGTCTTACTCAACATCAAAGAATTCATTCTGGAGAAAAAGACCTGTGAATGTCGTAAGTGTTGGAAGGCCTTCAATTATAATTCATACCTTATTCGACCTCAGAGAATTCATACAGGAGAGAAACTGTTTAAATGTAATAAATGTGGATGTGCACTTGGGCATGGGTGAAGCTTTACGACAATATCAAAGAATTCATTCCAGAGAAGAATCCTTGTGAATGTAATAAAAGTGAGGGTATCTTCAAGGAAAACGTGTACCTGAGAGTCTACTTTGCAAAAAAAAGAGATGATAAAAACTTGAGCAATTTGAATATAGCTGTGTATTTTGTGATACAACCCTGCTAGCTGATCTCTGTATGCACCTCTTTGGTTCATACATTTCTTATGTGAATAATTGATCAAATGGTAAACATGGAGGAAGGTCTGTCTACAGTTCCTTTTCATATACCATCAGAAGTCCCACACTACATGGAAAAGCAGTGGATGCAATTCTTGGAAACTAATAGAAGCATTCTGTTAGTGTCATGGCATGTAAGCAGTCCAGGTGTCCTTGTTGATGAGGATCAGAGCTTCTGATGTCTCTATAGTCATTTCCTACCCAGAATCGGGAAAATGCAAGGTAGCCCTGAAAAGGAGGGTACTGGCAAATTTTCTACTTTCAAGAAGTAGTGTATAAATGGGAAGAAAGGTTCTGGGATGCTGGGATGTTGTGGACAAACATGCCTCATGCCTCTGAAAGAGTTGAATGGTGAGAGGTCCCTGGTAAAAATGAGGGAAGTGGCTGCTGGCCATCCAGACGGTTTCAGTTATGTTCTGGAACTTACAGTGAATTTTGAATTATTCTCTAGGATGGTGCTTATTAAAGAGGAGGATATACAGACATACTCATGCTCACCTGAATTAATGCTTGACTCTGAGTCCCAGGACTCAGCCCCTGTGCTGCTTCTCAGACCTGCCATTTAATACACACAAAACAAGGTGATGGGTCCCCACGCAGAGATGCTTCAAGACAGAATGCAGGCCAGGAGGAGAGTGAGGTACCCGGGACACAATTTAAGGAGGCCCTGAGGGTGATGTCACCTTAAATACTGTGGCCTCTGTCTCACTTGCCTCTCCTAGTCCTAGCCCTGGACAGACGCCCTCGAGCCCAGATGGCTTGCTTGGAGGGGACTAAACAGAAATCTGGATCTTGGGAGTCTTGGAAGAGCTGGAGCAGAGAGGGGTGAAGGGAAGAAATGAGGGAAACATTTGGGAGGAAGCCAGCCAAGGGAAAGAGCTATAGGGGTGGGCATGCTCATAGGGCCACAGCCGGGAAAACTGGGCAGCTCTAAGACACAGACCTCCCATGCTCAGGGGAACCACTAGCCGCTCTCCCTGAATGTGCTCACTCATTTATTGAGTGGCAGCCTGCTACACATGGTGCTATTTCAAATACCCTTTGGTTGGACCCTTTTCATGTGAGGAGTGGAGGTCTTCAGAAGCTAGCTCAGGTAATGGTGCTTTATTATAAAGGCACTGGATTCATTTGCATTATTGTGTAATTAATATTAATATTTTTATGGCTTTATTATAAGGGTAAAGGGATAACTCAGCAGGCCTGGGCTGCCCAAACCCTGAACTTCCTGAAGGTTTTCAGGACTGGTCCTTGACCAGCTCCTGGGGGATAACCTCCGAGCCCTTGGAGTATCACGCCGGATAAGAGTGTCCTTGTGTACCTGGAGCTTTGGGCCACAGCAGATAGTTTATGCTAACAGTGTGATGTATGGTGAAGAGCTGTTTTTGTGTGCCTAGGGGCTCTGGGCCACACTGTATCAGTTGGACTTCTGGGCTGGAGACTGAATACCTAAGGTCACTCCATGCTTACATGACTGACCCCCAATAAACATCCTGAACTACACCCAGGCTTCGGTGAACTTCCCGGTTGGTAACACTTTGCACACACTGTCACACATCATTGCTGGAGAATTAAGTGCTGTCCTTGTGATCCCATGGCGAAAAGGGCAACTGGAAGCTTGTGCTTGCTCTCTCTGTGGACTCCATCCTAGGCACCTTTTCCCTTTGCTGATTTTAATCTGTATCCTTCTACAGTTAATAAACCATAACTGTAAATATTACAAATTTCTGAGTTTGGTGAGTCATTCTAGAGAACCAGAAACTCAGGGTGGTCTTGGGATACTCACAGAGGTGCTTGTGCAGAGGAACCCAGGAAACACTGAACAGGCAGGCTTCAGATTGTTTTGTATCCAAGGCACACTAAGGACTTCCATTTAAAATATCATAATTTTCAGTCACATTGCTTTGTTTTTAAACCAGTTTAAGTACACAGAGATAAAAGTTCAAAACACAAAAACAAAACAAAAAAACAGCAGACACAGCTATAAGCATCTATATGCTGCTAATTCTTGCAGCCCGACAGGAATTCCACCAAGTGCCAAGCAAAGGCTCTCCTTGGAGTAGAGACGAGGCAAAGGGCCTTGTTTGTTAGCGGTAGTGTCGGAGGAACTTATCTGTGACTTTCCCACTTAACGATCCTCTTGTCTTAACCATCAAAGCATCATTTTTCCTAGAGGAAAAGACTAGTACTAAATATGCGTGTATATTGTATCATCTACCATTCCTTACTATCATCCCAGAGAATCGCAGTATTAAGGTGAACCACTTCAGAGAAAAATGCCTGCCCGTGGGGACTCCATAATGACTTAGTGAATAATTAATACCTTAGACGCCACCTCTACTTATTACTCTCTCGTCTCTCAGAAAATTGGCCTTGATGAAGCCCCACTGGTTATTAGTTTGGTGACTAACTCAAACAGGTCTTGCGGAAGAGCCCAGCTTGTTTCAGCAGCAGGAGCTTGCAGGTCTCCACCTTAGTCTCCATTCTTCGGGCTCCCCTTCTCCTTCCAGACAGTACTGGCAGAAGCCGCAGTGTAGCAGTTTTTACGGCATTGTCAGCATTTCCCTCTTTTCTTCTACACGTGATGCTACTCAGTCTTCAAAGTTTGACAGTTGTCTTCATAGCTCTGTCACCATATCCTCTATTTGATCTTCCATTCCTTCATCCATATTTTGTTTAATACAAAACTCTTTTTTAAAAATAAAGCTGGGAAATGCAAATTAAAACCACAACGAGATACCTCACACCAGTTAAGATGGCCAACATAGAAAAGAATAGGAACAAATGCTAGTGAGGATGCGGAGAAAGGGGAACCCTCCTACACTGCTGGTGGGAAGGTAAACTAGTTCAACCATTGTGGAAAGCAATATGGAGGTTCCTCAAAAAAACTAAAAATAGGAATACCATTTGACCCAGGAATTCCACTCCTAGGAATTTACCCTAAGAATGCAGCAGCCCAGTTTCAAAAAGACACATGCACCCCTATGTTTATTGCAGCACTATTTACAACAGCCAAAAAATGGAAGCAACCTAAGTGTCCATCAGTAGATGAATGGATAAAGAAGATGTGGTACATATACACAATGGAATATTATTCAGCCATAAGAAGAAAACAAATCCTAGCATTTGCAACAACATGGATGGAGCTGGAGGGTATTATGCTCAGTGAAATAAGCCAGGCAGAGAAAGACAAGTGCCAAATGATTTCACTTATCTGTGGAGTATAAGAACAAAGAAAAAAACTGAAGGAACAAAACAATAGCAGACTCACAGAACCCAAGAATGGACTAACAGTTACCAAAGGCAAAGGAACTGGGGAGGGTGGGTGGGAAGGGAGGGATAAGGGGAAAAAGGGGCAGTATGATTAGGACACATAACGTGAGGGTGGGGCACGGGAAAGGCAGTATAACACAGAGAAGACAAGTAGTGACTCTATAGCATCTTACTACGCTGATGGACAGTGACTGTAATGGGGTATGTGAGGGGGACTTGGTGATGGGGGGAAATCTAGTAACCACAATGTTGCTTATATAATTGTATATTAATGATACCACACACAAAAAAGCTGGGGTTCCTGTATGGAATATCACGGATTGTTTGGCTCTGAGTAACAAAGATCCCAAAGAACAGTGGCTTACACAGGATTTAAGTAATTTTTCTCTCACAGAAAGGCCAGAGGTAGACGATTCGGGGTTTCTGTGGAGCCCTCATGGTCACCTGGGATCCAGGCTTCCCAGCTTCCCACTAGTCCTCCCGAGGGTGCAGCCCCCGCCTGCCGGGACACGGCGGAGCTCCTGTCATCAAAGCCCTGCTGCAGGCAGGGTGTGGAGGAAGGTACTTGCCACCTGTCCCTCAAGGCAACTTCCCACAAGTTGTCACTTCATGTCCCACAGGTGAAGGCTCAGCCACCCCCACTCAAGGAAGACTGGAAATTGTACTCTTAGCTGCCTGCGGCCACGTGTCCAGCTAACCCTCTGGGATGCTTGGAGGGGCGGGTGGCATTGGGGCCGCAGCCGCCTGTCTCCGCCGCAGCTGTTGTGGAGGAGCCTCCCTTCGTCTCTCTTCTGTCTCTTCCAGGGCCCGTGTTTCGCTGCCGTATCTGCCTATGGAAATGGCTTCTCTGGTTTGAGATGTGGGTTATGATATTTTTTATAACAGGTAAATACACTTACGTACTGCTATAACGTGTTCTGCCTGTTTTAACATGTCCCTTAATGATCAAGAAAAGTCTAGACTGGTCTAGATGTTGAATTTTATGGGTTCACTGGAATGTAAGCACTTAAGACACCCCATCTATACAAAGTGGCAGCTGTGGCAGGCTGACAAGTCTCCCGGACTCAACATTTTCCTTCCTTTGCATCCACTTTCCCCAGCCACAGTTGAACTCTGGTTTGTAGGCTCATGGCGCCACCTGATGCCCATCAAGGACACTATCTCTTCATCCAGCACAGAGAGAGGGTGTGCCTACCTAGATAAACATATTTCCTGCTCCTGTGCCTTTAAGATTTCCTGTTTGTTTAATTCCTTTTCAAATAATCTTTCTCATACACCCTTTCCTTCCACCCTTTTCTCCCAGCTCCGGCCTGCTAGCTCACAAATCCCTATGTACACCAGCGTAGCGCCAGACCAGGGGTAACTGCCATCACACACTTCCTGGGTTCTGGCACATGCTATGTCCTTTTTGTGTATTATCTCATTTAATTCCCACAAGAACTCTATGCATTATATTACCCCATTTTACAGGATAGGAAACTGAGGCTCAAAACTCAGGTTACTTTCCCAGGTTTGCAGAGCTTGTAAGGGGCAGTAACCCAGGAGGGATGCGGGGCTGCATCCAAGCCCACGCTTTACCAGTGGTTCTCAGCCCTGCAAAGCTGTTTTAAAGTATCAGTGCTTGTCCTTCCTCCCTCCCCCAGTTTTAATTCAATTGACCTGGGGTAATGTGTGGTGTTTATGGACCGAACTGTGTCTCACCCAAATCCATATGCTGAAGTCCTAAGGTCCAGTGTGACTGCATTGGCAGACAGGGCCTTTAAGGAGGTAACTAAGGGTACATGAGGTTATAAGGGTGGGGGTCCTAATCCGATATCACTAGTGTCCTTAGACGAAGGGACCCCAGGGATGCACCCACATACAGAAAGGGCCATGTGAGGATATATAGCAAGAGGGCAGCCATCTACAAGGCAAGGAGAGCAGCCTCAGTTGGCCAGCCTGCTGACACTTTGGTCTTGGCCTTCCAGCCTCTGGAATTATGAGAAAATATACTTCTATAGTTGAAGCCACCGTCTGTGGTGCTTTGTTTTGGCACCCCTAGCGGACTGACACAATGGACATGGATTTTTTTATTTTAAGCCCCCTTGGTAGTTCTAAGGTAAACCTACAGAGAGATCTGGGGCAAATCTAAACTACTGCTATCTTTGGTGGGAAGCCTAAGAGAATAGCTGAAGAGAAAAGGCAGCCTTGGATTTGGGGTAAAAATGGGTGTAACAAGCTTTAGAAGTCCCGAAAGAATTCAGATGGTTCTTTCAATAACTCCATCTGGCCCCTTATTTTCTTTTATTCTATCTATTCAACATCAGCCCTCAAAATAAATAAAATGTTATCTTTTATTTACCCCCCCATCCTCCCCCCTCTTTTTCTTTGGCCACAGTGTTGTTTTATATTGCTCATTGCAAGGGTATGCTCTTTTACTTGTGCTCTCACATATATTTTTGGGGTTGTTAGAACTTATATAATATTGGTAACAATGTTCCAAGGGTAAATAAATGTATTTCAGGTTTCAATAACTTAAAAATGGAATTTAGAAGCACCTCCTGTGTGTAAGCTTAAGAATGTCTATAGATTCATGTGTCTGGGTACATGTTTACTGAAATATTCATCAATAATTCTCTTGAGTGTGAATTTCAGCATCCAGGCTGGCTGTTACTTGGATACTGAATTTAAAATGACAGGCTTATTCCTCAGGGTTGAGGTGGTTTTAGATTTAGTGGTGCCCTAATACATCAGAATCACCTGGGGATTGAAATACAGATAGCTCTGCCCCCAGCCTGGACCTTCTTTCTAAATCAGTCTCCTGACGTCGGCCCCAGAACTGGAATCTGCTGCTCACTGGGGGGATTGACCTTCTATTTGTGTGGTGTTACAGGCTGCATCTTATGAGATGCTGAGTAGTCTGAAAGGATGTGGTATAACATTCATTTTATACACAAAATGTGAAGTAAAGCCAATCCACTCCAATTAAAACAAAATGTCAAGAATTGAAATGTGAAAGCTCGTGAGGGAATTGTGCTGTTCACACTAATGCCTCGTTAGCTGGTAAACAAATGCCTGCCTCCTTTGTGAGCATCACGAGAACTTGGCAGTTGTTTTGATTTGCTTCTGCACCTCCTGTGGTGGTGGTGTGATTTGCGCTGTTATTTTTAAAAGTACTGTATGTCACAGCCAAGAAACGCCTAAAGAGATGTGACTGCTAAATGTGACGTGCTCTTCTGGATGGGATCCTGGAATGAGAGAAGGACATTAGGTAAAAACTGAGGAAATCTGGATAAATTGTGGACCTCAGTTAATAACATGTCAATTGGTTCATTAATCAGTGTAAGATGTTAATAGGGGAAATTGAGAGTGGAGGTCTAAGGGACTCTCGGTATTGCCTCTGCAATCTTTCTATCAATCTAAAACTGTTCTAAAGTTAAAGGTTTATTTAAAAGAAATAAAATAAAAGATCAGAAAGACGGCAAAAACGTACTGCTATAATTTTAAATGCTTTTTTAATGTTCTATAATAGCGTTCTTGTATTTGTTAAGTGATGGTGCTAATGTTAGCACTGAAAAATGCACGTAGAAATATTACTTTAAAATGGAAGTAAGATGTAATAAAACTTCACAGTAAAGTTTTCCCCAACTGCACTGCTAGTGGCCCTATAAATTTAGGAGAGAGTACCCTGTGAAATCATAGAGATAATAAACACAGCTTTAAAGCAAAATATATTCATTGACTGTAGGTTTATAAGGCATGGTTTATATATAACCTCTTCATCGTTATTCCTATTGGGGAAATCATCTTAAGTTATGTGACATCCTCAGAAACTCATTCTTGCCTAAAATTGACAAAGTCTGTACTTGGTGGTTTTCACGTCAGGCATATCACGGGCAGGTGTGGCACACCAGATTATTCCCATTCTCAGATAAGGGAACTAAGAGGTTAAGCAACTTTATTAAGGTCCCAGAAATAGTAAACGGCAGAGCCAGGACCAGAATCCAGGTCTTGTGATGTTTAATCCGGTGTTTTTTTTCACCACAATAGCAGGAGCTGGTCCTTAACCCTTTAGAGGGTATGTCTTTCTCCTTCCTATCAGAATGCCACTTTCACCCACATGTGTACACTTGTCTGAACTCTCAAGAAGTCATGGGGTCCCAGCACCAGGTAGCCCTTCAATAGTCTGACGGGGGGTAGGGGTCTTAACATTGGGACACCTTGAAATCAGCCGGGGAGCATCCCTGATGCTCAAGTCTCACCTCTGAAAATTCTAAAATACTTGGTTTACAGAGCAGCCTGGGGTTCTTTGGTCCTAAAATTAGGCCATATTGTTGTTTAATATTGCTACCAGAGAACAGAAAAGGTTCTGCCCATTCAGTCTGCTTCAGATAAGGTCATGGAGTTTTGACTGGATGTCATTTCTGCCGATTATGTCAGGAGAAGTCAGAACACTTTTCCCTTTGAAACAGATGCCTGGTTTGGGGCAAAACCCTTTGAGTGTTCTCCCTGCAAGGTACAGTTCCACATCTCACGATATGAGACAGAATTCATCCATGGGACGGTGTTAGGGTGGACGGCCAGTCACACCAGCTGAGGGCTGAAAGGACAAGAGCCCTAGCTGAATGCAGAGCATTGCTGCCTTGAGTGTGCTGTTCTAAAAGTGAAGGATTGGTCCCTGACTGTTCTCTGACAGGGTCGAAACGTCCACTGTGTTGTAATTCTCAGGCCTTGTCAAGAGAAGGGAGTCCTTCTGATTTTGACAAGACCTAGACCTAATATAATCATTTATATCCCCTCCATGAGGCCCAGTCTCCTCCAGTTCAGTCCCTATCTCCCCTCACCCTGACCACTTTCATCCCATATTAAGCAGTATTTACTAGGATGGTGGGAGGTGTGACCAACTTGCCCAGTTTGGAGATGTTTGTCCTTTTCCTCCACTGATGAGGCCCTTTGTGAGCTCTGCTGACTTTTAACAATCGCCCACCAATGCTGGAAATGGCCCCAGGTTCTTCCAATATCTTGGCACCTAAGACACCACCTAGATCAGTGAGTTCCCCCTTGGGTTCAGCACGGCAGGTCAAATTCCATACTCAGTCACGAGTAGAAAGAGTCTAGCATTGCCCATCTAGAATGTATAATTTTACAGAATTGATCATTTCTTATCTGGGGTGACCCTATCCAAAAATAAAATACTAGGTAGAGCTTAGAAGGTGTGTCCAGTGAGACAAGGAAGAAGAAGAAGAGAAACCAAAGATGGATTTGAACTACCTGCAAACATCAGCCCCTGGCACTGGTTGCCCACACACTTCATCCCAATTTCACATGAGAATCCTCCCCATTTTAATATCCCCAGTCATCAAGATCAACCAGCCTCATTAACCAGTCAGCTGGTTGTTACATTTCGGTTCTCTGACCCCAGATACTATATGGAAATTTAATTTTCCTCCCAAGTTATCTTCTCAGAAAAGAGCCTCAGAAATATTCACGTAGGACGGCCTTGTCCCTGGGATGGCAAATAGTTTCTACTCATATTTGAATTCGGACTAATTAATAGCGGTTGCAGAGAGCGTTGCCACGAGAGGGGCTTGAAGGCAGATTTGGGGCGTAGTGCGCAAAAGCACTATTATGGCTCAGGAGTATCTTAGCTCTGGTAGCAGCTGATTATTCTGCTGACTTTGTGAAGACTCTAGAGCCCTGAGAGGAGCCTCAGCTGTGGGGTGTGGGGAGGAGCCTCAGCTGTGGGGTGTGGGGAGGAGCCTCAGCTGTGGGGTGTGGGGAGGAGCCTCAGCTGTGGGGTGTGACTTCCTTCCGCAGTGTCCTATGGTCACGTGCTCACCTGAACATTCTGCTGCTGTCTCGTTCCCGCCCACATATCTGAAAGCCCAGCCCTGAGCCTTCTAGCAGGGCAGCCTTCTCTTCTCTGCCTCTCCACCTGGCACAAGCCATGTGGAGTACAGACAGTCCTCTGAGAACTTGACCAACGTGAAGCCATCTTGCATTAAGCAGCCGTGTTAGGTCAAGCTGCAGGGTTACATTCCTTTTTACAACAGGAGGAGTCCCTCCCTATTCCTCACGACCCTGTGAAAGGCCTAAGGAATGCAAAAGCATCCAGTAGCCAAGAAAACACTGAAATAAGGGAAAGTGCTCCAGCCTTGTGTGTTGTTTCCCAGCACAGTGGAAGCATACCTGTGATCATTCCCCTGCACATCAGTTCTCCACCGTTCTACCATAAAAGCTTAGCTAGCAGGGTGAGCACGGGATGCTAACGTGCTGTCTCAATGCTGTCCACCGCTCCGTATAACCCCTCATAATGTTGTTTACTTGCCGAGTTGGGTTTACCCGGGTCGTTCTTTGGTGAGTCAGGACCCTCTCAGCTCGGGGGAAGGTGCTTCTTTTACATCTTCCCTGGGAATTGATGCAGCACCATGGAGCACTTAGTGAGAGGCTGAGGTCCCCACAGGCTGCTGATTTTATCCTCTGGAAACAGGGCTGTGGTTTCACCTGAAAGTGACATGGGCCTTCCAACACCCTGCAGGCACCTCTTAGGGGAACTTGCTCAAGAAGGAGTTGCTTTCCTGGCACAGTGAAAACATGCCCTTGCCGGGTCTGGCACAGAACTGGTTACTCTGGGCTCACTGCACAGTGCTGGCTCTCAAGGAACACTCTGTCCATATGGGGTGAAAGGTACGTTCATAGGAAATGATTAAGTCACATAGGACAAGATGCATTTGTGTTATGCTGAGTGAGATTTTGGGTGTGTGGGATATACTGTGGGGTTAGCCTTGTTGAGAGAAGGAAAGGAAGGCAGGATTAAGGAAGGAGGTAACTGATTTATTAAGAAGTGGAAGTGGGAGGTGGGAAGAGAAAGCTCTCCAAGCCAGTGTCCTTCTGTTAGATCATATCCCGGCCCAAGGTTTTATGTCTGTGGGAGAAGGGCTTTGGAAAAACCTGGTTTGCAAAGTAGGTGTTTTTGGTCATTTCTTCCAGAATCTTCACAGTGGCTTACACTTACAGTGCTATTTAAAGTCTGAAAGGACATCGAGTGCTAGTACTAACAGTTTGGTAATGTGGTCCACAGACAACTGAAAATATAATTATGATCAGCACTAGGTCCAGTCAGAATTGTAAGCTAATTTGAGAGATGACATTGCTTAAAGTACAAGAAAGGAGCAGCCAGTGCTGGTAGCCCTCCTTCTCACATCTCCCACAGACAGAAGAGCAGGACATTTTTTACTTTCCATGTACCTGTCCCTGTGTGGATTCTGGAGGGTAGCCAAGGATCCTCCTGCCATTTTTTCAAGAGGAGAACTGCTCATACTCACCTGTACAATTCAATTCTATGCAAGTCCTGAGCCTGTTAGGAGGCTGTGAAACAGCCCCTACCCACATCCTCATACACATGGAAATGGGAATGATGTTTATGGGCCACATACCTTGGTGTCCTTCCCTCAGATTCCTATTGTTCCAGATGGCCCTTAAATTGGCTACTGTAATAAAGCCAGGAGGATGTAACATATCCTTTTCATGTCTAACCCACATCCAAGGGCTGATCCAATGATCAATGTTTGGGCCAGTGATACCCAAACTTTAGTGTTTAGCAGCCCCCACAAAGGGCTTGTTAAAACACAGCTTGCTGAGTCCTAATCCCAGAATTTCTGATTCAGATCTGTAGGTGGGGCCTGAGAATCTGCATTTCTAAGTTCCCAGGTGATACTGATGCTCTCATTCAAAGACCATGCTTGAGAATCATTGACCTAAGCCAACTGTTTTTCAGCTTGCTGGCTGTATGTTAGGATCACTTGCAAAGCTAAAAAATAAAATACACAGAAAGTGCCCAGATCATATCTCAGATAAATTTCAACAGAATCTGTGTGGGGGTCACCAGACATTAATATTTGTAAAGAACCCCAGTGATTCTGATGTGCAGCCAACGTTGAGAATCACTGATGTAGGTTCTTGAGGCAGATGCCCGTTAGCGCAGATGTACTAGGTAAAAGTCAGTAGAACCGAGAGGAGAACCAAGATGGCAGCGTGAGTAGAGCAGCGGAAATCTCCTCCCAAAACCATATATATTTTTGAAAATACAACAAATACAACTAATCCTAAAAAAGAGACCAGAAGACACAGGATAGCAGCCAGACTACATCCACACCTGTGAGAACCCAGCGTTTCACAAAGAGGGTAAGATACAAGTCATGGCCCGGTGGGACCCGAGCGCCCCTCACCCCAGCTCCTGGCGGGAGGAGAGGAGTAGGAGCAGGGAGGGAGAGGGAGCCCAGGACTGCTAATCATCCAGCCCCAGCCATCTGCACCGGAGCAGGGACACACAGTGCGTGGGGTGCTGGATACTAGGGAAACAGGACAGTAAGACCTGTGAGTGGGTCCCCGCAGCTGGCATGCCCGGGACAAAGAAAAGCGAGTGCTTTTTGAAAGTCTTAAAGGGACAGGGACCCCACCGCTGGATGGAAGTGCCTGGGACATTTAGCCCAGCAGCTGGGAATCACGGGGAATTCTGGGCACCCAAACCCCCACAGAGCAGCATGGAGGCCCCTCACTGCAATAAACAGCCTCCTGCCTGTTCCCCCTCCGACGCAGCTCCGCCATATTGGAGTAGCAGCCTGAGGCAGGCCACGCCCACAGCAATTGCAGAGCTAAATAAACTCCATAGCGGCCAGGCAAGATCAGAAGCCACGTCTGCACGCAGCTGCCCAGCACAAGCCGCTAGAGGTCGCTGTTCTCCCAGGAGAGGAAGGTCACAAACTGGCAAGAAGGGACTTTCTCTTCCCAACACACGCGCCAGCTCCCCACAAATATATCTATCGCCATGAAAAGGCAGAATAAATTGATACAGACCAAGATCACAGAGGCAAACCCTGAGAAGGAGATAGACCTAACCAGTCTTCCTGAAAAAGAATTAAAAATAAAGCTCATACCATGCTGATGGAGCTGCAGAGAAATATGCAAGACCTAAGGGATGACGTCTGGAAGGAGATTACAGAAATGAAACAATCTCTGGAAGGATTTATAAACAGAATGGATAAGATGCAAGAGGCCATTGATGGAATAGAAACCAGAGAACAGGAACGCATAGAAGCTGACACAGAGAGAGATAAAAGGATCTCCAGGAATGAAACAATATTAAGAGAACCGTGTGACCAATCCAAAAGGAACAATATCTGCATTACAGGTGTACCAGAAGAAGAAGAGAGAGAAAGGGATAGAAAGTGTATTTGAAGAAATAATTGCTGAAAACTTCCCCAAACTGGGGGAGGAAATAATCGATCAGACCATGGAAGTGTACAGAACTCCCAACAGAAAGGACCCAAGGAGGACAACACCAAGACACATAATAATTAAATGGCAAAGATCAAGGACACGGACAGAGTTTTAAAGGCAGCTAGAGAGAGGAAAAAGGTCACCTACAAAGGAAAACCCATCAGGCTATCATCAGACTTCTCAACAGAAACCTTACAGGCCAGAAGAGAATGGCATGATATATTTAATGCAATGAAAGAGAAGGGCCTTGAACCAAGAATACTGTATCCAGCACGACTATCATTTAAATATGAAGGAGGGATTAAACAATTCCCAGACAAGCAAAAGTTGAGGGAATTTGCCTCCCACAAACCACCTCTACAGGGTATTTTAGAGGGACTGCTCTAGATGGGAGTACTCCTAAGACTAAATAGATGTCACCAGAGAAAATAAAATCACAGCAAAGAAAGCAGACCAACCAAATACTAATAAAGGCAAAAAATAAAATCAACTACCCACAAAAGCAGTTAAAGGAAGCACAAAAGAGCACAGAATTAAACAACCAACATATAAAGAATGGGGGAGGAGGAATAAGAAGGGAGAAAAGTAATGACCAGACAGTGTTTAAAATAGCTCAATAAGCGAGTTAAGTTAGACAGTAAGATACTAAAGAAGCTGACCTTGAACCTTTGGCAACCACGAATCTAAAGCCTGCAATGGCAATAAGTACATATCTTTCAATAATCACCCTAAATGTAAATGGACTGAATGCACCAATCAAAAGACACAGAATAATAGAATGGATAAAAAAGCAAGACCCATCTCTATGCTGCTTATAAGAGACTCACCTCAAACCCAAAGACTATAGGAACAAAGAAAGACTGAAGGAACAAAACAGCAGCAGAATCATAGAACCTAAGAATGGACTAACAGTTACCAAAGGGAAAGGGACTGGGGAGAAAGAGGGAAGGGAGGGATAAGGGTGGGGAAAAAGAAAGGGGGCATTACGATTAGCATGTATAATGTGGGGGGGGACATGGGGAGGGCTGTGCAACACAGCGAAGACTAGTAGTGATTCTACAGCATCTTACTACGCTGATAGACAGTACTGTAATGGGGTTTGTGGGGGGGATTTGGTAAAGGGGGGACCCTAGTAAACATAATATTCTTCATGTAATTGTAGATTAATGACAACAAAATAAATAAATTAATTAATTTAAAAAAAAGTCAGTAGAACCAAGTGTCTCTCACCTTTGATTCTGAGGCAGGACACTTGTAAGCCTGGGCATCTTTCCTTGGGATGGATGTTGCTGGCGATGATGGTGGATCATGACTTACATAAAGGTTGAGCAGAATGAAGAAGGTTGAACTAGCAACAGTGGAAAATGCTAAACAAGCTGATAGGGAAACAGAAAATTATTTCTGGGCAGCAGTGAAAGATCTCTGTGAAGTAGAAACTATACATTTATTTGGGGACTCTTCTCCAAAACTGTTTTCCCCAGTAGCTGTTAGCGGGCAAAGAAAGTGGACATTTCAACTGATCCAGGGTTAACAAACTTCCCAGCAGTTGCAAACAGTAAGTAAAGGAGTAAAGAATATTGGTGTGAGAGTGGCTAAAGTGATGGACCCTAGGGTCTAGGGCCTAATTCCAGCGATGAACTCATGAGAGTTTCTGATAGCTTGTGCACTGAATGTATATACAATATCCCTTACTGAGAGTAGTCACTCCCTTCCCTATCCTACAGGATTATAGAGTCGAACACTGAAGCTTGGCCCCCGCAACTGGGCAGACCGATGACTCAGTCTTGGCTAATCCTGCTATCCCTTTGAATATAATGACTGGTCCAGGAGTGAACGCCAAACAGGCAATCACAGGCCCTTCCTTGTAATTGATATTTGGAAGGGGTGGTGTCATTTGGGGCCACATTAGGGTGGAAGGCTCTTCAACGTTACCTTTGAACTGAGACCTGAGTAAGTTTGCTTGTTGCGCAAAGGAAGTAGGAAGTGCACAGGTTCTGAGGTGAGACGGGCTGTGCTTCCTCAAGAGATAAGGCTAGCGTAGAGTGCTGTTCCCCAGGGCTTCAACCGCTCTTCCTCACTTTCTTAAACTGGGTAATTCCCGCTCAACCTTCAGATTTCAGCCCAAATATCACTCCCTCAAGCGAAGCCTCTTTGACCTCTGAGCAGGTGTCCTTTCACCCTCAGCAGATGATCACCCTGTTCCTAGAATCTAGGGGTCAGTGTTTACTATAGTCATAGAGCTCAGAAAGGAACGACGGAATATGGAGTGCGGGTTGGGGGGTGTTAAGGGGGCCGTGCAATCACTTCCCGGCGAGAAAGAGGAACCATCTCTCACCTCCTCAAGCCCAGATCTATGCTCGGGGAGCGACACTAGCGCGCAGAGCGGCCGGTCACAGGGCGGAAGTGCATCCCTGGAGCTGTTCTAGGAAACGCGGAAGACCCAGCTCATCAGTGATCCTGGAGCTGCAGGGGATATCGCCCAGTGAACCGGACCAGTCCAGGATGCTGACTTGGCAGGCAGCGGAAAGAAGCGGATCAGGTAGGGCCAGAACGCGCGAAGAGCAAGGCTGGAGAGGCGAGCAGGCGCGGGTGTGCGGACCACCTGCCCTCCGGCGGCGCGCGGCGCGCGCTGATTGGCTGGTGCAGCCGGAAGTGGAAGTGGCCGAAGTCCACCGCCGGTGAAACTTAAGACAACAGCTGCCGGTTCTGTGCGAGCGGGCTGAGCCCCGGGACCCCGAGCCGAGTGAGCGTGGGACGGGAGCGGCCTGCGGTGAGACCTCATTCTGTCACGGCGGGGGGAGGAGGGCGCCGGGCTTCCGACTCTCCCGCCCGCGAGCCGAGCAGAAACCCAGCGTGTAGGCCCGTTCCTGACCCGAGTTCGCTGTGTGACCTTGGACGTTATGGTCCACCCCCTCCCCGGGCCTCCACGCAGAGGGTGTGGGGCCGGGACACTGCCGGGGTCCATTCCCGTCCTGTTTCCGTGGCTGTCAGGGACACCCCTTACATGGGGGCCGATGGGAGCTGCGGTTTTCTCACACATTACATCCCAAGTAAACTGCGGGGCGAAATGGCTGGCAGTGTCAAAAACTTAAGGACCCCCTGGCGGATTGTGCCTTGTGCCTGCAGACAGGATATGGACTCATGAGGGTTAGTTATGGAAAGAAGACAGATCGGAGAGCAGAGTTAGTAGAACCTCTTTGATTGTGTGGACCAGGGGAGGACAGAGGAAAGGAGGGTAGCAGGGCTTTAAATTAAATAACATCCAGGTTGGGATAAAGAACTTATTTTTTACAAACAACTGTTTATGTCAGCTATGTGTCAGACACTATTCTAGATACAAAGTGAATCTCTTTAGATAAAAAATGTATCTCTTTAGATACAAAAATGAATGAGGTACCCAGTTAGTCTTCAAGGCTATCAAGGAATCACTGAATAAACATTTTAAAAAGTTCACTTAACAAATATTTAGCAGGTACCCAAAATGTGCTAGGCACTGGGAATACAAGATGAATAGAACATCATCCTGCCTCACTGCTAGATCAAGCAGACATACAATGAGGTAACTGTTAAAAGATGGTCTTAGAGGCAGGGAAGAAAATGGGAGGGGACTGCCTGTGGATGTTCATAAAGTGCATAAAGAGCTGACTCCTGTGGATGTTCATAAAGTGCACAAAGTGGCCACTAGTATTCCAGGAAGTGGGAATAACTTTACTCAAATGCAAAGAAGCTTTACAGAACATGAAGTGTTTGAACTGCAGGATTCTGGGCATAACTACAGCTTCCAGCAGCCATTGGAGAATGCGGGGCAGGAGATGGAAAGGGAAATGGGGGCCTGACCAGGAGGGCATTTTGAGCCGTACGAAGAAGTTTTTATTCTGTAGGTCTTGGGGAGCAATGAACATAAAGCATCATGATAACTATAGTACAAAGAAAGAAGTGAGTGAAATGCTGGTTCACAGGACAAAAGAGAACCTTCTTCCTGCAGATGTTAGTGAACACTTTGGTGAGAAAGTGATCCTCGTACTAGATACTGAGTTTTTGGTAGGATCTGGCCTTTCAGAAGGTAAGAGAAAGTTTATCAGTTAAGATGCTTTTCTCTGTAAGTAACACGGCAACACAAGCTGGCTTAAAAATATGCACGTGTATAATTGGAAGTCGAGGTAAAGTAAAGTGGTTTCGGGACTGACAATCTGGTGGCTCTGGTTCCATTTCCCTTTGATTTTCTTAGCTCTTCCTGCCTTCATACACAAGCTGGTATTGAAATGGCAATAGCAGTTCCAGGTAACAACATATTGAAGTCTCTTCTGTGGCTCTCTCAGGATGACAGGAAACTCTTCCCAGAATCTCCTAGCAAACTTCCTCAGAATATCTTCAACCCAGATGAAGGCGTATGTCCATTCCTGAACCAATCGCTGCTGTTTGGAATAGTCACTTCCAGGGGAATGGTGTTAGTTTGACTAGGTACCTCAATCGGGGCTCATTCCTGGAGATCTTGGCTGAGGTCAGGTATTCTGCAAAGAGAGCAAGGCTACTGGAAACATTTGCTCAAATACCCCACAAAACAACTTGAAAAGTTTTGCATCCCCTTATATATATGTATATATATTTTGGTATCATTAATGTACAATTACATGAGCAAAATTGTGATTATTAGATTTCCCCCATTTTCAAGTCCCCACCACATACCCCATTACAGTCACTGTGCATCAGCATAATAAGATGGTATAGAATCACTACTTGTATTCTCTGTGCTACACTGCCTTCCCTGTGTCCCCCCATACATTATGTGTGCTAATCGGAATGCCCCTTTCCCCTTACATATTTGTAAGTTGACATCCAAACCATTTCATCATTTTTTCATCATAAATTTGAATAGTTGCAAAGGACATTTGGTGTATTTTCAACATTCAAAATGAAACCCCTTGCCGGTTTCCAGAATGCCTGTCATTGGTTCCACGTGCTCACCACATTCTTCACCCTCTCTGTTCTCTGTAACCTCCATTCTTAGCATCACACTCCCCCTTCTTTCCCCTGACTTCATTTGCCCCCGTCTCACTCAGCCAGCTCAGCTGTATCCTGGCTAATGTCCTCAAGTCCCGCACTCCACCATTCTTCCACCACACATACCCCCAGATTTCCAACCTGCTCTGGGCCTTGTCAGAAACATGCTGATGGTTCCTCCTTAGTGCTGCTCTCTGGCATGCTTGTCTCAAGGAGTTTGTGGGGCTTTAACAAGATAATGTGGGTACATTGCTTAGTACACAGCACACAGTGAGCACTTAACATCCCTCTACATCAACGTGTCAGAGTATCCTCACATCTCTTCTACCCCAGCTCTGCATATGCTACAATGTTCTCTCTGTTCCTTTTCTTACTCCTCCACTTACTGGCTTCTGAGGCTTTGCTCACTCTGTTCTCTACTCAGAATGCCAGTGCAGTAGCCTTTGACCCAAGGAGGTACACAAATGCTTTCTGTAACATCTGTGGGCATATGGATGGGTGCTGAAATCTGAAGGTTGTTTCCATGTGAAGATGATGTCTATCCTTGCACGCCACTGATCTGCTTGAGAGGGGGCCTGTGGCCTCCAGCTTTCTTTTTTCTCACCTCCTCTTTCACAGTTGCTCTTTTCCCCCTTTACAAAAGAAAGACCTGTCACCCATGCCCTCCTTAATTTTGCTTTTATCATTTTGGGGAAAAGTCCCTGGAGTGCCACACAAAGGGCGAATTTGTTGAGGAAGTAAATGATTCTTGGTAACTGGAGTCCCAATCTTTGCTTTCAACAAAAATTTTAAAAGACCTAATCAGACCATCAACTGATAGTTTATTTAGTAATATTTTTTAAAACTACAAATTGCAGTATGATTTTGGTAGATAAATTCAAAGGATTAAGTGATTCCGCTATCCTAAGAGATTGTTGTAAACTCTGATTTAGGCAGTTTGGGCCACTCAAGTCCAGCCACGCTAACTGGGGATAGTCTGGTAAGTGTAATGGAAATGTGATTTTTAACTTAGAAAAGTGGATCTAGTCAGTTGCACTATATCTGCCGTGTCTCCTCTCAGAATTTTAGGGTAGAAGAGAGGAATTCAAGATGGAGAGTAGAAGAGAAATCAGAGGAAGAACTGGCAGTGTGTCTGTAATCCTGCTGCTTTACACGTGTGTTCATCTTGGTGGACCAGACCTGGGTAGAGATGATGCACCAGATTGGTAGTGGGATGACCCGTCACTAAGACAGTCTAACACAGTGGCTTCCAGACTTGCTGGGGTGGCAGAATCACTTGGGGCACTTGTTAATGTATGGATCCCTTGGCCCACCCCTGGAGATTCTGATTCTGAGAGGTCTGAGGTGGGACCTGGAAATTAGTGTTTTAAACAGATTTCCCAGTTGATTCTTATGCCTCCAGCCTAGTTCCAGGCCAAGAGTCATTATTTAAGAATCATTCATTAAAAAAAAAAATTCCTGCTATGACTGCAAGTCTGTTAAATAATTTTCAGGGTTTTATGTGGTTTTCCATATAGATTTTTCATCTAGTCATTGTGATCCTTTTGAAGTTTCTCATTAAAAAACATCTTATTTTTAATTGTAGTTGACATACAATATTATATTAATTTCATGTGTACAACATAGTGATTCAGCAACTTATATACATTATGAAATGCCCACCACAGTAACTGTAATCACCATACAAAGTTATGACAGTATCATTGATTATATTCCCTATGCTGTACTTTTTGTTCCTGTGACATTAATTTTTTTAAATCAAGGTATCATTGATAAATAGTCTTATGAAGGTTTCACATGAACAACATTGTGGTTTCAACATTCACTCATATTATTAAGTCTCCCCTGCCCACCCCATTGCAGTCACTGTCTATCAGCCTAGTAAGATGCTATGGAGTCATTACTTGCCCATGACATTTATTTTATAATTGGAAGTATGTACCTGTCAATCTCCTTCACCTATTTTGTCCATCTTCCCCACCCCACCTCACCACCCTGGCACCAGCAGTTTGTTTTCTGTATTTATGAGTCCCTCTCTGTGTGTGTGTTCATTTGTTTTGGTTTTCAGATTATTTCTCCTTGTTAATTAATAGGTGGGTATCTGGTTTATGCATCAATTTTGTGAATAAGGATTTCTGAGCCTGCTCTCCTCAGGTGCATTGAAAAAAGAAACAACCCCAGGTCTGCAGAGTTGAAGACCCTGTTCTGAGCTGTGGGACCCAGTAAAGATCTGCTTGTCACCCTCCACACTGAGGACCAAGAGTGGTCAACCTCCTCAGGGGGCACCTCATTATCTCTTTCCAGAAACAGCTAATTTCAGATTTAGGAAAGTAAAGTGAAGAAGTGAGAAACAGAAAGACAGGAAATTATGTTTGGAAATTTAGATGCAGGCTATGAGAAGTAGAGTGTTTCCATGTGAAGATGTTGTCTAAAGTGTGGCTGTGCCTCTAGGAAAATCAACCAAATGGAAAGTGGCTCTGATTTGTAGACGGGAAGGTACCTATAAAGCAATATTTAACAAATGACATTAATATTGTATCACTAGCAGAATGCAAAGTAAAATAATGGTCAGAGGGGGTCAAATTTAGTTGAGGAAGACTTTCTGCATTTGAATTTTGAACCAGGTCTTGAAGCTGAGGTCTTGTTTTACTGTGGCCCTGTCATTGCCCCTATGGTGTGGTGCAGATACAGGTTTCATGAGTGCTGACCTTGTAAACAGCTAGATGATGACAACGAGTAACTACAGGAGAGATGAGGGTAAAAGGAAAGGCCAGAGAAGGGGTTGGAAATAGAAGAGAATGAAGTACCAGCTTGTGGAACTTGCTCTTGGCTGAGTATTAGAGGGAAACGTTTAAAACAGCACTTCCCAATTCAAATGGTACCATGGGCAAAGAAGACAGCTAATTCTCTGCAGTGGGTCCTTAGAATTATATAGATATGTATTCTCTATCATTTTCAAAAATTTCAGCAAAAAATTCATTTTTTGGTTGCCCACCTTTGTGGGAAAATTAGAGAAGATGCTGGGGAGGGCAGTTGAAGAAGATTCCAGGTCATTTTGGGGGGTAGCACCAAGAGCTTGCAAGACTTGAGGATTCCAGTAGATCAGGTTCCTCCCAGGTGTCAGGAGAGGGAGTTGCTGCCAGGGCTGCCCTGATGAGTGAGTAGAGAGGCCCTGGGGTAGGATGGTTGGTGACTGGAGGCTGGGCAGAGAAGGGCAGTCACCCCAAATCACCACTTTCCCTTTCCCTCACCACTTGACCCCAGTTTCTGCTGCCTCAGGCTCTTCATTTCTTCAGTAATCTCATCTTGTATTTCCTCTTAACCCCCGTCTTTTATCCTGGCACCATGCCTGCCAATAGAAACACGTTCAAGTCTCTACCATCGGAGAAAAATCCTTTGACCTTTCACACTACTGCCCATCTTGGTCTTCCGCTTTCATCCAAAAATGTTGAAAAAAACAAGTTTATTAATCAGTCCACTGCCACCTGGCTTCTGCTTCTGTCATTCCACCGAGTTTGTTCTCATGGATCACCTGCGACCACCTAGTTGTCCCAGTGAACACTTTCCAGGTCTTACCCTACTGGATCTGTCAGTTGCATGTGACACTTTAATTCCCTCTGCCATCACCCTGGTGGCTTCCGTAATCCTGCGTTCTGGTGTTTCCTCTACTTCACTAACTATTCTTTCTCTTATTGACAGGCTTCTCTCCCTCCACCCTTCCCTTTATTGTTAGGGTCCAAACAGGAAACAGCTCACTCAAATTAGGATAATTGGAGGAACATTTATTTGCAAAAAGGCCAGTATATATAGATGAGGGCAGGCTGTTGAGGAACCTGGGGTTGGCAGCAGTGAAGTGGTCACCAGCCCAGGCCTAAAGAGACAAGAGGTATGAGAAGTTACTGGAGCCTGAACAGTGAGAGGGTCGGGTAGGTTAAACTCCTTGAGAAGAGTAATGACCTTTACTGAGGGATACCACCAGCTCAAGTGACCTCATAGGAAGGAACTGAGAGAATTAATATCCTGACCATTCTCTTCTCTCACCTTCCAGCCACCTGCCTTTTGGGAACAGAGCAAAGTAGAGAAAGGTGGAAAGATATAGGAATGAAGGTAGGAAAGGTAGAAAGTTCTGGAAGATAATTGGAGTGCTCTTAAATGTTTGATTTTGCTTTCTAGGTTTCTGGCCTCAGTCTCTGGCAGTTCTCACACTATACTCATTACCATCTATGCTAAGTACTCTCAAATCTGTATCTCTAGGCCTGACCACTATAAGCTTTAGACCAATACATTCTGACTGATTCCTTGATACCTCTTTATCTTGAAACTCATCTTGTCCAAAACAGAGCTCATCTACCACTTTCCCTCCTAAACTTGCTGCTCCTCCAGGATTCCCAACCTCAGTGGCACCATGATCCATCCACTTAGCATTTCTCAAATAAATGGAGATCTGGGCATCATCTTTGACTCCTCCCTCTTCCTTACACTTATATCCAGTCATACACCAAGTCTTACAGAATTTGACCTCTTAAATATTTCTCCAGTCTTTCCTCTTCATTCCCACTACTACTGTTGCTCAAGTTAAATCTCATCACCCCTTGTCTTGGTGACTGCATCAGCCTTCTAACTGATCTCTCTGCATCTAGGCCTCCTGCTTTCTAGGTAAGCTACTGAATGGCCACTAGTGTACAGCTACTTGAAATGCTAATCTGACCATGGACCGTATCACTCCTTGGCTTAGAAGCTTCCATGTTCACCTTCCATAATTAACATTTTTACTGATGGCAGGATTGTATTCCTCAGTTTTGCTGTGGAGCACAAGTGCACTGCCCAAGGCAAAGGGCCACTTCAGTATTAGCTCTGGGTTGCTTACTGCCTGAGCAAGCGCCAGGCTCATTAGCCTAGTATTTGGACTTCACTTCTGTGATGGGGATAGCTAAGTCCCTAGGCCATTGTACTGGTTAGGAATAGGCTTGGCTTCATAAATAAAAAGGCCATAATGACTTAAGCAAGACAAAAGCTTATTTCTCTCATAGATAAAGAGGTGAAGAGGCAGGCACTCCAGGGCTGGTGTGGCAGCTTCATGGAGTCATCAGAGACTCGGGTTTTTTCCAGTTCTGGTCCAGTGGTGGGGTATGTTGGTATACTCATGGTTCAAGATGGCACCCCAATATCACAGCATGGAAGAGGGTGAAGAAATGCATTCCTCTCACTCTTAAGCAGACTGCTCAGAAGTCCCATGTGCTTTCATTTGTGTCTTACTGGCCAAACCTAGCTGCTTAGCTGAGGAATTTATTTCTTTACCTACCAACATTGCTACACTAAATAAATTCATTATTCTGTTGCTGATGAGGTAGGGAGGGATGGATATTGGGGACATGGGGTGACAACTAAAATTATTGCCAAGCCTTTCATAAAACAAAAGTCATGAATTTTATGATCTAAGGGTATTAAGGAAATTCTATAAAGGGGCTGATTACAGAATTAATATGTAAAAATCAACAGCATATATATGTATATGCAAGATAGATATATAAGTAATGACCAGGTAGAATGTACCAGAAAAACTCAGTAAAAGAAAAGACATACAGAGATATGATGGATATAAAAACATCAGGATAAATTTGGAACTTTAAAAAATTATAGTAAACTTTATTTAGAAAAGTGTGAGAATAGACAGGAAATACTTAAAAAAGAAGAGAACTTTTCTCTAACATTAAAAATTTTTAACATAACAACTGTGGGTTGAACAGTTTGGTATTAAAGAAGAAATAGATCAGTAGAACTGGATGGAGTCCAGCAAGTAACCCAAATATTTATATGGACATTTAGATTATGGTATAGAAAGCATTTCAAATCAGTAGGTAAAAGAAAACTTATTGTCTGGAGAAAGTTAAGCTATGCCCTTACTTGATCCAAATGTAAGGGAGCCACACTTACTTCTGCTCCAGGTAGCACTGTAAATGGCAACCCCCCCCCATATACAGTCCCCTGACTTGTAGAGCTGATGAGCACCACAGCGCTGGACTAAGGATATTTCCTCTTGCTACTCATTTTGTGGTTACTTCCTCTATAAACCCAAGATTTCTATTAATTCATCATTTTTGCCCCTTCTCCCAACCTTTCGCATATACCCATCTATTAATATGGCCACCATTTCCCCTAAATATTTTCCTTACCCACCTCAAGTTCCACTTCAACTCACTGTTATTGTGGAACTTTTATCATCACTTCTTACCATCCAGTTCCTATTTTTCTCCTTAAACCATTGTCTGATAATTTCTCTCAGTCTTTTCAGTCAGTGTCAGCCATTTGTTTAGTTATATACACCATAATCCTAAATCTTTTTTCAGCATTATCCTATCATTTTGCCAGATACCAACACTGCTTTTGAGTGCCATCAGATCCCTATCAAAGCTCCATACTCTGCAAGTGTTAGCTTCATTTCAATATGATATAGCCTTCACATTTGTACCCTCTCTCATTTCAGACTGTGAGATGGGGACTGAGAACAAGGAAGTAATTCCCAAGGAAGAAATTTCTGAAGAAGCTGAGCCACATGGCGCAATATTAGAAAAAGTTGCAAAGATGCTCTACCAAGGTCAAAAGTTGGGAGCAGTATGTGAAGACATGTTGGAGAGGTGCTCAGGAGAGGCCACAGAAGAGATTATGGAGCAGATGTCTGCTCAGGAGAGGGACTTTGCATCAGGACTGATTGTCTTTAAGAAATCACCCTCAAGTGAGAAAGACCAGGGGAATAATGAGAGCGAGAGCATCCGCAGTCCCAGTCCAAACCTCCAGGAGGGAGGTTCTACAGCAGAGGCAGTTCATGCATTTGCTACCTCTGCCCAAAACTTCATAGGAAATTTAGAATCTAACAAAACACAGAGAAGTTCTGTAGGAGAAAAGCCTCATACATGTAAAGAATGTGGGAAAGCTTTTAATCAGAACTCACATCTTATCCAGCATATGAGAGTTCATAGTGGAGAGAAACCCTTTGAATGCAAAGAATGTGGAAAAACATTTGGAACTAACTCAAGCCTTCGAAGGCACCTGAGAATTCATGCTGGAGAGAAACCCTTTGCCTGTAATGAATGTGGAAAGGCCTTCATTCAGAGTTCACATCTTATCCACCATCATAGAATTCATACTGGAGAGAGACCTTATAAATGTGAAGAATGTGGTAAAGCCTTCAGTCAGAATTCAGCCCTTATTTTACATCAGAGAATCCACACTGGAGAGAAACCATATGAATGTAATGAATGTGGGAAGACCTTCAGGGTCAGCTCACAGCTCATTCAGCATCAGAGAATTCATACTGAAGAAAGATACCATGAATGCAGCGAGTGTGGCAAAGCCTTCAAGCATAGCTCAGGCCTTATCAGACACCAGAAAATTCACACTGGGGAAAAACCGTATCTGTGTAACGAATGTGGGAAAGGTTTTGGTCAGAGTTCTGAGCTTATCCGGCATCAAAGAATTCATACAGGGGACAAACCGTATGAATGTAATGAATGTGGGAAAACTTTTGGTCAAAACTCAGAGATTATTAGACATATTAGAATCCATACTGGTGAGAAGCCCTATGTATGTAAGGAATGTGGGAAGGCCTTTAGGGGGAACTCTGAACTTCTTAGACATGAGAGAATTCACACTGGGGAGAAACCCTATGAATGCTTTGAGTGTGGAAAGGCTTTTAGGCGGACCTCTCACCTTATTGTCCACCAGAGAATTCATACTGGAGAGAAACCTCACCAGTGTAATGAATGTGCAAGAACCTTTTGGGATCACTCTGAGCTGCTGCTTCACCAGAAAATTCACATTGGAGAGAAACCTTATGAATGTAATGAGTGTGAGAAAACATTCAGCCAGCATTCCCAGCTTATCATACATCAGAGAATTCACACTGGAGAGAAACCTTATGAGTGCCAAGAATGCCAGAAGACCTTTAGTCGGAGCTCTCACCTTCTCCGACATCAAAGTGTTCACTGTATGGAATGACGTACAGAATAGGAAAGCTTTCTGTGGAGAACTTGAAGTCAGACTCACTAATTTCATAATGTGCACCCCAACTTTGCAGATCAAATCAATGGAGAGACCTTCTCTGTCCTTCCATTGATTTTTATTTAAACGGTTCAAAAGGATGAGGCACTTTTATCAACTATTCATTGAGAAGTTTCAATATACTAAGTTAAATCATAAAAGCTGTTTCAGGCCTTAATTCTCCTCTGTCCCTTTTTCTTCCCTCCCTCCCTCCCCTAGTGGATCACGTACATTAGGGATCTGTACCAGCCATCTACCCTAAACTGTTACTCTTCAGGAAAAATGGAGGAACGTGATTCTACTACCTCCTAAGAATGACAGAGCTGGCTCATTGAATGTTGTCCCCTGAAATGGTACAAAGTCATGGCCTGGAAGACACACCTTCTTCTCTTGCTTACTGTTTAGTACTGGAGTAATTTAGTAAGCTTTTATTAGCTTCAACATCTTACAAACATGCAGTCACATTTTAGAAGATGGCAGCAGTAATGAAGTGGGAAGCTTGGGTCATTTCACATCTCCTGCTAGACTTCCTCATTCATCTACAGAGGGTACTTTGATGGAGGAAGCTGACAGGCAATTTACAGGATTGGAAAAGAAGGCCCTAGAGTCCGGAGGGGCTGATTAGCAAGGCTGGGGGATAAACAAGGCCAGACTGCTCAGCAAGAGGGGAAGCAGCCCTTTGGCAGCTCTTCCTACTTGAGGGCTGCTCAGACTGGCTGCTCCCAAGAACTCTGCTGCATTTCCTTCTGGCCTCAGCTCCTGCTGCTGCTGACAGACCTCATGTCAGGGAGTAGCAGAGCGGACGGTGCAGCTTCACCGTCACCTGGCGTCTGGCCACAGTGAGGAGCCAGTTCACCTGACTGACAAGGGCCTTCCTTGCCACAGCACATAAGCTCTCTGACTCGGACCCCTGCTGGAGGCCCTGGCTGATAGGCCAGGATGCGATGACCTCCTCTTAGTTTGGCTTTGGAATTCTCTTTCTTCAGCACCTCTACATGAGTCTTCTGTGTTCTCCTATGTGTTATTTCTTTGAAGAAACACATCCTCGCAGTAGTGGCAATTACACTAAGGGGGATCCAGCAGGCCTAGGGTCTGGTCTTATAGTTAGGCCTTGAATAAGGCACTTAACCTGCTGTTCCCTAACTTTCTTACCTGTAAAATGAGGAGAGTTGAACTAAATGAACTTTGGAGTTTTAACCAGCCCAATAATTCTTAATTCCTGAAAAAAAACAACTATCTTCAGTGTTCTATTATTTAATCTCTTCTTTATTACACTAATAACTAGTATTTATTGTTATTTTGTGCTAGGCACAGTGCCAGTTTACATTTTTATTTTCACAGCATCTCTATGAGGTGGGCACTCTTAAAAAAACCAGCTTGACTGAGTGATAATTTACATGCCATAAAATTAATCTGTTTTAAGTGTTCAGTTGAATGCCTTTCAGTTAATTTACAGAGTTGCACAGCCATCAATGGTTAGGGTACTCCTACCCCAATCTAAAAGATGAGGAGAGGCAAGGGGATGTTAGGTAACTTTTCCATGACTACACAGCTGGTAAATGCTAGAGCCCCATCTCCAGCCCTGGTCTGTGTTACCCACTACCTGTGCCATGGATAGGCAGACTGATTGCTGCTGTGTTTGAAACCCTTTGCACTATTTGTATTAGTTAATTACTATGTAGGTTTTAATATAATTGATTTAAATCATGTCCTTGGAAGCATAACTGGTCATAGCCAAACCCACAAAGTGGGTTTATTTTATGCCGCAATGTGTTCCCATAGGTTCCAATCCTTGGCTGGAGAGAAGGGCTGAATGTATAAACAGCAGACTACACGGTGTCCATACCCTTCCACCCTTCCTCTGCCTCTGGCAGTTAGACCCTTAGGAGGAGAAATTCTTTGACTTACCTCTTTCCTTGGGGTGGTTACAAGTGCAGGTGCTGTCATTCCCTTATTCTTTACTCGCATTCAAATTGAACTATATCCAGACTGTATCTATCTCACAGGAAACCTGGGTGTCACCTATCCTTTTAACTTCGGATTCCTGCATCCCAGTATTCTTTCCACATTCACCCTCTTACCAGCCCTGATAAAGAATTCAGCACCTCTTTAACAAAGAATTTACTCACACAAACATCCATGAAGAATAGGGACTTTACTGAGGATGCTGGGTAACAGGTGGAGAAAGGAGTTCACATCGTACTTCTTATTAGACCTTTTGTTCTCAGAAGTCCCTTCTTGGCCAAAGCACCACTGAAGGTTTTTTTCTTTGCCTTCCCTCTCAGGGCTCAGTCACCTTTTTTCTTGTCATATAGCCAGTCCCTGCCATCCTGGCCCCAGCTCAATGACCTTAAATGCACTGCTCAGCAAAAGAAAAAGCCCTTTTTTTAGCAATCCACTCAATGGAACATGAGAAGGCAATATTGTACCTGACAGGCATATTCTCAAAGGCAAGGTCTCACATCTCAGTCCAAGAAGAATCTTCATATATAATATGTAACACTATATATTATACAATGTATTCATTATATATGCTTTCTTGAGAAATTCTGGTGAAGTTAACTCTACACACTATGCACACATCCTGCAACCTCATTCCCTGCCCTCCACCTCACCCAGTTATCTCAGGAAGATTTCTCCTTTCCTTCTTTGCCTCTCTCCCTCTGTTTACTGGGGAGTCAAAACCTGACCATAATTGAGACTGGTAGTCATAATTTTGTGCAAGTAGAAGTCTATCAAAAGACATGAATTTTCTTAATTTTAGACTGAAAAAAAAAAACAACAGTCCTCACGATCTGAAAGACCTACCTAAATACCCAGAAATACCTTTCAGAATTTTGCAGCTATGTCTGTGTACATTTTCTTCCCAACAATTTTACTGGTATGCTAACACTTTAGGTAAATATTTGTTTACAGTAATACTGATCTGGTGGTCTTAATATGACTCTATTAAGAAATGCCAGTTTTCTCCCCACTTGTGAGTTTCACTCCCTTACTAAGTACAGGAACATACTTTGTTAGCTTCTGGTTTTGCATCAAAACTGTTCACTCTGTTCTTGATCTGCTTTGCTTGGTGAGATTTTGTATCTTTCATAACAGGACAAATGTTACATATTTTGTATATATAATGTGCTTCATGACTAACCGTGTAAGATATTCTAGGTTATCTGGATGGTCCAATTTAAAAAATTAACTTATTACTGAGATTCCAGGGTTGATGTTTATTATTGTAATTGTCTGAGATTCATTTTTTTATGTGTTCTTCTAAGTGACTCCTGGTCTAAGGCAGGTTCCTTTGGTTGTAGGTCAGAGAGCTTTGAGACCCAGGAAAGCTCTGCCTAGGAAAGTGTGCACCACCTGAAACCATCCGTGGACCCCTATAGTCCTGCACCTTCCTAGAAGCAAACTTTTACGTTAAAAAAACAAAAAACAAGATTCTCCCTCATCACATCCCTCAACTTTTGGGATGAAGCTATGTCAGAACGACCTGCCTGGATGAACCCCTGAAAACGGAGGGAGCTGGAGTCTCCATAAACCCAGTGGGAAGGGCGGGGTCTATTTTGGCGGTAACCTGAGGAAGGGAGCCTCAGTAGCGCACGTGCACGCACATTCATCAACCACGTGCCTAGTGCCTATGACGGCTTGCGACCTGTGCTGGGTGCGGGGGCTAAGCGCCAAGAGACTGCTTGGGGACTTGAACGACCTAGTGGTCAGCTCTGCAGAGCAGAGGAGAGAAGGCTGCGGTGCTCCCATCAGCCCGCGAAGCATCGGCCCCCGCCTCTGCCCAAGCCCGGAGCTGGGAAGGAGGAAGGCAGCTTGAGGGCTTGCGGACGGTGGCCGACGGGCCCCCACCGTGAACCCCAGGACCCGAGCTCACCCTCCTTTGGCCCGCTGGGCGTCCTTCCCACATCCTCGTCTCCCAGGGCTTTGTATGAGTCCTGCAGTACCACCGACAAGAACGCTCATTTTTACTTGTTTGTAACAAACTTTGCAGGCCGCTTTTCCATCTGGTGGACCCAGCTTTGCCAGCGCCCCCTAAGTCTCCAAAACGTCAGCAAATGCGCTCGCCCGCCACCCTATCTCCCAGACACAGGAGCCCTGCGCAGAAAGGCACCAACTGCTGCCCATGGGGCTGGGGCCCAGGGGGCGGGGCGCCGCAAGCTGATTGGTGGAGATGAGCGGGGCCCACCTCCCAGCCCCGCGCCGCGGTGTTGGTCGCCCGCGCAGGCTGTGGCGCGCTAGCTGACGCTCACGTGCGTGTTCTGGGGACCGCAGGCCGGGACTTGGGGCTGTTCTCAGCCGATGCAATTTGTAGTTGGTGAGGGCGAGTCACATCCTTGGGTGGGATTCATTCAGACGTTCCACCTATATTTTTGGAGTTCTTGAAGCTGCCCAGCTTCTTTCGGACTTCCAACCAGGCCTAGTACGATCATTACTGAATAAGGTACTATTACATTTTAGTCTAGTTGCAGTGGGAATGGATAGTATCGAGGTACGAGACGGGATTGGCTTTAGGAAGAAGGGGGCAGGCCCTGTGACCTGAGACTGCCGGAGGGACTAAGGAGATAAATGTGGAGGTGATCATTTGAGGCCTTTCACTAGGGAGGGTGGTTATACATTGGAGTGGGTAGAGGCCTGGGGCAGCTCCCGGCCAGATTATCCAAAAAATCATCAGGAAAGGAGCAAAATGTTTCTATGTCCTTTAGCTGCTGGTTAAATTGGCAGTCTTTAAACTGGACTATGGATGGGGACAGTGAGGGACTTAAGGCAGAGTAGGACTATAATACACATTCCTCTCCTGTGCTCTCAAGTGGGGGGACTGCCAGGAGTGCAGTGAATGTGTGAAAGACCTGGGAAGTCTTCATGCCATTAGGTGAGATCTTCAGGTGGTCTGCAGGATTCTGTGCATCAGATGAAATTCCCTTTAGATAGAATTCCCACCTTGGAGTTCATCAGAATATTCACACTGGAGAGGCCCTTTGAATTAATGTGGAAAACCTCTAATCAGAGCTCTCACCAACCTCACCATCAGAACACCCACAGTGCCTAGTGATCTGAGGGGGTTACTGACTGGGACACTTTCATTATGACCTGAAATTATCTTTCCTTTTACTGGGGTCAGTAGACTGGAAACCCCTTTGTGTCAGCCAGTTTTGTCTTGCTCCTTGAGGACAGGGCTAGCTCTTCTTGTAGATGAGTGTACCACATTCAGTCCTGGGTTGCCACTCAAAAATGAATAAATGAATGAGTTCAATAAGTAAGAGCCTATAAATGAGGAAGTAGACATTTCAAATTTAATTAACCGGAGGTAGCATAATTGAAGGGCCCCCACCAGTAAGATGGTGAACTTCCGGCTTCTCTTCCGGGTCCTCAGTTCCCGACGGTGCCACCTAAAGACCAATCACCTCTCTCCCCACTCCAACTCCCAGCACCTAGCCAATAGCCACCTGCCCCATAGAAGTAACACCACAATCACCCCATGCCCCTTCCTATATAACCCAGCACCTTTCCCCAATAAAGCGGATTTCTCCGGTGAATTGCTGCTGTGTGTCGCTCCTTTCTTTTCAATAATGATGCCTTTGTTTTTCTCTGCAAATCCTTTATCCCCCCACGTGATGGTGATGGCATTGAAGGTCTCTATCACCCATCTAATCTAAATTGTATCCTTTTAGGTGATAGGAACACAGGCAAAATGCTAAACAGGTGAACCAAAACCTCTTTAGCTGAGGGAACTCAACTACTGTACCATTTACTCAAATACAAGATAGCCACAGGTTGCTGTAAACTACCCTGTCCCCATAACTCTCAGCACCGAAAAAAATCGGATATTTCTTCTGTATCATTCTTAAAGTCTTTCTTTCATAAAAGTCTTTATTTACTTCTTAATCTCATTTCTGTTTCTGACACATTATTGCCATCTTCTTGGATACATTATTTCTGCATATGAGCTATCTTAAATGTATTTGCTAGGATTTGGTGTTCTTATTTTTGCAGCTTCATCATCATCACAGGGTTATGTTTTCCTCAAATGTATTAATATGCTCTTTGAAAATCGGTTTTGATATGGCTTGTTATTAAAAGGATTAGAATCTACTGCGAGACTAACCGTGGGCAGGAAGCCTCTTTGGCTAGAGCAGGGCCCCGTCAAGAGCTGGATTTGTCCTTGGAATACAGGCATTGCCTCTTTAATGCCTTTTCTTTCGCTCTTTTTTCTTACAGTGTTTGGCTTGGGTACCTTGGGAAACCTAATGTCCTTTTTCTTTTATATGTCACACGGACCCATTTGTGAGCTAGAAATAAGCTTCCATCAGGCAAAGAGACAGCAGTAGTGCAGGAACTGCAAATGAAAAAGGAGCCATTTGTTTTGAAGGCAGTCTGGGCCAAATGAGCAGTGTCACCAATCTGTCAAGATCCTGTGCATGCCCAGAGGTCTCTCAGAATTCAGCATTATGTTCTCATGGTTAGTCCCTGACTAACCTGAGTTTCAATTTCCTTATCCGTAAAGTGAAAGGAAATACCTATTCTTCAGGGTTGTAGGAGTAGAATACATTATCAGTTATCTGAAAGCCTACTGCCGGGTGTATGGTGGAACCCACAGAATGCAGCTTCTTTTTCTCCTTTACCCACTTTCCTTCTCCTTTGATTTATCCCAGGTAATGCTTTCCACAAGCATTAGAATTCAGAGAATAAAAACTGCATCTTAACCACTGCATTGTACTAATTTTTATTTTCTGCTGTTTTTATCTTAAATGAACATTTCACTTACCTTAAGGCTGCTAAATAGCCTTTGTGAGTTGACATAGAAATCTGATTACCATTATAACACTGTCAAATCTAACCAGTGGATTTCAATCAAACTGCAGAATGTAATTTGTTGGAGAATCTGTCATTGAAGGTTTCTTCCTTTATATGGAATCCCACTGTGAAGTTTTACCGTCTTTAGATTTATGAAAAGTCAATACTTCATTCTGCTTATAAATTTTAGTCGCTGTTTCTAAAATGAAATTCCACATCTCAGCCAATTATGCTGCTTATGCATTTATTACTGGTTTTAAGCAATTTGACTTTGATAATGCCTTGGTGTATTTTTCTTCATGTTTCTTCTGCTTGGGCTTTGTTGACCTTCTTGGATCTGTGGATTTATAGTTTTCATTGAATTTGGAAAATTGTCAGCCATCATTTCTTCAAGTGTTTTTCTACTTTACTCTTTTTGTGCCATGGGACTCTAATTACATACCTACTAGGTTGACAAAAGTCCCACAGCTCACTGATGCTTTTTTTTCCCCCTGTTTTTAAAGTATTTTTTTATCTCCATGTTTCATTTTGGATAGTTTCCATCCAGTGTATTTTTCATCTCAGACATTGCATTTTTCATCTAGGATTGAATTTGGGTCTTCTTAATATGTTCTATATCTCTCTCTGCATGTTTTCCTTTACCTTCTTGAACATATAATAGCAGTTTTTAGTGTCCTAATAATTATTGTCTATGTCATTTCTGGATGTTTCTATTGATGATTTTCTTCTCATAATGAGTTATGGTTTCCTGTTTCTTTGAATGCCTTTAATTTTTTTCACACTTAATACATTTTTATTTAATAGTTGAATGAGTAAGACAAATGGAAATGTTGGGGTTTATCAGCCCAAGGAATGTGGGATTTAAATTAGCTGTAGTTTTAAGACTTTCTGACTATTAAGCTTTGAAATCAGCTGTAAGTGGAAGCTGTGGGCTTCTGTTCTCAGGAGGTCTTTTTTTTTTTTTTTTTTTACCAGGCTCTTGTTTATTTGTGGCCCTGCCTAGAGGCAGGGGGTGAACTTCAGTAGATGAGATCTAACACTTCTGAAAATCCCTTTCTTAATATACCTGTGATTTTTATGACAATATCCAATGTTACCACATGGGTAAGTCTCTGATCATTTCTTTAACAAAGTACTTAAAAATCTATTTAGAAAGTACTCGTATTACAGAGAAGCGGCTAATTGCAGAATCTCCAAGTCAGACTGCCTGGCTTTCAGTCCTGCCTCCCACCCCACTCCCTGCCTCTTATTAGTTGTGTGACCTTGGGAAAGTGATTTAATCTATCTGTGTCTCAGTTTCTTCATCTATAAAATGGGTGTAATATTAGTATGCGCCTGATAGGACAGTCCTGAGAATTAAAGGACAGATCGAGAAAAGCACACTCAACAACATTTGGAACATATTTAAGGGCTCAGTAAGTGTTTGCTGATGTTGTTTTAAATAGAAGGTTCCCTTAATGTGTTTTTCTTTTATTATTATTAAAGTATCATTAATATACAATCTTATGAAGGTTTCACATGAACATTATGGTTTACACATTAACCCATAATATCAAGTCCCCCCACCCACCCCACTGCAGTCACCGTCCATCAGCGTAATAAGATGCTATAGAGTCACTACTTGTCTTTTCCTTGTACAAGTACACTAAGTACAGTACAGTACTTGTGCTGTCTGCCTTCCCCATGACCCCCCTACATTATGTGTGCTATTTATAATGCCCCTCAGTCCCCTTCTCCCTCCCTTTCCACCCCCTTCCCTTTGGTAACCGCTAGTCCCTTCTTGGAGTCTGTGAGTCTGCTGCTATTTTGTTCCTTCAGTTTTGCTGCATTGTTATACTCCACAAATGAAGGAAATCATTTGGCACTTGTCTTTCTCCACCTGGCTTATTTCACTGAGCATAATGTCTTCCAGCTCCATCCATGTTGTTGCAAATGGTAGGATTTGTTTCTTTCTTATGGCTGAATAGTATTCCATTGTGTATATGTACATCTTCTTTATCCGTTCATCTACTGTTGGACACTTAGGTTGCTTCCATATCTGGACTATTGTAAAAAGTGCTGTGATAAACATAGGGGTGCATATGTCTTTTTGAATCTGAGAAGTTGTATTCTTTGGGTAAACTCCAAGGAGTGGGATTCCCAGGTCAAATGGGCTTTGGGCTGGAATTTAAATAACTAAGTCTGGTTGTGTCATGCCAATCAGAAGCATGACTGATGGTTATACACACATATGAATAGCAAAAAATAAATAATTATTACTTAATAAGTATATTTTGGTAAACAAAATCTTTTAAAACACAGAGTACAGAGGTGTCCAAGTTTAAAATGCTGGAAACCACAGCATTAAATTAGCTTCAAGCCTCTTTCCGATTCCTGCTTATCCTTATTAACGTAAACATCACTCTCACTGCATAGCACTGTAAAGACAGGTAAAGGAGATGAAGTTAGGTTGTTTGTAATAAATTCTCAATTTCTTTCTTTCATAAAAATAGAATGCTAAAATGTTTCAGTTAACTAAAGGTTTTGATTAGAATCAGAGTAACTAAAATATTTAAGTATCTTCAGTTTTTAATCCAGCATCACTTGATGAAGGCTATTTTGCACTCCTTTTCCCTCCCAAATATATTTAAAGATATTCTTATGTAAAAAGATTATTAGTTTATGTGAGATTATAAAAGAGCTAAAAGCTTTGAGGCAGGTGATGGGGCTATGCAGGCTTCTGGAGCCTCTGTACCACACATCATCTGCAAGTAGCCAGTTTTCATGGATGGTGTGGATGGGCTTCCCCAATTCAAGACATCTGACTACTGTTCAGGATGACCCTCTGGGGAAGCCATAGTGCCCGTCCTTTGAACTTTAACAGGTCACATTCTTCACACCACCCCAAGACTCCACTATACCTTACACATCTTATGCTTTGCTTGTAAATACTTTATCTTCTGTTTAAAATGATTATGGTTCCAGATGTCCTTCTATGTGTCAAAAGTAATTTTAGTTTTCTTATTTAAACCTCACACTTATTCCATGAGGTATATTATTTAACACCATTTTATTAGCAAGGAAAATAAGGATCAGAGGGGTTACATAATTTGCTCAAGGTCCTGAAGCCCATACATTCTACTGGATTCAAACTGATCTCTGATTGCTTATGTCTGTGCTCCCTTCACTGTACCAGATTGCTTGTCTTGAAACAGTTCATCAAACTTTAGATTTCTGTCAAACCCTGGGTTCCCCTTGGGATGCACTGCCACTATGCACATCCACTGAAATCTGTACACGACCCCAGGTGACTTATGTTCTAAATATCCATGGGCATGGTTTCTTAATCATAGCACTACTGACACTTGGGGCCAGATAATTCTGTTGTGGGGAGCTGTGTATTGTCAGATATTTTACAACATCCTAGGTCTTGAGATGCCACTCTTATTCCGATTTGTGATGACCAAAATGTCTCCAAAGATAGCCAAATGTCCCCTGAGAGACAAAATCACCCCAGTTGAGAAATACTGATCCCCTTTGTGCATCTCACAAGCTACTCCCACTGAAGAAAGATATGAGGTTGAAATTCTTGTCTTATATTGTTCCATTCGGTAGCTTTCTTTGATGACTCACGTAAATTAATATACAATCTGTCAGTAGTTCAGAGCACAAACATTTGACTATTGAATTCGATTGCCCAAATAGGCAGAGCTTAATTACCAATATTAGTTATCAGGTTAAATGATGACTTGCATCTCTATAGAGTTCTATTTGGACTCTCCATTTCTCAAATAAGCTGTGCCTAATTACAAAGCTTTGGTTCAAGACAGAAGAACTCTCCCTGTAATAACCTGACTGGTCATGGTAGATAATTTCCTCTGATTCCCACCAACTCATGTTTCCTCAAAGCTGTGCCCTGGCATTCAGTCTAATTCTATTTCCAACACCTACTGTCCTCCTGGTTTCTTGCTCTTTCATTCCTCAAAGTTACAAGTGTTTCTTGGGGGAACACCTCATTGGCTCTGGTTCCTAGCCTTCAGCTATCCTGTTGCCATTTTGATTATTTTTCATTTCCTCTCAATTAGTGTACCATTTACTTATCACATATGCATAAGTATACTTTTATAAGGAAGAAAAAAAGTGGAATATGTATAAAACACATACCTATGGGGAATAATTCATCCCAGAGAAAGATTTAATCACCCCAAAGTACTTAAATCAATTTGTACTTGCCACTGTACTAGGTAGTCAAGATTGAAATGGCTCCTTCATGAAGAATTTAGTTTTTGGGTTGTTGCCAAAATCATTTTTAATCTAATGATTTTAATAATGATAGAAGTCCCCTAAAACATTCTCAAGTAATTACATCCTGGGGATCACTGTCCAGTGTCAACTCTGAGGCAGAAAAAAAGCCATAATGTCCAAGAGCTTTTCCATGGTTAAAAAAAAATCTTTAGTTCAATAATATGAGGTCTCCATCAGGCTCTTCCTACACTTATTAGGTTTCTGTTACCTATTAGACCTGTATGAAGACTCACATTCCCCAAATTCCTTTCTAGTATGAAGTTTCTGATGTTTAAGAAAAGCTTTGCGCCCACTGAAGGCCTTCCCACAGTTGCTACATTCAAAGGGTGTCTCTCCTGTATGAATTCTCTGGTGACTAATAAGGTGTGAGTTCAGACTGAAGGCCTTCCCACATTCAGGGCATTCATAGGGTTTCTCTCTGGTGTGTACACACTGGTGTTTAATAAGATCTGAGCTGCCCCTAAAATATTTCCCACATTTATTACATATATAAGGTTTTTCACCACTATGAATTCTATGATGTCTCAAAGGTCTGAGCTCTGATTGAAAGTTTTCCCACATTTTTAAAATTTATATAGTTTCTCACCTGTATGAGCTACCTGATGTCTGATGAGGTCTGAGCTGCCATGGAAAGTTCTACAACACTGGTAACACTGATAAGCTTTCTCCTCTTGGAGAATTCGCTGCTCTTCTCTAAGCAACAGATTCTTGCTGAATGTTTTCTCACATTCAAGTTTTTCTCTAGTACGAAGTCTCTGATGTTTGAGAAAAGCTGTGCGCCAGATGAAGGCTTTCCCACATTCCTTACATTGATAAGGTTTCTCACCACTATGAATTCTCTGATGCTGAATGAGGAGTGAATGCTGCCGGAAGGCTTTCCCACATTCACGGCACTGATAGGGTTTCTCTCCAGTGTGAATTTTCTGATGTGTAACAAGGTGTGACCTCTGGCTAAAGGCTTTCCCACATTCAGTGCATTCATAGGGTTTCTCTCCAGTATGAACTATCCAATGCCTTATTAGATCTGAACTTCCTCGGAAAGTTTTTCCACACTCAGTACATCTATAAGGTTTTTCTTTCCTATGAATTCTCTGTTGTTTGATAAGGTCCAAGTCAGAAATACAGGCTTTTTCACATTCAAGTTCCTTTCCAGTATGCAGCTTCTGATGTTTAAGAACAGCTGTGCGCCCACTGAAGGATTTCCCACATTTGCAACATTCATAGGGTTTCTCTTCAGTGTGGAGTCTCTAGTGTTCAGTAAGGCATGAATGCTGCCTGAAGGCCTTTTCACATTCATTACACTTGAAGGGTTTCTCTCCGGTATGAATTCTTTGATGGGTGACAAGGTGTGAAGTTTGACTGAAGGTTTGTCCACATTCATAACATTCATAGGGTTTCTCTCCAGTGTGAATTCATTCTGTGATGTATTATAAGATCTGAGCTTTGATTGAAGGCCTTCCCACATACATTACATACATATGGCTTTCCTCCACTATGAATTCTCTGGTGTAGGACAAGGTTTGAGTTTCCCTTGAAGGCCCTTCCACACTCTTTACATTCATAAGGATTCTCACCACTATGAATTCTTTAATGTCTGACCAGATTAGAGCTCTGATTGAAGTCTTTTCCACATTCATGGCATACATAAGGTTTTTTTCCTGTATGAATCCTCTGATGTATAATAAGGTTTGAACTTTGATTAAAGTCTTTCCCACATTCATTACACACATATGGTTTATTTCCTGTATGAATCCTGTGACGTATAATCAGGTATGAGTTCCTATTGAAAGTTTTCCCACAGTCCTTACATTCATAAGTTTTCTTTATATTATCAGTTTTCTGATGTTGAGTTACTTGGCTCGAAGCTCTGGCCACAGAACTCATATCTATGGGATCTTTCTCTTGCAGAAAGTATGTTTTCTCTTTCATTACATCCATGGCCTCTCTTTCCTGTAATGGCTTTCTTAGGGATGAGACTCACTTCCCTAATACCTCTCTCTTGCAAAGGCAACTGTCTCACCGAATCCTCCAAGGGGCTTACCCAATGCTTCATTAGTCTGTCCTCATGATCACTGGTTTCAACTAATCCACATTCCTGGGAGATCTGTTTTTGGAATCTTTCTGATACAGCCCCTGCTGACTATTTTTCATGAATTTCCATCTTTGATTTCCAGTTCTTCATTTTATTCCTGGCCTCAGAATCTGAAAAGATAAGTAGACCATTCTATAATTCCTAATGCAAACATCACTTCTTCCCTATCCTGGGAATTCTGAGGAACAAATAAGCTAGACGAGGATCCTCCCCCACCCCCCAGGGATGAGATTCAGACCTTTCTGGAGAGATTGTGGCTACCACAGCATACCCTATTGGTGGAGATGAAACTCGCCAGGGGACATGCTAGAGCTGATGTGTGAGAGTGGCCTGCAGGGTGGCAGAAAAATTCACGGGGCAAAGTGGGCAGTCTGGAGCTGGTCCATAGGTAGTGGCCTATTTAATGGGGCAGGAACTTGCTAAGCCTTGTATTGGGCCAAAACAGGTTCATAGGAAGCAGCCCACTAGGATGAGTGCCACCAGGCCTCCCACAAGTTGATCTTCAGTAGCCACACCAATCAGCAAAACAAAATAAAATAAAATAACAGCACACTAGCACCAGGAAGAGAAGTTCCTTCCTTTTCCTTTGGCCTTGCACTGTCCCTCCAGCATCTTTTGACAAAACTTAAATCTTGTGCCAACTGGCAAAGGAGAATTGGTCCAGATCCAGTAACATAGCAAACCAAAAAAGGGTAGATTTGAAATTGAGAGGCAATAAATTAATAACTGGCACACTACCCATTCCTTGCAATGTATCATGATTAAACAAATCTGAAACTATACCTAGAATAAAAATGTTTGTTTGCCATTTTAATAGAAATGAATTCTCCTTTCCCAGACCTTTCTTTCTGGTATTCTGGTGGAACTGCCTCCTTTTTTAGAACAATTTTGTAACCTCCTATGATTGGAAGACAGATGAGTTTTTTGCTTTTGAGTGTTCATATCCTCAAAGCCCTGACCTTGCTCAGTCACAAAAACTCATCTCTGAGCTTCCTGAGAGAGCCATTTCACCTTGGCTCTGGTACTAGGAACTCTCTAACCACTAATATTTTTGCAATGAGTAATGGACAGCACAGCATAGTGATTAAGAGCAGGGCCTGTGTGACCTTTGGCAAGTCACAGGAACTCTCTCTGCCTCAGTTTCCTCATCTATAAAATGGGGATAATAATAGTACATACCTTATACAGTTGTTATAGGAATTAAATATATGTAGAACATTTAGAACAATGCTTGACATATAGATAGCACTATATATGTGTCAGCTGCTATTATTATTATTACTACTACCATTGTTAATCTTTGCTCTTTAAGTGCAAGAATTATCACTAAGTAATGTGTTCTTAGCACAAACCTTCATACCCAGGCTGGATTTCATTTAAATAACATTAAAATAAAAGCTGGAAAGAACTGGCTTTGTCATAATTTTCCCTTAAAGTGTTTTGTGTTTGATATATATAGTTAGAAATTCAGAGACTATTAAAAGGCATTTCTCAAAACCCACTGGCAGCTATTATAAGAATAACAAGTGAGGTGAACTCCATTTTCAAAAAGAGGGCCACATACAGACATCTCCCAAAGAATCACAGTCCAGAACAGCACACTCAGTGGTCTTCCGCAGTGAAGAGATGCAGAGGTATGGTGGGAAGGGTTGTCACACAGAAAGTGAGGATTGTCCCCGTAGAAATCTAGTTTGATATATCAGAGTGGCAAGGGAGCATATGCTAAAGAAGAAACCATGCTGGCAGGTCATTCCTACTATCACCCACTGAGTTTCCAGCTATGGAACACTGACAGAGGCAAAGGAAGGTGACGAGACAGTAGACAGTGTGACTGTCAAGCTGTATTACAAAAAGTCTGTTATCTAAAGTTCCATACTGACCTCTTGGAAACCAAGAGCTGAAGGAAGATATGCCTGTAGATTTGATGGGAGGGTGTTTGTGGTAGCAACGCTGTACAGAGACTGAGAAGTTTCTTGCTCAATGCCCTCTACCTTTTCTCACTGTCTCTTTTGATAGGGGCCTGCCTCATTCATTGCTGAATAGTGATCATTAAGGTAACTTTGTGGGATGTGTGCTGAGAAGAGGTTATGGTTGTTATTTTAGGAAATTAAGGAACATGAGTAGCAGAAGGATAAGGAGCATACATCCAAGAGGAATACCAAAAGAATATGAAGGATTCAGCAGAGTTCTCCACTATCTCAAATTAATTACAGACAAAATCACTCTTCATATAAGTACTCAAAGAGATGTAAGGGTTCAAAATAAATTACAGGTCATAATACAACAAGAAGAAGTGAGCGTAATTTGGCAGAGCTGAGGAAAGAAATGGAAGGGAAAACTGAAAATATTATGCAGATGAAATTCACCTATGAAACAACAAAAACAATCACTACAGGATCATGATGAGGCCTGGAGAAATACAGAATGAAATGGATATAAATGGGATTATACAGAAGACTAGTAGCAATATAAAGATATTCAAATATATATAGCCAGTATTTGTAAAGAAGAGAAAAGGACAAGCAGAGAGACAAAACCACTTAAATATATAACAGAAGAAAATGTTGCTGAAATAAAGACTTGAATCTACCAGAAGTGTATGCTATGGTCCATAAAAAGTTGATACACAACAGTCAACACCAAGACATATCCTGGTGGGGTAGCTACATTTCAGAATTAAGTGAACAAATGTTCATCTAGGCAGAAAAGCAAGTAATGCGCAGGAGAGAATTTCAGGTTGACTTTACCACAGCTATACTTCATGCCAGACTACAGTGATGCCTACAGAGTTGTGAAGAGAAACTAAGCATGTTCCAGTAATTTTTCACCCAGCAAAGTGTTCATTCATGTAAAAAGAACAGGCAAACATTCTCAAGTAGGCAAAAACTCAGGTAGTATAACACCCTTTTCCTTTTGGACAGAACTTTTAGGCAATGAAATATAGCCCAGGAAAAAATGAATTAAATATTCAGGAATTGAGAAGACATGCCAAAAGAATATTGTGAGCACTGAATTAATTTAAAATGTAAAACTGAGATTAAACAACTGGAAATTATTTGTGTAAAACAGAAAGCAAATGGCTTAAACCATGATAATATAAAAATAATTATAAAAATTGTACTGCGAGGAGGAGGGGTGAGGTGATGGCAGTAAGTATAAATTGTGTTAATTCATGTATCTTTCATGACAGGGAATCAATTCAATAGACCCCATCTTAAAGTAGAAGTGTACAATTTTAAAAATGACTCCAAACCCTTAATGTGTTTCATAATCATTTTTTCATAATTTTAGAGGAATATTTTTAAATTATAGAGAAATATTTTTTCCGTAACATCACTGTTGATCACAAAAATACTATAAGCTTATTATAGGAAAAAAAAGCACAGAGAAGAAAATAATAAGCACCCATAACCCCATGATTCTGCCTCCCAAAGGTGACCACTACCAATGTTTTGTTGTATATTCTTCCCATTTTATTTCTGGACATATTTTTTTCTGATACAAAAATGGGATCATATTACAATGCCCTTTTTTGTCTTCTCTGCCCTCCTTGTACTATTGGAGCTGGAGCCTGTGTGTCTCCCTTGTTAGCTGGCTCTGTCAACAGAGGGGGCCAGAGGAACACCTAAGCTATGCAGAGAAAGGGATTTCTCTTCCTGGTGCCTGTGAAGTGTTTTGGTGGGGCAGTCAAATCAGCCCATGGGAGGCTCAGCAGCTTCCTGTGGATCAGCTCGGCCTGCTCATGCCCTGCAGTGAGCCTGCTTGTCCGTGACCCAGCAGATTTTCCTACGGACTACCTACCTCCAACCTGCCTACACCCCTTGGTGAATTCCTGTGCCATTGGCAGGCCGCCCTTACAGACCAGCCTTGGCCTATGCCCTCAGACAAGTCTCCCCGCCGCCAGCGGGCTGTGTGTCCCTGTGGCAGCCACAGGAGCTCCCACAAAGTCTGACTCTCAGCTTTGGCGCTGGGGTAGCCTCTTCTAAATTCTTGATTCCTTCCTTCCTTACTCTTCTTTAGCCTCAGAGGAAAGGCTACTTCCTGCATTATCTATTCCTGTATTCCTCAGAGTCCTCTTCTAACCCTTTTAGCAGTTAACTACCGTTTGCTGGTTAAAAATTCTTTGTATTAAAATGTCCCTTGTTTAAATTACTGCTGTAGTTTTTTACTCCTGACTGGATTCCAACTGGTTGGTATGTGTAGTATCATTTCATTTAAGACCTAGAACAAAGTGAAGGTGATGCAAGTACTAGTAAGGGGGATAGAAAGGGAAAACAAAAAATTGTTTGTACACAGTGATAAAAAGTTTCCTCCCAAATTAAAACCATTAGGATCAACTTTTACCATAGGCATGGGTATGGCAAAGCACCCAGTCCTAGTCCCACATAGCTCTCTCTGCAGAGATGGCCACGCTGCTCAACACACAGGTTTGATCAAAGGTGAGTCCTCCCCTATAGTCTTCTATAGCTGAACTTAAGTTTCTGGGAAAAAGACATCAGTGTTTCATGTCATTCATTGATTTGCTCACCTAATGTACATTAACTGAGCACCCACTAGGCCCAAACATTGTACTAGGTATGGGGAATACAAAAATGGATGTAAGAGATGCTCTCTGTCCTCAAGGAACTTACAGGTTAATGGAGGAGTGATATATGTGTAAATGGATAGTAACAAGACTGTGTGACCAGTGACCAATAAAGTCTGTCTATTATGGGAGAACCTAGAATCAACAGAACATATTAACTGTGTGTGAGGAAAGAAAGGACTCAAGACTGACTTGTTTTCTGACATAGGCAATGGCTGGCATATGGTGCTATTCATGCAGAGGTTGGAGGAAGTGTAGGTTTTGAGGTGGGAGGTGTAGGTCTGAAGATGTGAAGATGAGTTGAGTTTTGGTCATCTATTTGTTTCTAACAGGACTAGGAAGACAGAGAGAGTGCAAGCTCAGGGGAAGCCAAATAACTGTCCATTTCAACTCCACAAATTAGGCTAGACATGCCTGGAGCAAACAAAGAGCAGAAGCATCTTACCTCCGAGAATCAAAGCCACTGGGAATCCTTCATCCTCTAATTCCACTGAGATCTTCAAAAACTTTGTTTTTTGTTTTCCCATCAAAGCTCTTAAGAACTCAGAGTGTATGGATTCTAAGTTAGAGGACAGAGCCCTTAGCCAGTGAGGCTGGCTCTGTCTTCTCCTCTAGCATCTCTTCCTTGCAGAGACTCCACTGAGTGCAGCCCTGGAGCCTGGCATCCTTTTGTGATTCATTCACAGCCACGTCCTGCAGCATCTTGAATTTCTGAAATAGAAGTTCCAGCTCCATAACTACCCAATAGGGAATCAGCAGCAAATACAACAAACCTTCTCTTCTCTTTTAAATCTCTACTTCCTGCATTATTTTTGGTCTCAGTATATAACCTTGACCCTCACTTCAAAAATGGGAGACCATGTAGCAAAAAGCACCTCACACATTACCCTCTCTTTCCAGTGACTCTTCATCTTTACTGTATTTCCTCGTACTTGTTTGCTCTTTAACTGAGCCCCTACTATGGGCCAGGCACCATGCTAAGTGGTTCAGTAATGAGGAGGACACAGGCCCTCTCCTTGAGGGGCTTTGGTGGCTGTTACAAAGTCAATTTAATGGGTTTAGTGCTTTTAAAAAAGGGTAATAAGTTCATTGCCATGGGAATGAAGAAGGAGATATCTAAGCTGGCCTGTGCATACAGTAAAACAACAAATTTGACTGGATCTATACTGTTGGAACTCAACCAAGAATTAGGAGAAGTGCAAATTGTAGCGCTCCAAAATCTTACAACTACAGACTATTTACTGTTAAAAGAACATATGAGATGTGAACAGTCCCCAGGAATGGGTTGTTTTAATTTGTCTGATTTCTCTCAGACTGTTCAAGTTCAGTTGGACAATATCCACCATATCATAGATAAGTTTTCACAAATGCCTAAGGTGCCTAACTGGTTTTCTTGGTTTCACTGGAGATGGCTGGTAATTACAGGTATGCTTTGGTTATGTAACTATACTCCTGTTATGTTAATGTGTGTGTGCAATTTAATTAGTTTAAAACCTATACATGCTGAAGTTACTCTACAAGAAGATATGTCAAAGAAATAATCAATCTTCCCATGTTTTCTTCCGCCTGCTACTTCTATAGCTTTTCTTCTTCCTTCCTAATTAAAACCCTTAAATAGAATTCGTGCCTCATATCAAATTTACCGAGTATCATAACTCCTCCAAGTGGTAAAGATACCTCAAGACAAATGCTGGGCATAGAAGCCACAGGGCATAAATATGCAAAGAAGTAAAAAGCTAACCTTTTCAAACAATAAGGCTTCTCTCTCACTTACCAACTTTACATTTCCCTGTATGGCCCCGGAAGATGACTGGTTAGCCAGAGACGGGTAAGATTCCTCAAGGGAGGAACAACCTAAGACAGGCACAGTCGCAGGGGGGCCATCAGGTGAGAAATTGGGGATCAGCAGAGGTGAGGCTTAGAACTTCACCCCCCCTGTTCTGAGAGAAATCTTCTGCATACGTGGATGTTTTATTGCCCTTGTCTAGCTTGGATTAACACATAGTCTACAGGCACACACCTGATCATCTACATTTGCTCTCTTACAACACTAAACTATGTTTTCTACCTTTATCTTGTATCTACCTACCACTTCAGCATTTTATTAAAAATAATAATAAGAGAAATGTGGTATCCACATATAAATCAAGTATAAAAATCAAATGAGTATTCATATTTGAACTGTTTATAGTTCATAATGCATGAGCAAAACCAAAAGTTTCTGTGATGACTGCCCTTGTACTGCTCACCATGTAACTTATTCAATATGTAAGAATTTGTTCTCCATGTAAGAACTTGTTCGTTATGCATCAGAAGATTGGAGACTGACGAAAATTAGGCTTGGGGTGGATTAATGATTGTGCATTGAGCATTGACTCCCTATACAGAATTTTATTGTTGTTAACAACCATTTGATCAATAAATATGAGAGATGCTCTCACAACAACAAAAAAAGTATGCACTTCCAATTGTAAAATAAATAAGTAACCGGGATATAATGTATAGCATAAGGAATATAGTCAAAATATGGTAACAACTTGGTATGGTGATAGCTGGTACCTAGAATTATCATGTATATAAATGTTGAATCACTGTGTTGTACACCTGAAACTAATGTAATGTAATACTGTGTGTCAACTACCCTTCAATAAAAAATAATTATCTACAAAAAAAAAAAAAAGGGTAAGTTCAGGGTGCTGTGGAACCTCATGTGAAGAGCACAACCTTAAGGGAGTGGGACGGGGAGGAAACTTCTTGAGGAGATGGTTTCTAAGCTGAGGCCTCAGAGACCATTTGAAGCAGCTAGACTACATGGAAAAGTAAGTGCTTTTCAGATCAAGGCTACATGTATAAAGGCCAGGAGGTGCAGAAACTACAATGCATTCATGGATGCCCCATATGACTGAGGCCCAGAGGACCAGACAGTAAAAGACAAAGTTGCAGTACTGGTGAAATCATGGAGGGCCTGTGTACTAGGCTAAGAAGTTTGGACTTTCTCCTAAAGGGCTTCAGGCAGGAGAATGGCATACTCAGATTCATCTTTTTAAGAAGACTGTTCTGATTGTTTGATGGAAAATGGAGTGGTGGGTGCAAGACTGAAAGCTGGGACATCAGCTAGGAAAGTAGAGCAGTAATTACACTGGTGACAGTGAGGGCTTGAATGAGCTACTGGCACAGGGGACAGAGAGAAGGGGATTGAGTCAATATGAACCATGTGGAACTGCAGTTGTCCTAGACTGCAGGGTAAGAGAAAAAGAGCAGGCATTAAGAAGGACATCCAAGTTTCCAACCTGGGAAGCTGCCTAAGTTGGAGAGTTGGGCTGAAAGAGTGAGGTAGGGGAGAGGCAGCGGTGCATTCCATTTCTAGACACATTGTGTTTGAGGTACCCGTAGGGCATCTGGAAGAGAAGTCTAGGAGTCGATGGCGCCACAGGTCAGGAGCCCAGGAGGAAAATCTACAATGGAGATGGATTTTAGAATCATCAGTACAAGTAGTGTCTAAAGCAGAAAAGTGACACTGGTGATTAGAGCTTAGAGGCAGCTTGGAGTCCTAAACAGAACATAGGCTTTGGGAGCAAGCAGAACAGATTAGAATCCTGGCCTCTTACTCTCCCTCAACAATCATTTTCTCAAATGTAAAACAGAAATAATACCACTTATTCCAAAATGTCACCGTACAGATAAATAAAACCCAACTTAGAGAAAGCCATACACCACTACAGTGTAAGCCTCTCAAGAATGTAAGCTCCACATGGAGAACACAGGTAGTGACTCTGGCATCTCACTACACTGATAAGACAGTGACTACATTGGGGTATGGGGGGGGGGCACTTGATGATATGGGTGAATGTAGCAACCACATTGTTTTTCATGTGAAACCTTCATAAGAGTGTATATCAATAATATCTTAAATTTTAAAAATTGTAAAAAAAAAAGAATGTAAGCTCCATGGCGTGGGTGGGTGTCTTTGTTTTATTCGGTGTTGGAACAGTACCTAGAACACAGTATGGTGCACAGTAGTAGGTTAATGCTCTTCCTTCTTTCCCTTGACTAAATAACCCCTGAATTCTTTTCTCCCTTGGCTTCTGTAATGCATGCTATGCCAACAACCCTACTTTTTTACAGTCTTTACCCTTTCAGTTTTCTTCTTCTATTAAATGTTGGTGTTACTAAGGCCCAGCTCCTCGTCGTCTTTTTATATTTAACATCTTACTGACCGTATCACCTCTGGCTTCAATCTTCACCTTTGTCCAGAATGAATCATACATCTAAAACTCCTAGTTTTCACCCACATTTTACTCTGTATTTACAATGCATCTCCAGTCCCATGTCTGACAGTCAATATGAATCAAGTGGATAAAAATGAACTTATCATTTTTGCCTCTAAGATCATCCCCGTTACTATCCATTTCTGCCCAAATGACTAGTTTTCACTGAACAAATATTTATCATGAGCCTACAGTGTCCAGACACTGTTCTAGGCTGTGGGATGCACCGCTGAACCAGACAAGGTCCCTGTCCATGAGACTGCATTCTCGTGGTTTCCAAGTCAGAAAATGTAGCTTAGTGCCACCTAAAATGTGATCCACACAGTTAACACCAGCCTCACCTAGGAGCCTGACAAAAATGCAAATTCTCAAGCACAACCTCAGACCTACAGAGGCTGAGTCTTTGGGGGAGGGTCCGGCAATCTGTGCTTGCCAAGCCCTCCAGGGAAGTCAGCTACGCTCACGATCCTGGAAGTGCTGCTCTAGTCAACTTCCAGTTGTTCCTCTCTAGCCCCACTGTGCATACCTCCCACCTAACTGAAAACTGCCCCTCTGGCTCTTTCCAACTACATCTGAATCTAGAACTTTATCTCCTCAATGCTTGAATTGTGTAAAATCTCCAAACATGTTTTCTGGCTCCAGCTGATGCTGGTAAGGCCATCAGATGAAAATAATTTTCTAAAATACTGCTTTCACTGACAACAGTGATCAGAAACCTACCACAGATTTTCTATGACCTGTTCAAGAAAATTATAGCTTCTGATTGACTACAGAGCTGTACTGTATCTTAGCGCTACTGTAACAAAGTGCTACAAACTGGGTGGCTTAAAAAAAATGTATTCTCTCACAGCTCTGGAGGCTCGATGTCTGAGATGAAGGTGTGGGCAAGGTGGCTTCTTCCGTGGGCTCTGAGGGCTAACTGTTCCATGCTTCTTTCCTAGCTTCTGGTGACAGCTGGCAAGCCCTGTTCCTGCTTGTAGATGCATCACTACAATCTAGGCTTCCATTCTCACATGGCGTTTTCCCTGTATGTCTCTTCACGTGGTTGCCTTCTTATAAGGACACCAGTCATATTGAATGAGGGGGCCATTCTACTCCAGTATGACCTTATCTTAACTAATTACATCTACAACAACCCTATTTCCAAATAAGGTCACCTTCTGAGGTACTGGGGGTTAGGACTTTACCATTATCTTTTTAGGAGGACACAATTCAACAGGTAATAGCTCTACTCTATGATTCACCTAAAAGCAAACCCATGTTTTAGTATCTCTAACTTTCCCATACACTATGCTTCTCCTGTCCTCTGCCTAAGACTTCTGTTTGGGATGCCCTTCTCCTTCTTCTCCATCTGGATCAGTTTGAGGTACCTGTAGGGCACCTCAAATGGCTGCAAAAGGCCAGGCAATTAATTAGAATGGTTAGTACAAACTAGGTGATCAATGACAGCTGATACTTTGCTTCAACGTCTGGAATACAAGAGAGATTAGTGGGGTCTGGGGACCAGAAATTTTCATGCTGAGTCTAGAGGAGGAGCTGCTACTGAACTGCTAATTGCACCAGGCAGTCATGTGGGTCCCATTTGGCCACATCTTCTCATTTTTCAAGAGCTGCTGCAAACCTAGATCTTGTGTGAATGCATGTGTAAGAAATTTCCTGATTTTAAGTGTTAGCCGTTATTTCAATTAAAAATGAACAGCATGAGCCAAGACGATGTGTCTACAGTCCAATATGGCCCAGGGGCCATCATTATTCAATCTTTGACTTACACAAATAATTCCCACTGTTGCAGGCCTGCCTCAGTACTTTCTAACCATTTCAAATCCTTTTTAATTATGTTCATGTGCATGCATTAGGTGATGCTAAACAAAGATGGGAGTCCTCACCAAAGGGCCTGCAAAATTTACACAGACACACACATACACGAAACACGCTAGTTAAGTGCCAATGAATCCGACACCAACTAAGCACTAAATAAACTAAGATGTAAAGCTTAAAGATGGAGGGTAGGGAGGTGGCAATCCTGGAAGCCTCCCAAACGAAATGACATTTGAAGCTACTCCTAAAAGAAATATGAAGACCTTTACAAAAAAGGGCCTAGTCTAAATCCTTCCCTCCTCTGAACTCCAACAGTATGACGATTTTAAAACAAGTGTTAGAACATGTCTGGACCATACAGGTTATTCCTGTGGTTCAGTCTAGATCATATACTTTCAAGTATCTAATAACGTTGCAGATACAGTATAGGCCAAGGAACAGAGTCAATCTCAAGGTTGATTCTGGGCCTGGGGGACATTTTGTTTGCGGTACCCACAGGAAGGAACTGGAACAGCCGAGATTAGGGGGAGGGGAGGTGGGAAAGCCGCGGGCGGGACAGGCCGAGACCCAGACGAGGGCCAAGGAAGAGGAGCCAGCCTTGCTAATAACGGGCCTACGCCCGAGACCCTAGGCTCTCCTCACTTGGAGAAGTGAGGGGTCCGTCGCCTCCCTCCACCGCGCTTCCCAGAGGGCCCCAGGCACCGGGGTACCCAGCTCTGCGAACGCAGCGGGGCCTCACCTCCAGGCCACCCCCAACCTCCCGCTCGACCGGGGCCCCCTCCACGGCCGCCATCACGCAGTCCCTGCTCCTCACTCGGGCGCGGCGCCACCACCTTGGACACTGCGCCGCACCCGGCAGTCACTTCCGGCGAGCTCCCCGAGGCGGCGGGGCCCGGGGCCAGCTCGGCCGCCGTCCCGGCTGTGCCCGTCAGTCTGCGTACTCGCCCCCATGCCACCTCCCACCGGCTCAGAGGTCTCCTGTGCGCATACTCGGCCGGCCCGGAGTGGTCCTCACGGTCTCGCGCGAGTGGACTCTTCGAAGGTCTCGTGCCCCGCAGGTCTGTGCGGGAGCGAGGTTACCATCGAGACGCTGAGTCCTCCGGGGGTCCTAGACTCACCTACGACTGGGCTTCAGCCGGTCGGTCTGGGTGGGCGACCCCATTAAAGGTCTTACATTTTTGTTCTGTTTAATCTCCACCTCTTCCCCCGCCTCCCCATATACCGCATGCTTTTGTGGTCCCATTCATTCGTGCCTTCTATTGTCAAAGGCTCGGCGATACGGAGACAGACAAGGATAGCATAATGCTTAAAAGAGCGAGCTTTGAAGGGAGAAAGACAAACGCTGACCCGCAGCTTGTGGGCTGTGAGATTACGGGCAAGTTACTTAACCTGAGTTCCAGTGAATGGCTTATTCTTTTCCTTCACTGATTTTAAACAATGTCTTCTTTATCGTTAAGTTTACATATGTATTTGGCTATGTGTTTTGGATGTGTTTGTGTCCTCTTATCTATTTGTCTTTCTTTGATAATAAACTTATAATTGTTGTGAGCTTTTAAATATGCTTTAAAATCCGGTAGGGCTAGTCCTCTATGGTCTTTTTTCAGAAAAGTTGTAAGCATAAATGTTTTCTTGTATTTCTTATGTTTTGAAATAACGAAGGTTTTGTTTGTTTTTGTTTTAAGAACCAACATTTGCTTAAGTCAGAAGAATGAAAATGGTCGAGGGAAGGACAGTAACTTACTTTTTGTTGAGAAATATAGTCATGTTAAGAGTGGTTAATTTTGGCATTTTAGTCATTAAAAAAAAAAAGCAAAGCAAAGACCTCTTCTTTTTTATCTCTTCTGGGCTTAACATGGTGCCCCTGTCAGCAGAGTGGATTCATTCTGTAATTCATTTCTAACACAAATAGTACGGAGTGCCCACTCCCTGCCAGGCACTGATGGTACCATGAATGCTGAGCAAAATCCAAGGCCCTCTCCTGGAACACAAAGTCATGTTGAGGAGATATTTGAACAATTCCATTATAAATATAAAATAAGTGCAGTGGAGAGTCCATGGTGGTCAAAGAGCTACTTATATAAACAAAGATTTGACCTGCACAGGAAGGTCTGTGGAGGCTTTCTGGAATCAGGCTTTTCCTGAGAAGTTAGGCAGATGAAGGACAACAAGGTAAGAGAAACCCAGCTCTAATTTGAGCCCAGCTTGGCTCATTAACAGGGAAGTCCAGGGAGAGACTGACTTCAGGAAAGACCGGAATTCAGGGATTTAAACACTATCATCAGGAAGCCTTTTTCTGTCTCTCCATCTCTTAATTTTGTTTTTCTCTGTGTTGACTTCATATATTTTTTTCCACATGGAGATATGTTTCAGCGCTCATGATTACAGAAGTTGAGATTCTATAGCACTTTCGGGAAAAGAACTCTGATTACTTCTGCTTGGATCATATGCCAACCCTGCACCAATCACTGTGTCCAGTGGATGAGTACTTTGGGCAGCTTGGGTTACATGTTGAGACCGGGAGAGGAGCTGTGACATTACAAGACCCAAGACAGATTTTTTGTTTGTTTTTATCAGAAAAATGAGACAGCTCTTTGGACAGGAGAAATGGCACTATAGTTTACCAAGGGAGGCCACAGGGGGAGAGCGTTAACAGGCAGCAGGATCTACGTGCACAAGGCCCTGTGGTCCCTCGCAATGCCTCTGAGAAACTGAAGGCCAGTGTGGGTGAATGGCATGAGATGAGCTTGGAAAGACTGGGCCACACCATTGAGCGTCTGGAACCCATATATACAGGCCTTTTAGGTTTATACCAGGGCAGCAGAGACCTATTAGAGGTTAAAAAGGGCAGGGAACCTGGTGTGAGGAGGCAGAGCCACCATCTCCTTGCAATTACACAAAAGACCCCAAGCCAGAACTGGGTAACCCAGCCCCCTGGGAATTCCTGACTATAGAAACTGTGAGAGATAATAAGATCATTGTCATTTCAAGCAAGTTAACTTGGTGTGATTTGTTATGCAGCAGTAGATAACCAGGACATGTAGCATCTATCACTGTCATGGAATATTCTTCATATCCGTTTTCTTGGCCAGTCTCATTTAGCAATTCATACTTTTGCTCGTGACTCAAGAAATCGCCTCCAATCACTTTTGTGTACTTGGTGAAATCCTTTTTTCTTTTGTCAGAAGATTTGCAATTTTACTTTGTAATACATTTCCACTGTACAGTATTTTTATTTTATTAAGCAATGTTTCCATCACCTGAGGGACAAGATACTGACTGCATAGGTGAGGATAGGTATGAATATTAAGTGTGGAGGGATTTTTTGCAAGGGAACTAATTGGAAGTGGATGGGCATGTTTTGATGAATTTTTCCTAACCAGGCTAATAACTGTGGAGACTTAGGTAATTGTAAGATAAATTCCAGCCGAAATAAGCAGGCAAAGAGAGGCAACAAAGGGCCAGTTTACTTGAATGCGATCCCGGGTGAAGTTCACCAGCCTGTACAGACACAGGCTGGGGAAGTCGCACTCAGCAGGGCAGGCAGCGAGTTTTTAAAGAAGGTAGGGGGAGGCAGAGCTTAGATTTACAGCGGCGAGAGGATTGGCTAGCCTAAGGCACATTTTTCAGGTTGGGAGGAGGCAGCAGCCGGGGACTTCGGCAGGTCATCAGTGTGATGTGCTCACCCCTCCCCCTAGTGCCTTCAACCTTACATTTCAGCCTTTTGGTCATAATGGGCAACGATTTGATCTGGCTATTTCTGGCTGACAAAGGGCGTCGTGGGTGGGGGGGGGTGTTTCGTAGCATGTAGTTATATAGCTCTGACTGCAAATATTTTGCCTTGCCTTCTCTAGAGGCCCTTATTCTACTCTGTCCAAGCTCATGGTCTTTGTCTCATTTTTTCTTTTATAGATAGAGACTTTAGCTGCTGCCAGGGAAAAGGGGCGATGACCGCTCTGACTGCTTCATGCTGAGAAGGGGCACAGTAAAGGGTGCAGCTAGGTCTCTATCACTGGTCAGTTGAGAGGGCCTCAAAGTTGGCGCTTTTATTCTGGAAGGACAAATTTGATGAGATTAAGAATGCATGGCTGAATATGAGAACTAGAAATATGAAGAGTTCAATTGATAATTATAGCCAGGTATTATGGGGAAACTAAAATTTTGGATTGAGTTTATATCTCAATGATTTAGTATTAGGATTTAGTATAGATAAGACTGCATTATTGAAACAATACTTTTCTCTAAAATCACCCTTATTTTTATTAGAAGTAGCTAGATTAAGAAAATAATTAACACTTGGCTTTATTATTTGCATAAGTGCAGCAAGAAGAGCAATTGATTATATAGGCTTTTTTAAATGTGCTTTGCTGGAACTTTTTGTAAGGAATTTTAGATTGAACTTTTAAAGGCCTCTCAAGGTCAGAAAGCCAAGTAAGACTTGCCATCAGGTTGTGTACCTGTAGATTTGGGTGAATTCTTCTCTTCTCAAGGTTCCCAAGACATCTTGAGGTTCCTGCACCTGCCAGGAAGTGACTTTATTTACTCACCTGGCAAGGCTGCTGGGAACTCTGTAAGCAAGGTGCCAGGCTAGTTCTTCCAAAGACCATGAGCTTGGACAGAGTAGAATAAGGGCCTCTAGAGAAGGCAAGGCAAAATATTTGCAGTTAGAGCAATATAACTACATGCTATGAAACCCCTCCCCCACGACGCCCTTTGTCAGCCAGAAATAGCCAGATCAAATCGTTGCCCATTATGACCAAAAGGCTGAAATGTAAGGTTGAAGGCACTAGGGGGAGGGGTGAGCACATCACACTGATGACTTGCCGAAGTCCCCAGGTGCTGCCCCCTCCCAACCTGAAAAATGTGCCTTAGGCTAGCCAATCCTCTCGCCGCTGTAAATCTAAGCTCTGCCTCCCCCTACTTTCTTTAAAACCTGCCCTGCTGAGTGCGACTTCCCTAGGCCTGGTGAACTTCACCCAGGATCGCATTCAAGTAAACTGCCTGGCCCTTTGTTGCCTCTCTTTGCCTGCTTATTTCGGCTGGAATTTATCTTAACAGTAATGAATATTTGAAAAATGAGGGCCCCCCAGTAATCATCTTTAGGGCAAGCCTGTTTCATAGGAGGCTTGAAAAACTTCATTGTCAGTGCAATGATTTTAGGTTGCCTTTGAAATCTTTGTAATTTGCCATGACTTCTTTGTCATAGTCCTTCCATCTCTTTTTTGATCATAACCAGTGTTCCATCCTCCCTTCTATCTCCTCTCCTTTCCCCCTCACCTTCCTTGCATGATAGTTATTGGGCTCCCATATGTGCTGGACATCAAGGATACAAAAGTGAACAAAAACAGGTATTAAAAAAAAGGGCCAAGGTTCAACCTTTGTGGAAAGCAATATGGAATTTCCTCAAAAACTAAAAATAGAAATAACATTTGACCCGGGAATTCCACTCCCAAATTTACCCAAAGAATACAAGTTCTCAGATTCAAAAAGACATATGCAACCCTATGTTTATCACAGCACTATTTACCATAGCCAAGAAATGGAAGCAACCTAAGTGTCCATCAGCAGATGAATGGATAAAGAACAGGTGGTACATATACACAATGGAATACTATTCAGCCATAAGAAACAAACAAATCCTACCATTTACAACAGTGTTGATGGGGCTGGAGGATATTATGCTCAGTGAAATAAGCCAGGCAGAGAAAAACAAGTGCCAAATGATTTCCCTCATTGGAGTATAACAAGGAAGCAAAACCGAAGGAACAAAACAGCAGCAGACTCACAGACTCCAAGAAGGGACTAGTGTTTACCAAAGGGGAGGGGTGGGGGAAGGCGGATGGAGAGGGAGGAAGAAGGGGATTGAAGGGTATTATGTTTAGTACACATGGTGTGGGGGGTCACAGGGAAGACAGTGTAGCACAGAGAAGGCAAATAGTGAATCTGTGGCATCTTACTACACTGATGGACAGTGACTGCAATGGGGTATGGCGGGGCACTCGATAATATGGGTGAATGTAGTAACCACATTGTTTTTTCATGTGAAACCTTCATAAAAGTGTATATCAATAATATCTTAATAAAAAAAAGAAAGGGCCAAGGATGTTTGTGTTTTCCTCATCAGCAGTAAGCATTTATTGAGCAGTTACTATGCACTGCTATTTTTTTCTGCATGCATTTAAAAAAATCTCACCATGTAAATCAGGGACCAAGCAAAATCAAGAAAAGAGGAGAAAAAGAAAAAGATATTTAAATGAAAGAAATATTCTATTAACTTGTTTTAACTGTTGTTTTTGCTGTTTAGTCTGAAAAGTGTTAACAAATTTACCTAAATTATCTTAAGAAAATCTGCCATGTACATGTAAATTACAGGGGTACCAAAGAGGTCTACATCTCATTTCTAGAAATGCCTGTCAATAAATGGCTCAAATTTCTGTCTGAATTGCAGAATACCCCCAAGCAAAATATGGGCAAAATATTCAGTTATTTTTTCTTAACAGCATAGGACATTTTGCCCAGAATGTGTGGAATTCTTAATACACCACTAGGTGGCAGTGGTTTGTAGCCTCTGGTGATTTCAGGTAAAAACATCTTAAATATACCTTTGCTTTTAGACAATAGAAAAAGCTTACTAGTTATACAAGAATCAAATGGCTTTAGGTCATTCCTACCCTGCAAACTAAAAGTTTACAATTTTAGTGGAAAGATGTCCACAAAATAAACTTAAAATTTAAAGCAAGTTGCAGAAAAATATTCATACTGCTTCCCTTTTCTCCCTTGCTACCTCTCTCCTTTCCTTCCCTCCTTCCACAAATATTTATTGAGTACCCACCAGTACTAGTGAAGCACCCATGGATCGTGTAGTCCCCTCTAGATGGACAGATACATAGCTTCCACTCGCTTGCTGGAATGAATAGTATTACAAGCAATGTCTTTATACCTGTGCTCAAGTTTCTCTAGGACAGTAGTTCTAGTGTGGGCTGGGCCATGAGATCAAAGCTATTTTTATTCTCATACTAAGATGTTATTTACCTGCCTCATTCATGTTTACTCTCGTGAATCTACAGTGGAGGTTTCAAGAAGCTCCACGATGTTGATGTTGTAACAGACTGACCACGGAAGCAGATATGAGAATCTGGATGTTTCCTATTAAGCCAGACATTAAAGAGATTCACAAAACGTAACACAGTGCCACTCTTCTCACTAATTTTTTTTGTTTGGGAAAATATAGTTATTTAAATAAAAATGTTATGTATATAAATGTGACTGGATTTATTTTAAATGAATGAATAAATATCTTAAATTTTTCTCAGTTTTAATTTCCAGTAAGGTATATATCAATAGATATCTTCTGCACAAACAAAAAAAAAAAGAATGTAATGGAGACCTGGTACCCAAAAGTTCAAAAGCCACTGTTCTGTATGTATGCAGAAGTGGGGCTTTGGGTCATGTAAGGTGTCCGCATGGTTAATTTTACTAGATCTTGCCCAGTTGCTTTCCAAAGTAGCTGAAGCTGACCTTTAGAAAAATCTGTAAATAGTTTGTTTTCTTTTCAGGCAAATTTCAAACTGTGAAGAGTTGTGAAATTATTAAACTAGGCCAGTGACTCAACAGAGATTTGATCTATGAAATAGTGATTGAATATCTTTTCCAAACAATAATAAGAAATGAAGGGTTATCTTTATTTTTAATGTACTCGGGAAGTTTTTCTTGGTCACAGAGAAGAGCATTGTAGAGTGGCAATATTAAAGATAATTGGAAAATTTATTTTTATTTGGAGCTTCATGGGAGGTAAAACTGTACAAGTTATGCAAATAAACTTTTTTTTATCATCAGGCAAATTTCGTTTTTCTTAAGTTACTACCTTCTGCGGTTTTTGTTAAACCTAAGCCATGTTCTGCAGACACCACTTCGTAAAAAAAATGTTGAGGCATCAAATGTTAAAAAAACAAACAAAGGCTGTTAATGTAATAGAGGTCATTCTATAAATGACTAATGTTATTTTAGGCAATTTGGTGGTGTTTTTTGATTGTAGAATATTTAAATTGTTCAAGTGTGTATGATCTAAACTTGAACTGCACTAAATTTTGGTAATGAGAGGTGGGTAAATATAAGAAACAGTCTTACAGTGGAAGGGCCAAGATACAATGATTTTAACTGGCTGTTTCTTAAAATGGCTTTGTGCACAGTGATATGCATACGCTGCTCTAGTAAAATGAAATGTGACCACAGTCAATTTTATGTGTCTATTTATAGTAGAGGGTTTACAACATCCAAGTATTAATCTAGGTGAGATTTCATTCTGCTGCTCGGCCACAGTGAAGCAAACACCTGCATGCAAAGAATGCAGATAAGATAGGTTAGAAACTAAGTGCACTACAGTTCAGGAGACATGTCCAAGCCGTAATCATACTATTAATGCAACGTGCATCCTGGAAACAAATGGGATCTGTTAGGAGATTATCCAGCCACTAGTGAGGCTAACTGAGGGAACTTTGTCTTCAGTAGAGATCTGTATTTATTGGTGCTAATAGCCAGATTCCCAGCGGGTAATGGTCTCTAAAGGTCATGGATCCAGGCATGAATCTGAATGTGAAATCTATATGGAGGGTCCTTTTCAAGGGGAGGATACATTTGCTGGTCTTAGCCTTTTGGAGTACTGACTTTATTTGAATCACTTTAAGCAGTAAAGTACAGAGAAATCATCTAATCTAATCCAGCTATTTTTTTATAGAAGAAAATGACACCTACTCATTCATGCATTCATTTGAAAAATATTTTTTAAACACCGTGTACAGTCACTAACCTAATTATGAATAAGTAGGGTGAACGTATAATTCACCATCCAAACCAGGACAGTGAAAAGGGGTGCTGGTAATAATTATAACAAGACATCAAACCAAAGTCAAAACTGTCCTGGGCAAATGTGAATGTAGAATCACCCTAAGACATAATCTTAACCTGCAAGGGTCCCAATATCTCATGGGGAGGAGAGATGTGTAACCACAAGATGTGGATAACTATTCGCTGTTGTAAGTGCAAGAGAAATGCTGGGGAGGGTGTCCCTGGCCCAGTGAGGAAAGCCCTCTCTGAGAAAGCAATGCCCTAGCTGGGTGCTGTGGGGTGAGTCGCAGTTTATCAGGTGGAGAAGGAGGGTCATGGTGTTCCCAGTGGAAAGAAGAGACTATGCAAAGCCTCAGCACCATGCTATTGCTCTGGGGTTGCTTCCAGTGGTTTCCCACTGTCAGAGTGTGCAGTGGGGGAAGAGGTGGTGCTGAAATGAGGGAAGCACGTTATCAGGGCCTTGCAGGGTGTTCTGAGGAGTGTGGGTTTTATCCTTACGGGCATAAAAGAGCCATTGAAGGATTTTTTTTTTTCCTGGATAATTATTTTTTATTGAAGGGTAGTTGACACACAGTATTACATTAGTTTCAGGTGTACAACACAGTGATTCAACATTTATATACATGATAATTCTAGGTACCAGCTATCACCATACCAAGTTGTTACGATATTTTAACTATATTCCTTATGCTATACATTACATCCCGGTTACTTATTTATTTTACAATTGGAAGTGTGTACTTTTTTTTTTTTTTTTTGGTGAGGTCATCTCTCATATTTATTGATCAAATGGTTGTTAACAACAATAAAATTCTGTATAGGGGCGTCAATGCTCAATGCACAATCATTAATCCACCCCAAGCCTAATTTTCGTCAGTCTCCAATCTTCTGAAGCATAACAAACAAGTTCTTACATGGAGAACAAATTCTTACATAGTGAATAAGTTACATGGGGAACAGTACAAGGGCAGTCATCACAGAAGCTTTCGGTTTTGTTCATGCATTATGCACTATAAACAGTCAGTTCAAATATGAATATTCATTTGATTTTTATACTTGATTTATATGTGGATACCACATTTCTCTCTTTATTATTATTATTTTTAATAAAATGCTGAAGTGGTAGGTAGATATGAGATAAAGGTAGAAAACATAGTTTAGTGTTGTAAGAGAGCAAATGTAGATGATCAGGTGTGTGCCTGTAGACTATGTGTTAATCCGAGCTAGACAAGTGCAATAAAACATCCACGTATGCAGAAGATTTCTCTCAGAACAGGAGGGGGGAGGTTCTAAGCCTCACCTCTGCTGATCCCCATTTTCTCACCTGATGGCCCCCCTGCGACTGTGCCTGTCTTAGGTTGTTCCTCCCTTGAGGAATCTTACCCGTCTCTGGCTAACCAGTCATCTTCCGGGGCCATATAGGGAAATGTTAAATTGGTAAGTGAGAGAGAAGCCTTATTGTTTGAAAAGGTTAGCTTTTTACTTCTTTGCATATTTATGCCCTGTGTCTTCTATGCCCAGCATTTGTCCCATTGAAGGATTTTAAGCAAGGCCACAACCTAATCAGATTTGTGTTTTAGGAAATTCACTCTGACAGCAAGTCGGAGATGGATTAGAGGAAAGAACAGTCAAGAGGCTTTTGGATTAAGCTGGATGAAAGATGATAGGGCCACAATTAGGCAGTGATGGTGGGGGTGGGCCTTAAGGGGCAGAGTTGAAAGCATTTAAATAGCAGCTCATGTAACTAAAATAATCCAGAGGGAACATGAAGCATGGCTGCACACAGGGGCTCAAACAATGCCTTTAGGATCTGTCCTAGCTCAGTGTCATTTGTAACAGATTCTCACTGGGAATTTATATGCCCTCAGCTGCAAATGCAGTGGGAAGGAACACCTGCTCCAGTCCTCAAAGCATCAGCCAGTCACTGTAGCCAAGGGAATGAGAATATCATTGGCCAGGCTGAGTCACATGCTCTAGCCCTGAGTTGGGGATGAGGCCCTCACAAATTGCACTGACTGAGAGAGGAGAAAGAAGTGGATCCAACAGGAAAATCAGGGGCTTTGGCTGCAAAGAGTGGCATACATACAGGGAAAGGAAGAACAAGCTTCCCCCACAGAGGCAGAGCTGGGCTGGTCTCCAGGATGTTGCTCTGACTGCTGCCTCTTGGCAGCTCTGGAGAGGGCCACAGGTCAAGGTCAGGAAGGGTTATAATCAGGCAAGGTCCGTAGTCAGAAGGGGGTCTTATACTCTTTCTCTCAATTTCCATAGAGGAAGAGAATCCCTTTCTCTTCCCATGAGGAGGAGGGAGGGGCTAACTTGACTGAACTGAGTCTAAGACATTCTTTCAGAGTATAGATGGAGTTATTTGGACTCAAAAGGGAGAACAGGATCCGACCCCTCTCAACCCATGTGCAGCTACTCTTCCATTTTCTCTTCCCAGGAAGGGGATAAGCATGTGATGTGAAGCTGGCCCTGCAGACCCAGATCTGCTTTTACTTAGAGTGATAACAAGGAAGTCTATTTTTATCCCAGGCTGGAAGTGCAGACTCTACAGCCTTCTTGTCTTTGGGTGCATCTCAAGGTAAGATGCAGGCATTACTATACTTCCCTGATGGCAAAGCCCACCTGCAGCCATAAGGGCTGAAAATGCCCACTGTTGACTCCCCAGCCTTTCCTATAGCGGGTCATGTAAACCAATCCAGGCCAATGAGACATTAGGAAAAGTTGCTGGATATTTCTGGGAAAGATTTTCCTCCCTAATAAAAAGAGCAACATGGAGGAAAATGCCCCCTTTGTTCCTAACTTTGAATGTTATCATGTGAGGATATGATGCTTGGAGCTATGGCAGCTACCTTGCCACCATGAGGGTAAAATTAAGACAAAGAAAAGTCAGCCCATACTCCTGAATCTTAGAGATGCTGAACTATGGGGTGCTTGCCTCTAGACTTCTCAGTTTGTGAGGTCATAAATTCCTCATTGTCTAAGTTACCTTTAGGTGGATATCCTGTTCCTTGTAGCCTAAAGCATACTAACTGATACACATGATTTGTAAAATTTGTTGCTGGTAATACAAGAGCATTTCCTGAAAACAATCTCATTTGTATCACAAAGATCAGACTGTTAACTATTTGTGAGATGGGGGCAGGGATGGGGACAGAACCCTCAGGAAGACCCACATCATTGAAGAGATGTTTCAGAGATGAGGGCTCACTAACAGGACCGAGACAGGCCCGACAGGCAGGAGGGGAGCCAAGAGATGGCGGTGTCCCAGAAACCAAGGAGGAGTTAACATTTACCCATCATTTGCTTTTGTGTTCTTTTCATACACAATAATAATAGTACACACAGCAGTATAACTCTTTTTGGGTTCTTGGTCTTCCTCCACACACCACCAGACAATTCTTGAACATCAGCAGGGTATCCAGGAACTCAATTCTGATGCTATCTGCCCGGAGACAGCATTAGATTCCCCAGGTTAAGTGCTCTGTCCCACAAGACATCCCACTCCAGGGGCTAGTCACAAACCCCAGGGAGTTCCCTGTGCTTCTGACCTACCAGCTGCAGATTGGAGGTTCCCACGACCTCCCCCTTAGGTTTGATTAATTTGCTAGAGAGACTTACAGAACTCAGGAAAACACTTATATTTACCAGTTTAATAAAGGATACGAGTTACAGCTAGATGAAGAGATATGTAGGGCAGGGCCCCAAATAAAGGAGCTTCTATCCTCCTGGAGCTTGGGGCCTGGTTTGGTGGCAGGTGGACACGTTCTGGTTCCCCAAGCATGGAAGCTCTCTCTGACAGAGAAGCAGGACTCAAAATAGAGGGATACGCTCTTCTCATGAGTCTTTGTAAGGGCTTCATTGCATAGTCATGATTGACTAAATCATTAGCCATTGGCTGATTCAACCTCTAGCTCGAAACCCTTGGGTGGGATCCAAAAGTGTCTCAGCAACATGACAAGACACCCATTTCACCTTCAAGGCTCTGAAGTGTTTTCAGGAACTGTGGATGAAGACCAGATATACCTGGGAACAATATATTTGATCATCTGAATGACTAAATATGTATTTCTTATAACTCATTTTATCAAAGTCCACCCCCTGGTCTTCAAACATGGATTCCTTACAGCAAAATGATCATGCCCGTCGCAGATTGGTGGTTACATCTGGCATGGCATTTATTCAATGGATAGAAGAATAGTGCCAGTGCAAATAGGCATGACATTTGGAGAAGCCAGTGTGGGCTGGGGACAGATTTAACAAGACAACTCATTTGTCCTATAAAGTCATTACAAATGTTTTTAAATTGGTCCAGTTCATCAACAAGTCTTATGATCAGAGTGTCTCCCAGAGTGATGTCACTCAGGTTTGCAGGCTGCCATTCAACCCTGTCAGGTTCCAGAAGCAGAAGCAGTCTTGGAAAACATATAGCTTCACCCTTCTGGCATCTGGTCTGCTTTTACTAAGAGAAAATATTATTCTCCTGCTCTGAGCTTCTCTTGAGGTATTAATACAATGTTGGATTTCCCTTGCATCACCCACTTATTCATCCCTTTACCCTTGGCTGTAATTTCTCCTTCTCAGACATTTTCCCCTGTAAAAGGGACATGGACATCAGGTTCGGCTACTGTGTGGGTCCAGATTGCTGGCAGCGATACTAGTCTGGCAAGTGCCTCCCCCTCAGCTTTGAACTTTGGTGATGGATGTGGATGGTTTACAGAACATTTTTAAGAGGAAAGCATATGTGTGAAACAGTTCTACCCTCCGCTTATTAGTTGTTTTTTTCTCTCTAATTTTGGGAAATGAGTCCTCTCTTTGACTTGTGGAATACTAGAGTTCCATCAGGCCATAGTTAGAGAACCAGTGGCCTAAAATAAGGAGGTGCCAACAGGAAGCTGGAAGTCTCCATGGAGCCTAGAAAGAGCGAAGCCAAGAGAACGCACGTATCCCCAGTGGGGCAGCAGTGGGTGAGGAAGGAGGCCTGAATGGGAGGGAACACCCTTCCCATTTCATGAGGAACTCGGTCCAGGGGTCTGTGCCGGCTGAGTGGTCCCTAGTGCTCTCCCTGCTCATTCCCCAGGTTTCCTGGGAATTGCTTGGAAAGTTGTCTTGTGGTTCTGGTTACAAAGCATCAGGTCCTAGGGCTCTAGCAGATCACTGCGAAGGTATGGAGGGGACTCAGGAGCCTACAAAGCTGACTTGGGCTGGGCGACAAGGGCCCTTGTCTAAAGGACAGCAGATGTTTGGACCCCTCAGCAGCGGCAGCTTGTTGGCTGCAGGTCATCGCAGTGCAGTTTCTGCTTCCCAGCTGCTCAGGGATCTGGAAGGCAGGGGTTTGGTGCTGTTTGCTTAGAACTTTAAGGGAAGAAGCAGTAATGATAATTATGGAGGGGGCATTAAGCCCCCTGACCTCTCATTTTGAAGCTGCTATTTCATCACCCTTTCTTTCCTCTTCCCCATGACTTTTTTTGGGGAAACACACTTTTCCTGTAGCTCCCCCAGCACATGCATTGCAAAATGATGCCTCTGCATCAACTCTGTCCTTTGTTAATTGCTCTGGTGCAACTGGGAAGCACAGAAAAACCTGGGTGAGCACTTGAATTCCTATGGTCGGTCTGGTCAATGTCACAGAGAGGCACTGGGGGTGGGGTGTGTGTAGGTGGGGAGGGTTCACAAGAACAAAAAGCTCTCCTCTCCTCGAACTCACAAGGCATGATGCACTGGTTTGCGCACAAGAGCGCTCAGCTGTGACTACCAACAAAAGCCCCTGAATGCAGGAGGTGGTGGGGGCTGTGCAGGCGTGCTGGGTGTGGGAGCCTGGGAGGCCCCCCCAGACACCAAGGTTTAAGATCCCTTAGAACCATACCAATAAGGAAGGAAAGGGGGATGAGTGCTGAGAACTGAGTGCTCGCTCGCTCTTGGTGGGAGCCCTGGAGCCAGAGGTCCTCCCTGGAGAGCATCCCCTCCTTGAGAGGTCAAGGCCTGCCTCCTCTGGGTCTCCAGGGCTGAGCATGGGCTTTCCTCTGGCTGCATTCGTTTGATCGCTGATGCTTCTTTGCCTGAGGGTCAGAAAGTGCTTACAGGACATTTCCACTGACTTTTGGGACCCAGATCCCTCCTGAAGTTCACCCATTCTTGATTGTTTTAAAATAAACTGTGTGAACCCTCTTCAGCTTGCCACAAAGCAGAGACAGTTGTTTCGAAATGATGCTTTTCCATATCTTCTGGGATTTCCACATCATCATAGTCATCTTCAGGCTCAATATAGCTTGGGATGGAAAGTGTCTTCTTTTTTTGGACTTTATTTACGATTGAGTACGTAGCTGGTGGCGGACTTGGGGTTTCCTGTGGGGCTAGAATACACAAAAGGGTTCTTAAATGCAGTTATGTGTTTATGTAGCTTTGACCCAGGGGCTCAGCATGATTGTCATGGGTTTTGGTGATGTTCCCACTTCCTGGTGGACCAGCACCCCATTTGACAGAGGAAACTGATACACAGACATGACAGTCTCAGGATCACCCCAGTGAGTCAATGGCATGTATTGGTCAGACATCTTGACTTCCATGTCCCTTTGTGTAGGACTGCACGGCAGTGGCAGCGATGAGCCAGAAGCTGAGACAAGAAACTGACTAGAGCTAGTAGCCGACTGAGTAGTGCTGTGTTTACACATCCTAATTCTCATAAGGAAGTGATACAAACCCTATTTCCTTTTTGGCATATCCCTCACAATGACTTATACTGTTTTCCAGAACTCTCCATGACTGGTCATGTATGAATCTGTCTGCTAAGAAGGAAGGGACAGTGATGTTTTCAAAAGGTGGGATTAGTGGAGAATGGGTCCATAGGAAAAGGACTAAGGTGGCTCAGGGCAGGATGATGAGACAGCTTCTTTCTGCTTCCAATGGGACTGGAGCTGCCTCTGCCACAACCTCCTCTTTTCCTAAGAGGACCTGAAAACCTGCCACCACTTTGCTTCCTGCAGAGCTCTGCAGTTAGATCCTAGTTCATGTTCCAGGCTCCAGCAGTCACTGGCTGTGTGACCATGAGTAAGTCACTTAACTTCTCTGTGCCTCAGTGTCCTCATCTGTAAAAGGGAATAATATGCACCTGCCTCACAGAGTTGTTGGGAGGAATCAATGAGATCATTCCTGTAAAGTAGCTAGCATGGGGTGGGTTCAAGAAATGTTACTTAATATTAGTTATCCATTCAATCAAAACATTTTTATTAATTATCTTTCAAGCTGCAGGCACTGTTCTTAATGGGTAAACAGTGGTGAACCTGGAGTTTATATTCTAGTGGAGAAAACAGATAATAAATTAAGTAAGACAATCTCAGAAAATTGCCTTAAGTTTCATAAAGAAAACGAGCAGGATTACTTTAGACAGGGTGGTCAGGAACGGACTCTTTGAGGGATTGACATCTGAGCTGACACCTGAAGGGTGGAAGCCAGTTATGTGAAATGCTTAGGGAGAACAATCCAGTCAAGGGAGCCAGAAAAATTTTCTGATAGGAAATGGGAGAGGCCCAGTGACAACCCCAAATTATTTTTTTCTTATGCTCCAAGCTGGGATATCGCTATGAATTTACACATTGAATATCAGCAGTATTGGTCAGCCCCCTTTAAACTTCATTGTCTCTTTTAAATAGGATGCTGCCATCTGTAAATCCTATTGCTATGGACTGAATATTTGTGACCCCTGAAATTCATATGTTGCATATCTAACCCCCCAGGGTGTCTGTTTTTGGAGATGGGACCTCTAAGGAGGTAATTAAGGGTATAAAAAGGTCAAAAGGGTGGGGCCCTGATCCCATAAGATTAGTGTCCTTATAAGAAGAGACGCCAGAGAGCTCTCTCTCTCTTCCCTGCCCCCTACCACCTCCCACCCCACGCACACACAGAGGAAAGGCCACGTGAGGGCCCAGCAAAAAGGCAGCCATCTGTCAGCCAGGAAAAGAGCCCTTGTTAGAAACCAAACTGGCTGACATCTTGACCTTGGATTTTTAGCTTCCAGAACTGTGAGAAAATTGATTTTTTTAAAATTTAAGCCACCTTATCTATGGTACTTTGTGTAGGCAGCCTGAGCTGACTAAGACATTTAGATAAATTGTTATCCTACCCTGAATGAAATATTGGCAAAATATACTTACAGTTGTGTTCTGGAGAAAGCAAACCCCTGGGTGGCAAAGGGGGTAACTGAACTGGTGATTGATTAATAACATTCCTGGAGGGAGAGAAAAAGGAAGTCAGTGTTCGGTGCTGCCCACACCTGCTGTCCGCAGATTTCAAGGAAAACATCAAATAACATGTGCAGGGCTGAACATTCGAATTTTGGTCTCTAAAAATCGCATCCCATTTGTAACTGGTGCTCGAAAGCAACCATCTCCTCTAGTTCAGGGAGCAGCTGAACTGGAGGGAAGAGAGTTGAAGCACTGCAATTTAGAGCATGAAGCACACCTCCCTTTGCTCACCTGAGCTGTGTGAGGAGGGGGAGGTGCCACCAGGTGTCCTCCTAAAGCTAAACGTACACACATGGTGTGACAACAGCCCCACTCCTGGAACTCCCATAGGAACTCCATCCTACCAAAACGCTTGCAGATGTTCATCAAAAGACATGCACTAGAACGTTCATTGCACCACTATTCATAATAGCCCCCAACTGGACACTCCCCAGTTGCCCATCAACAGTAGAAAGGATAAATTCACCATGGTGTACCCCCATAGTGGGACCCTCTACAGTGGGGGAATGAGCACTCTACCAGCACATACAGTGAATTCTCACAAAAAATGTTGAGCAAAAGAAACCAAACACCGAATGATACATACTGTGCAAATCCATTTATGTAAAGCATAAGGCCAAGAATAAATGAACCTATACTATTTTAAATAGTGGTTATCTTGAGGTGTAATGGCTGAGAGGGAATATAAGGTGTCAAAGTCCTGGTGATTTTGCTTCTTGACCTGGGGACCAGCTATCTGGGTCTGTTCAGATTGTGGAAGTTGGCTGAGTTGTACTCTTTCCAGGTGCACCTTTCCGTATTCCTGTCATACTTCAATAAGACATTTTAACACAAACACAGACTCCAAGAAAGCCTCTGTCCTTAGGCTCTCAGTCCCTCCTGTATACTCTGATTTCCAAACCGGTTCTAAATTCTTCTGAGCCAAGTTTTGGCCTCCTTTAATGTGGTGAAATCCACCTGGGGATGCATGAGCATTTTTAGATGGTTTGGATGAGTGGAGAAGGGGAACCAGCAAGAGTGTCGTCAGCGGCCTCTCTGCACCCCTCTGTGGCTATCCCACAAGAGAAGGGAAATTTATCTGACTGTGGAAAGGCTAGCTTCTCCCACTTTCTCCTCCAGAACTGTCTTGACTGCAGACAGCATATACTCTGTTTAGGCCTTTGCCATCAGAAACAGGGGCCGCGCTCTGAGGGAGACCCGTGATGTTCTCCAGAGCTGCCTGTGCGGACAGTTTTGGCTGGTACTGAATTAGGAAATGCACTTGCCCATGGAGAAGAGCCACATGCTGCAATGCCAGTTTTATTCTCAATATAATGTCACCTAAGTGCATGACACTTTTATCTTACTCCTTGAGGGGATCAGAACTGGTGGAGGAGAGATCTGTTATTTGCTGGGTCCCCCTATCCCCAAAAATGTCATTTCAGGAAAGCATAGATTTTGTGGCAGATAATACAGTTTCAAAGAAAGGATTGGCCCTTGACCAGGTCCTGGGAGATAACCTAGAAGCTCTTGGAATATCCTGCCTGATAAGAGTATTTTTGTATACCGGGGGCCTTGCAGCAGCCAGATAGTTTATGCTAACAAGGTGATTGATGGTAAATGTCTGCTGGGTTTGTCCGGGGCCCTGGTGGTGCTCTATCAGCATGGCCTCTGGAGGGGGTGGAGACTGAGTAGCTGAAATAGGTCATGCGGGCGCTCCATGCCTATAAAACTGACCTCCAGTAAAACCCTAGAAACCAAGGCTTGAGGGAGTGCATCTGATTGGTGATACTTTGCATATGCTGCCACACATCGAGGTTGGGAGAATTAAGTGCTGTCTTCAGTTCCACTGGGAGGACAACTGGATGTGTGAGCCTGGTCTTTCCTGGACTCCATCCTTGGCGCCTTTTCCCTTTGCTGAGTTTAATCTGTATCCTTTTGCTGTGATAACCCATAACTGAATATAATAGCTTTTCTGCATCCTGTGAATCCTTCTAGTGGATCATCAAGCCCAGAGATGGTTTTGGAGACCCCCGCACCCAGATAGTAATCACAAAGCCCAAATGTGTCACAAAATATAGAAGTGCAGCGCATGACCTATTTTTGTGCAGCACAATAGCTGTTAGAGGGCTCTACTTGTAAACCATCTAAAGCAGGCTAGCCCTAACCCTGAGGGGTGGGTCCAGAACGCAGAGCCTGGCCTGTGACCTCTATCAAACTAGGTGGGAAGAGGAGGACTTGGAGAGCAGAGAGGGCCAGATGGTGCCCTGCACCCCAAAGCCCTGAGACCTCTCCCCTTAAAGGAGGGAGATCTGGCAGGCATGACATTTCACTGGTGGCCCAAGAAAATGGGTGTGAAAGTCAAACCAGTGCGGCAGCATAGGTGCGGAGTGGAAGTGAAGAGGCAGTTCTCAAAATTAAAAAGCAGAAGGATTTCACCCCACTTACTCATACATTTTTTCTTCCTCACTTTGCTTTTGTTTCAAGGGCTTGGCAACGTCCCACTTCTTGCCTAAGGAAACAAATACGCTAAGTCAGTTAGGAAGAAATAGCAAAGGCTCTGATTTTAGAGGTTAGAGGCCCTCAGAGACCATGCGGGTTCTGGACATTTGGAAGAACCACCAAGGGGAAATGGGCTTTGGGACATAGAGCTAATAAGCGGGAAAGCCAGAATGGAAGCAGGCCGTCTGACCACAGAGCCTTCTGCTAATGCAAAGAGGGCAGGACCATGCTGCCTGGTAGGTAGTTGGCCTGGTTCATAGTTGGCATTCAGTAATATTGGTCAAATAACCAAACGTGTGGTTGGGAGGCACTGGGATAAGGAATGAGAAAAGCAGCTTGCAAACTGTGATGAGCTAGACACATAGATTATTATTAATTATAATCTGCCTGATAACTGAAGTGGGTCAAGATAAAAGAGAATAGGTAAAGGTTTTGTTCAGGATCATGCTTTTGTCCACATCTAAAAATGAAACATGTTTTAAGAAGGCAATAGAGGACTATAGGGGCTATGATACACTTTTTGTATTAAAGAAACTACCCTCGAGAGGTAAAGGGGAAGAACATTGAATGGAAAGTCCAGTGGACCAACTTCTGGTCCGAACTCTGCCACCAGCTCCTATGAGACCACCCAAGGCTTTGCCTCTCTCTGAACCTTAATTTTCTCATCTCTAAGAGGAGCTTGAGAAGAATGACAAAAAGGACTCACTTCTTGTGCAGCCCTGACCTTCCAGCACAGGCTGAGCAGGATTCTGAGGCTGTGTTCACATAGAACAGGAAGGCAGTGCCCTTGTCACTGACGGACGCCTGCCCAGGTCGCCCCAGGGGAAGGTGGCTTAACCACCCCCAGGTGTCCTCCAGGCTTAGGCCATTATGTAAAGGGATAGGATCTCAAGACAACACACCACAGAATCAAGGATTTCATGTCTTTGGAGATGAATAGTGAAGTGGAAACCCACTTGTAGATAATCTAAAATTAGTGTTAATCCTCCACAAAGCTGCTTATTTATGACCGAGGATGCCAAGAACCTCTGGCCAAGGTGAATATAATACTGGATAATTCAGAGTTTGATCTCACGTGGGTAGACTTGATGGCCAAACATGTTGATCATGGATCAAGTCCATGTTTCATGCCTCAAGAAGGTTTGTTTTTAAAACCACTTTATCGAGGTATGATTGACATACCAAGAGCTGTGTGATGAGCAGCCACATTAGCAAGAAAAAGCACGGTGTGCCTTGAAACAGATTCTGCTTTCACCCAAACTTTTGGGGCTGGAAGAGTTCCTGGAGATTACTTCTTCCTTCACTGATGCAGATGGGGAAACTGAGGCCCAGAGAAATAAGTTAGTGGCAGGGCTAGGATTCAACCCTACAATGCATGTTGCTTAATCCGAAGTTCAGCCTCTACAGGCCCAGACTGGCAGTCTTGCCCTAAAGGAGCCCTAATGCTCTGAGAAGCACCCTCCCTCTTCCCCTCCCTGCACCTGCCCAGGGGAGACGGTCATTACCTTGTCTAAGCAGGCACCCACAGACGCAGTATAGGATGAGGCCCAGGCCCACGGAAACGACGACGATGGCCACAGCCAAGATGATCCAGAAATTGTCCCTCCACCAACCCATTGCTGTGGAATCCTGAGAAGAATGGGGAGACAGGAATGAGGCGAGTGTGGACGGCACCCTGGGGTGGGGGCGATCACCTGCTCAGGGATCAGGCAGGCACTGGTCTGCAGCCCAGCCCTGCCCGTTAGCAGCTGCGAGACCTCAGGCAAGTCACGTAACCTTCACTGAGAGGCACTGTTCTCATCTCCAACGTGGGAGCAGTGCCATCTACTGCTTCACAGGAGATGATGAGGATCAGACGTCTGTTCCTACTGGGTACTGTAGCGACGGTGGACGCGATCACCACTCTTTGTTCATTGTCAAACATACAGCAGGAGGGAGAATCACCATTTAAAGCAATAGCTGGCTGCAGTTTGTATATCAAAGGGGTGACATATACTTAACTCATAACAGGGGAGATAGAATTTTGAGAGCTTTTTCTGGGGGGGATGCTAGGGGTTAGAAAAATACCTTGACAGGTCTCTGAGTGAAACATGGTGAGAAGGGAGAAGGTGAAGAGGCAAGCAGACTGTGTTAGCTGCAGGACAAAAGTAACAGGAATGGTGGGTCGGAGAGTCTGGGAAGAGGAGAGGGGGACGGAGAGCAAGAAGAAAGTAGATCTTAAATGTTCTCACCACAAAAAAGACATGGCAACTGTGTGATGCGATAGGCATGTTATGTTGCCTAAAGCTATGGTGGTGATGATTTTGCAATATATAAGTGTATGAAATTCAAACATTAAACGTACACAAAGTTATGTCAATTATATCTTGATAAAGCCAGGAAAAAAAGAAAAAAGGGAAAAGGAATGAGAAAAGGGAAGAAAAGGAAAAGGAAAGAAAAAAACAAAGAAAAGCAGGGAGTTGGAGCATCATTACAAAGTCCCCACTGTAAATATGACCTAAATTGGACACTAAAGTAAAAATGACCCTTGAAGCCTAAAGTAAAAATGATCCTTGAAACATCCTGGCATATCTTGGTTATCTGAGAATCAATATCCTCTGTCATCATTTAGCCGATGGAAACCTCCACGTACGTTCATGTAGAGCCATTTCCAGTTCACGCTTTTGAGTAATAGTAATGATATCAACAGGGACCCAGGCAGGTGGCCCAGCAATGGGGCAAAATTAGGCTGCTGCTAAAGCCATTGTTACTACAAAGCCCTAACTTGGTTTACTAGTCAAACAGGTGTTTGTATTACTGGCATAGTGTCTTCATTTATTAAATTGTTGTATTAGATTTGATTTTGAGTTCTAAATCAGTGAAGTTTTGACTTGATCAAATAAAATGTTCTTTGGCTATTAATAAAATCTATGTAGCAAAGTCATGTGTATCTGGCACTCTTTGGTACACCTCATTCCTCAGCTTACTTTTTTGCTAAACATCATGTTTTGTCATTTTTCCATGTTGGTAGATGTGCTGTGATTTACTCTCAAGAGAGTGAAGTGTCCGCTACCTGGGATATCTCATCCCCCAGGCATGTACTCAAGTAAGGTTTTGTTGCAAATCACTTCTCAGGATGCACAACAGAAAGCAGTAGGAGAAGAAGAATGAAGAGAAAAAGAAAAAACATGGAGACTGGAAATGTGGCTCTCAGTGGGGCTGTAAAATTTGATTTTGCAGGGCCCAGTGAGGTCACAGGGCACCAGACTTAAGAAGATGCCACATATCAGAGGGTGGCCTCTTGGTTCAACAGACCTAGATTGGAATATCACCTTCTTTAGCTCTGGAGAACTGGATAGATAGTTAGGTGGCTGGAGGATGGATGGATGGATGGATGGATGGATGGATGGATGGATGGATAAATAGAATTTTCTTCTCTCCATTTTCTAATTCTCTAGTCTCTTATTCAAATGTGGTTCTTTGTCTAGTTTTCCTCTCATATTTTCTCTTTGTGTTTTTGTTTTACTCTTGAAGGCTTTCTTCAAAAAGCAACACAACACTTTCTAGAGCTACAGAAGTAAATACCAGGACACAAGAGTTAAAGGCTGCTGAGTCTGAGAAGCATGATGGGGGGAAGGCTGGAAGTGGGAAGACAGGGCTGTAGCTTTGCACTATAAACCCTCTGAATTACTGGATTTTTTAACTACTTGCATTTACATTGATAACATTGAAAAAGAGTCAATCAATCACATAGTGTAGCTTGTAGGCAAAGCTACTGCTCAGATTTCACATCCAAAGAAATTTCATTCTCATCAGATTCCTGGGGAAGAAGGAGGAAATAGAATGATGTCATAAAATGAAACTCTGGGTCACTTTTCAGAACTACGCAGAGTGTTAAGTATTTTTCCATTTTGTTCTTGTGAATGGAATGGGTTGGATGTGCCATTAGATGTCTCCAGTGTGTTCGGAGCCCCAAGCAGTCTGCAAAGCCTTCCCTTCTCCCACCCTATTGCCTCCTCACCATCACACCCGCTTCCAGCCGGGGAACTGAGGCTGAGGTGGGGTGTGTTGCTCTATGTCACAAGGCCTTCCTCCATGGATGCTAATCACGGTGCCCCCAAGACATCAGGGAAAGGCCAGATGGGGTTCAGGATAGCTTACATTAAAAGAAGCATTGCTGGGTTGTGATGTGGTGGTGTGAGGGCCCAAGGGTGACCTAGAATGAATGAGCAGGGCTCACAGTTGATAATAAAAGCCCCAGATACCCCACATCCTGAGAGCGGAGGAACAGCACCCTTCCCTAGGACTGCTGAGAGATGCCTTTTCAACAGAACCAAGAAGAGCTTGGCTTTTTGGGAGAGAGAAGCTTTTGGTTTTGCTACATATTACTTTTACTAGTAGCTGAAGAACATTCTATTTGATCAAGCCAAAGAGAATCACATTCCACTCCCAGTTGGATGTCCTCTGGACTACCAGGCTCGTTTAATGGCCAGGGTGCCACCAGAGAGGGAAGAGGGAGAGATGGTGGGCAGTCCAGCCAGGGGGGAGGATACGATGGCTGCATGATCAAGTTCAGGTGCTAGAAAGGTAGGGAAGCTGAATCCCACCTGTGTTGGCAGGCCTGGAGTAGGTAAGACTATGGGGTGCATGGCTCCTGAGAGCTACTGAAGTGTGGGGCAAAGAAGGGTTTTCAGGAGAGGATACTGTCCTGCCACGAGTATCAGCCTGAGGATGAGTCAGCTCTCTCAAGGGACCACAAGCGTCGAGTCTCCACCCAACTCCACCAACTAGATCGGCAGGAACGGCCCACTGGGGAACAGTCCTGTCTGTCCTCCTCAATCCAAGGCCAGGTAAGCGAGTGCAGGGAAGGGGTGCTGAGGGAGCCAAACCCCCCCCTGCACCTCACCGCCTCACTCACTGGGGCAAAGGAGGGAGCTCTGAGAGGAAGATAAGGCTGATGATTTTAATGAGCATGACTACATTTTTTAAACCAAAATGAGCCTGCATAGTATTCAAAAGTACTTGAGAGTTTTGAAATCAGACTGAACTATCATTGGGGAGATCACTTCACACTGGAACAAGGGGGAGGCCGGACTGAGGTGTCGTTAGGAGCTAAGTGTGTGTGTTCCTAGGGCTGCTCGGCCAGTGACCATGACCACCACCGTGTTTTCTCAGGGTTCTGGAGGCCAGAAGCCCAGCATGATGTCACTGGGCTAAAGTCAAAGTGTGAGCAGGCCCTTCTGGAGGTGTCCCTGAAGAAGCCATTTCTTTCCACCTTCTGGAGGCCACTCATGTTCCTTGGCTCCTGGCCCCTCCTCCAGCCTCGAAGCCAGCAGTTTTACCTCCTCAGACAGTTCTCTGAACTCACTGCCCCTCTGGCCTCCTCTTCTGCTTCCCTCTCCCACTTACGGGGACTCTGTGATTGCCTTGGTCCCACCGGGTAATCCAGGATCATCTCGCCATCTCCCGGCCAGCTGGTTAGCAACCTGAATGCCACCTGCAAACTTAGGTCCCCTTTGCCATGTAATCGGACATACTCACTGGTTCCTGAGTTTGGGATGTGGGACGTCCTCGGGTGGGTGGGGTCGCCATGCAAACCACTTCATGCTCATATCTCCACAAGATGAGACCCTAGTTAAAGTGGTTTCTGTGGGTTTATATGTTAAAAAATTTTAACGTTGCTTGCTATTGATGTCCCAGAAAATAAAGGGGGAAAAAGCGAGTGATGGTTCTGCCATCTTCTGGTGGGCAGGTGCCGCATCAGGCCCGAGGTTGCTGACCCAGTCAGAAAGCAGCAAGTACCTGCCACAGCGCTGGGGACTGACATGGGTCTCTATTTCAGAGAGAGAAAATCTTTGTTTTCAAGTCTGAGGACATAGGAAGTTTCTAAAGGCAGGACTCAGACTCAAAGGTAAGGCCAGGCCCTGAGAGCCAGGTGGGTGCTCAGGGTCCAGGAAAGACCAGAATAGGAGAGGAGCCAACGACCAGTGACCATAGGTCAGCAGGTCCTGGGTTGGGGGCACAGTTACAGGTGTGGGGTCCCATCTACCAGGAGGAGCCAGACAGCCACAGAGCCAGACCTCAGTTCCTGCCACCTGGGGAAGCATTTGGTGGACACATGGAACAGAAGAGCCAGAGGAAGTGTGGGCCCCCCCTTTGGTTATCAGTCATTGGGTACCGTGGGAGTGTCAGGACCAGGCCAAGAACTTGAGGAATACTGAAAGTTCCCAACCTGGGGAGCTGGAAGAGCTGCCTCAGTTTGTACCACCTCAGAGACTGATTTAACCCATCTGGGCTGGGGCCTGGCCGCTGCAGGTTTGTTTTAATAAACTTCTCCAGATGATTCTAATGGGAGGCCAAGGTTGAGTCCCAGGGATATACATGTTATCATTTAATCCTCATTACTACCTTGGCAAGGGGCTATTATTACCCCCATGTTACAGTTGAAGAAATAGAACTTGGAGAGATTACGCCATTTTTGAAGGTAATGCAGCTAGTAATTGACTAAGCTAAGAGTGGTCTAAGAGAACTCTTAGATGCCAGAGTTCATGTGCTTTTTATTCTGCTTGGCTGACATGAAGCTAGCAATGTTTCTTTTCATAACAGAACTGAAAGCAGAACCCTTGTTCAAGAACTTCCAGTATTGGCAAGACCTCAGCCTTTAGCTGTGACTTGTTTCACATAATGAGAACCACAATATGAAAATGCCCTTCAGAAAAGTAACATGTACTGTGGGCTAACTTTACTACAGGTCCCAAGTACTGTACATGTTCCACCTCATTTAATCCTCACTACGGCTCTATGAGGCAGCTTGTGATTATTACCCCATTTGCAGAGAAGAAAACAGAGGCTTAGAAGCGTTCAGTAACTTGCCCAAGGTTGCAGAGCTAGTAAGTGGAAAAATCAGAAACCACACCCATGTCTTTGTGACTCTAAGGCCCTAACTTGTGATCACCAAGCCAGGGTTTTGGGAAATGTATTAAACGCGGATACGAGGGTCTTATATCCCTACTCACTCCCAGTCCTGACCTGTAGGTTTGGCTTGAGTCTTGGGTATCAGCATTTTTAATAAGCACTCCCGGTGGTTCTCAGCCTCAGGGAGGAGCCCTGCATTGGGCTGATGAGGAACCGGGAGGCTTGCTCCCTGCAACAGTCACAGGGGCAGTGGCAGTAGGTGGGTGGAGTGAAGGGCACTATGAAGACTCCTTGAACCCCAAACACCTTTCCTGTTTGCTTGTCACAGGGCCTGCTGTTCCATCAAGTCATTTCTCTCCAGAGCAAAGTGTCACACTTGCTCTTCTTCCCACTTCCTGTCCATTTAAACTCATTTGTGGATGTGTTCGACAAGGAGGGAGAGAAACTGATTTTTACTAGGGTGTGAATGACTTCACTGGAGCCTCAGGATTTATTCCCTAGGGCACTGACAGGAGCAGGGGCTTCCTGGAATCTTGTCCAAAATCCTTAGAGGACAGTCATAACTGAATACACTGTTTCCAGTAGGTAGAACATCATCTGGAACACAGCAGGTGCTCATACACATCTGTGAATGTGTGAGCGAATGAGGGCTGCCTGGCTTCCTTCCTCTGCTCCTGTGGACTTCCCCTCTAATGATGCAGGGTGGTGGACAGTTTGGGTCCAGGTCTGAAATCCAGGCACTGCGCCTTTCAATTCTAAAGCCACCTCATCTGGGCACAACCTTGGACAGGCTCCCTACTTTCCATCTGGCATGTGCTGCTGGCGTTAAACAGGCTGGCAGAGAAGCAGAGGCCGCACCAGTGTTGAGGGTGGAGTGGCAGCTTTGTGGGCTGCTCCCCTTTCCTCTAGTAACCTAAGACATCCTCCTCTGCGAGCCTATGGAAATTCTGAGTGATGTCAGGTCTGGAGAGCAGCTAAAGGCAGCCACCATCCCAGTCTCAACTCTCACTTCCCCAAAAGGCATTTCCGGGGACTCAGTGACAGAAAGCACACCCACACCCCAAAACTGAGAATTCCAGGGACTGTGGGTTTATTCAGCACTTGCTTTTTTCTGACCAAGATCCTCAGAGTCAGAAATACAGTTGACACTGTGACAGCCACAATATATTTCCATAAATTATACAAGTTTCATAAAACATTTCATGACACATGATGCACTCCAATATTTCCTCACCTATTACAGCCAGTCTGTGAAAAGAAGTACTGAGTGTAAACCCTTATGTTTCTTTCAAGACTCACTAATGGTCGTGTCTGGTATATTGAGAAGCTTGAGTTTTTCTCATGAAAAATAAACGATCTGAAATAACCATGAGTCCTAAAAGGTGTGAGTAGAATGCATGTGTGTATGTGTTGGGGGGGGGAATTGGCGTTTCAGGAAGTTGGAGGTGGGAGAAACCTCAAAAAGGTCTCTGTAGGGAGAGGCAGGTTTGCAAGCAGTTCAGCAGGAAGCTGGAAGACCTGGATTTGAGTCCAGATCCTTGCCCTCTGCCTTAAGGGCTTTGTGGCCTTAGACACAAATCTCCTTACCTGAGGTCTGCACTGTCCAAGACCGCAGCCACTGGCCCCATGAGGCTATTTACTGAGCACTTTCTAGGTGGCTAGTTAGAGCTAAGATGTGCTCCAAGTGTGAAGTGCACACTGGATTTCAAAGACTTAGTATAGAAAGAAGAATAGACAAGACCTCATTAATAAATGCTTATATTGATTATATGTTAAAATTATAATATTTTGGATAGATTGGGCTATGTTAAATGTATCATTAAAACCGATTTTAGCTTTTTTTCCCCTCTTTTTAATCCCCCCCACCCCCAGTTGAAGTTTTTCCCCCTCTGCCTTGCTCATCCTCAGAGTCTTAGGATCAACTGTCTGGGCATGTGTTATTACTGATGTCAGCTCAAAAAGTGGAAAACTATGTAAAAATAGAATGGAATTCAACAGAATAATGGATAAATATGCTGCTATATTCATACAATGAAATGCTACCCAGAAATTTTAAAAAATGAATTCCTGATACACACAACATAGATCAATCCTGAAAACATTATGTTAAGTGAGAGAAGCCAGATGTAAAAGGCACAAATCTGTATGCATTTCTTTATGTGAAGTTCAAGAACAGACTAAACTACTCTGTTGCAGTCGAAATCAGGAAATGCCCCCAAAATGGGGCAGGAAAGGTTTGCTTGGAAAGGGGCACAAAGGAGCTTCCTGTGGTGTTGGGAATAGTCTACATCTCTATTTGGGTGGTGGTTAAAGAGTATATACAGTTGTCAAATGTAGTGAACTGTGCATTTAAGACCGATGCATTTTACTGGTATCAATTACATCTCATCGAAAAATTGAAAAGATAGAATGAGTTGCCTTAAAAATATTTAGCTGGCTGGCTAGGGAATGAAGGTTGCTGGTAGGAACTGGAGACGGTTGAATTCCTCTGGGCATTGGGCGGTAGGATTTGGAGTTCTGGGGGAGAAGGCATGGGAGGAAGGGAGCCAGCTGGATGGTTCAAAAGAAGCAACTGGTGGTAGGAGCTTGGCAGTGGAATGGCCAACAACATTTTAAGAACAGGGCTGTATTATGTTCATTTGGCAGATGTTTGCACTGCAGCATCAGAAACCTCTCTTGTGGCCCCCACCCAGTCTTTTCAGTAATGCCTAGTGCATCTTCCAGTGCTCCAGTCAGCAGCTTTGTTTGGGTGCAAGAAAGCGGCTGGGTTTCCCCTGAGTCAGAGCAGGAGGGAATAGACACAGACTGACCTGAGAGCCCTGATGATGTGATAAGCTCACCCACAGAGCCCGGAGCCAGTGCAAACCGTGGGAGAGAGGTGGCCTCCTGGGGGCCCACCAAAGCCTCGGAAAGGGCTTTGGACTTCCAACAGGACACAAATGAGGGTTTGAGCTGCTCTCAGCCTAGATCCCAGGGGCCTGGGGGACTGTAGGCAACACTTAGGCTGCACTTCAAGTCAGCATGAGTAGTTCTTGCCTGAATTCACCTCTGGTTCCCAGACTGTTCCCACCCATGTTCCCACCTGAGCTCCTCACTGATGTCAACACTCAACGTGGTCATGTGGATAGTTGATAGGTGGCAACTGAAAACCCAAAGAAAGGGCAACATAATTAAAAGGAAGCCAACCTCTCTTCTCCTTCCCTGTCTTCCTGCCTCTGTGAAACGCTGACTATGGTTCCTAGAGAACTAAGAGGAGAGGGTGGAACTGAACATGCCCTTTCTGGCCCTGCAGAGCCACGCAGATGGCACATGCTTCCTTCAGTGTAGTAGCTTATCACGTCCTCATAGCTGTCAGGTTAATCTTGCATCACATCTATTTCATTTCCAGGACTCGACTGTTCCTACATGCTCACCCATCCTACTTTATTGTTCCCCTGGCATATTTGTCTGCCCACAGTTAGAAACTACATCTATTGGCAAGCAAAAATGAAAAAATAATGACAAAATCCTGCTCTGGCAAAGTTATGATAAAACAGATCTTCCTCCCATGGCCAACAGTGGTCAAGAGCAGTATGCATTGATTTTTTAAAATCTTTTTGAAAATAAGTGGGTACATTTTTAAATTGGTCATATCCTTTGATTCTATAATATCATTTCTAGAATTATAGCCTAAGAAGTAACCCAAAGGAAGTAAAACCTAAATGTATAAATATGTTAACCTTAGTATAGATAAACAGGGAAAAAGACATGTTAACCTTAGTATAGATAAACAGATAAACTTAGCAAACAGTGGGGGACTGGGGAAGAAAATTCCAGAAGGGCCACTTGATAGGATAGGATACAGCAATTGAGTGATAGGAAGAAAAGATCATGAGAGGACTATTGGGAAACCACATGAAATGAAAAAAGCAGATTACAACACTGGTCTATGCTACAGCCAGATTGTCACATAACATTGCTCAAGTTTGTGGCTGGAGAAAACTGGGAGAAAACGCAGAAAGATGATTTTGATTTTTTAGTGGGTGAGACTAGGATCCTTCTCTCTTTCTCTACCATCCAGCTTTGCAGTGAAGCATAAAATAAACACATTTTCAAAAATATAGGTATTGCATCTTAAATGAGCTTCTGCTCCCCCTCCCACACAGGTTGCTCTGCTATTGTCTCTGAGATGTTCAGTGTTATGTGTTCACCCTCAGCAGAACCTTCCAGAGTTGCAGACTATTCAAGCCTCCTAGCAAGTTTATCCCAGGGTTTCTGCCTCCCAGCACTCCTTCCTTGGGTCCAGCCAAGTTGCCTCTTGCTGTTGCTTACTTTTGTTATTTGTCTGGTTCTAAGAATGTGGAGGAAAGCTCAAAACCTGCCAGTGGGGGGCTCTCTGGCCATCACACTGGTTTTATAAGGGGGCAGAGGGAACCAGGGATGCTTGAAGTTTGTATTTTTATTTCCAGAATGTATTCACATCAAAATAAAGCAACAAAAACTTCTCAGAATAGCTAAAATAGCTGGAAAAAAAAAAAAACAACTAGAAGGCAAAACACCAAACTCTACCACAGTTGTGGTGAGATGGTGGAATTTGAGGTATTGTTTCCCCTCTTTTTCTGCGGTTTTCAACTTTTTAGAGGGTGAAAAAAGATTCCAAAACATAAAAAGAAGCTCTCAGGCCCTGTCTTCTCCAGGCCCAGTAATCTTCACTTTCGATGCTACCTCAGAGGACCACATGGGCAAAGGGGGCCAGGAAAGGGAGTGGCTTGAGGGACAAACGATGCATGACAAGGTGAAGTGGAAACAACAAAGTCAAACCCAGGTCTCCCCTGTACTAATTTTCCAGAGGGCAAGAGCCTGGCTCTGTCAACATCTGACCCAGCCCAACACACCTGGATCCTGAGTCCTTCAGAAGACAGGCTGCCTTGCAAAGCCCTGAACACCAGAGACGCAGCAACAAAGACACCAAAGCTGGCGGTGTTCTAGGGTTTTCTTCCAAGGGCTCTAAGATGTAGCCCGGCGTTCACACAGCCACTGCCTCGACCCCCCACCCCCAGACCTGTTGGTGTCTGCTCATGAATCGAATCAATTATCAACGGTCACCATTGGAATCCAGAAAGCGGTCACAACCCCCTTACAGTTCACACAGCTCGTTCCCAGTCCTATGTCTCTTCAACCTGAGAGGTAGGTTTCTTCATTGTGCCATCATACATGCAAGAAAATGGAGGCCCAGGGAGGTGAATGGTTCTGAGGTCACCCAGCCAGTGCCCGGCAGAGTGGATTCTTCAAGGCCAGTGGTTCTCTAACTCTACCCAGAGGTCGGACCAAGGCCACAGGCCACAATCCCCAGCCCACACCCAGGTGGTCACTCGCAGGGACACATGTCCAGGTACTTACCTGGGCTGCAAGGCATCCAGATGCGAGCCGCTGAGAGGACAGCAGTGCTCTGAGTGCCTGTGGCTCAGGCGTGGCTGAAGAGAGGCCTTCATCGCCCACGGGCCTCCCGCCCACCTCAGGGCAGTGAGTGCAGCCTGACCGCACTTCCCCTTTCTGCTCAACCTGCCTGCACTGTCACCAGGCACCCAACCTCTTTTCCCAGGAAGGTGACTACTCAAGACTTTCCTGGAGCCGGAATCTTCTGCCTCTTGTGCTCAGGGCCGACCAGAGGTCCATCCCAGGGTGGAGGGGTCAGGCCCTGGGGTGGAGACTTGGCACTGTGTAGGATGACAGGGGTGTCCCCACAGACGAGCCTGCCCTGAGCATTCCTGGATGTGGCAGCCTGGAGCTCCAGAAGAACGGCAGGACTGACTCCTACCCAGAAACAGGCCTGGGGAAGAACCTGGACTCAAGTGTGGCAGACATGTTGTCCCACAAGAAGAGCAGCTCTTGAAAACCCCAGGAACCCTGGAAGTGCTGGCCCAGCTGCTCAGGGAGGTGAGGGACAGGCTCCTGTTTCTATGGTGTGTGGCCGGCTGCATCAAGAAATGGGGCCAGCCGCTCAGTCGGACTTGAGTTGGGTCTCTCCCAGAAACACCATGAGACATTTCCCAGCAAGGCTCACAGCCTCTTAAAATGGGGGCTGTGGGATGGGGTGGGTTTGGGAGGGGGAGCCAATCAACCATTTTGTTGAGTTGGCTGTTCCGGCTGAAGTGAGCTGTCAGATCAGTAAAAATAACCAAACTGGTGTGCTCTATGACTGCCTGGAGCAAACAAGTTCTCATGGTTCTCAGTAATGATGGTGATTGATACTCTGGGATGTCTGGTAAATGTTTACCAACTGGCTCCCAGGAAACAAAAAGATTCCTGATTTGTAGTGCTTGCTAATATTGATGATGTAAATACTCCCACCATGGCCAACTTGGAGTTGCCAAGACAACATCACTGGGCTTGGAATTGGGAGGAGATGTACCCAACCAGCGGGGTGCCGCGGATCGGTAACTCCCATTCTTGAGCACCTGCTGGGGGCCAGAGCCTGAAACCAGCGTTTCCCAGTCTTATCTCATCCTTGCTTACCTGGGATATCTGCACTTACGGATGGAACATCGAAGCTCTGGGAGGTCACATCATGAATTGACTTTGCATGGCCAGGGAAGGACTTTGAACCCAAGTCTGAACATTTGCGAAGTCTGGGCTCTTTCTTATTGGGGTTGATCCGGAAGTGAGCTGCTTAAAAAAACTCCTTAAAAACAAATGCAAAATGACCTTTTGGGAAGTGAATAAATGCTCCTGTGGGGAGAGCTCATCCTCTGTTCCAAAGCTGTGACTCTTTGATCTGTGTTCCATTGATTCATCCAATAAATGAGTTATTAATCCTCTGGGACAGCCCTGTTCAGCTGTGACACTGAATTCAGTAGACCTACTGCTTCTCATAATGCACTTGGCATAGTAAGTCGAAGCCGGGTATTGGGAGATCAGAATTCCAGTCTCAGTTTGCCAACAACTTCCTAGATGAAGCTGTCCCCTGTCTGAGCCTCAGCTTCCCCATTTTTACATTGAAAGATTTGGATTTATAAACGTGAGGGTGCTCCAGGGATTGTGCCATGAGTCTCTTCTGTGATTGTCTGCTCTCCTGACAGGAGGTCTCCTCAACTCCCCTTCCCAGCCATTGGTACCCAGCACAGTCCTGAGCACAGCAGAAAATGCCTGACAGGTACCTGTCTGTTGACCAAGAAAAGAAGCAAGTCATCCACAGAGAGAAGCGAGTTCCATACACCAAAGGAGGCAACTTCATTCTAGCAAACTTGAAGGCCTACTTTTCCCTGAGGGCCAGAGACAAGAAATAGACCCCGTGCCTGCCTTCAGGGAAGTCCCTCAAAGTGTGGGAGGAAGGTGAAGTCATAATATAATGCTGGTGAGGTTCAATGATTTCACTCTGTGCCAGACCCTGTACTCCAAGTCCACTCAGAGCTGAGCAAGTCATGGTCCCTGGTGGAGCCCAGGTTCTCCAGAACAGAAGGGCACATGGGGATATACTATTGAAAACAATGAATGCTGGTGCCCTGGGAACACAGAAGTGGGAAGGTCCCAGTAGTGGTGTTTGAACTGGGCCTTGAAGGTTGTGTAGGAGCTCACCAATCAGAGAGAATGTGGATAGACCAAGACAGAGTGTTTGGAGCTGCAGCAGATGGTTGTGGCTGACCAGGGGGGAATGTGTCGGCAAACGGAGGCCCAAGAGCCAAGTTCAGGGCTCCACAGCAGGGCGTCTGGTCTATTGAGTTCAAAGTCACAGCTGAACAGGGCTGTCCCAGATGATTAATAAACTCATCCTTGCCGCCCACACTCTTCCCCTGGCTCTGCCATTGTCTTACCGCCATAAAAGGAGGGCAGGAAGTTAGCCTGGGCTGTTTGGCCTTTCTGCACAGCTGAGATGCACCTGCTGAGCAGGGCCCTGATCAGCCAAGGAGAGCTGCAGGTGCCCCCTGGTGGTCACTGTGGTGCTTTCCCTTTGCCCTCAGGATTCTAGTGGGGCCCTGATTCCCAAGGGGGGTGGCGGGAAAACACACACACACACACACACACACACACACACACACACACACACACACACGAAGTTCAGCTCTTAAAACCACAGAACCCAAGACGGTCAGACTAGGGGAAACTTGGAAGGGATTTTAATTGACTCCTCACCCCACGATTCAATGTCCTTGTCAACATCCTGCCAGGTGGTACTTAACTTCTGTTGTTTCCTGTTGATAAGGTATCCAAGTCACGTATAAAATGAGGGTCTTGCCCCTTGTGGCACTTCACAAGGGTCACTCAATCCTTGCCATAAAGAGCAATTGAAGAAAGGGGTGGATGCTGTTATACGAGCAGCAATAATATCACAAGGGGCCATGATTTACGCCTTCTAATTGACAAACTACTCACACAAGGGAAGTTCCACTCAAATCATGTGGCTTCAAAATGGAACCAGAACCCATGGGTGGAAGCTCCTAATATGGAAGAAAGCCCTTGTGGGGGCAGCTGGCACCCTTAGAGAGAGTGGTCACTGAGGGTAGAGGCCTCAGGGTGGAAGCTTAGGATAATGTAGTTTGATACCTTGACCCACGGGGAACAGTTGGGCAGCCTGATATAGTGGAAAGAGTTGCTCAGTTTGGCAAACTCAGTTTTGAGTGAGGTCTTTCCACTGAACCAGACTTCTGATGTCCTGGAAACAGGGTGTCATGACTTGAAAGGACAACTCTCTCTTACAGTGGTTTTGACTTTCCTCCTGCCTTCATACTGAGCCTTTTACCTCCAGGCCACCAACTTTCCCACCTGAATGGTTCAAAATATCAAACTATGTTAAATAGAAAGAAAAAAAGCAACAGCTCCTATTTTGGTCTACATTCTGATGTTTTCCCATAGAGATTTATAATCGTTGTCCGCCCCATGAAATGAATCAATACTCTGTCCAGGGCCTTGCTCCGCATGTCCTGACCCTCAGGTGGCTTTCTTGGGAGCTCACGCAGCCTACAGCACAAATGAGAATTGGACACTGCAACAGTGTCTAATGGCCTCTGAAGCTGTCCCTTTGTGTGCAGGTCCTCCACAGGAGATGAGAGGTTGTGTGTGTCTGCACTGGGGGGCTAGGGCACCTCAGGAAAAGGCAGTGATGGTGCCTTGTGACACCATCTATTAGTTCTCATTTATTTGGTCAAATATTTTTTTGAGTGTCTCCTATGTGCCAGTCTTTGAGCACAAGAGTGAACGGGACCCTGTGCCTTCAAGTGACTCACAGTTCAGTGGGAATAGAGACAAATGAGTAGATTCCTACTAACTGTGACAGTGACCACAATAAAGAGTCCAGAAGTAGACACTAGTACACTGGGAATTTAGGATATGATAAAGGTGGCATCTCAAATCAGCATGGAAAAGATGGACTTTTCATTTCATAGTACTATCTAGTCACTTTGAAAAAACATTGAGCTGGATCCCAATCTCACTTTTCATAAGAAAACACGTTCAGGTATAGCACAGATTTAACTTTAAAATGAAATTATAGAAGTATCAGAAGAAAATATGGATAATTTTCTTTTTAAAATTATCACAGGTGGGGAAAGACTTCCTAAATTTAGCTATACAACCAGAAACCATAAAAGAAAGCATCCATAAATTCAATTATATTTTTAAAAAGTTTCTGAAGGATAAGAGAAACCAGGTCCATGGTTGAAAGAGATAACTAATTTGGTACATAAATAGGACGGGGCGAATGTTGCTAATTTGAACACGTGTCTTATAAGCTAATAAATAAAATGAACATCCCAATAGAAAAATGGGCAAAAGGTATAAACAGGCAATTCGTGGAAGAAATACAAATAGTTTGCAAACATATGAAAACGATTACATCTCACCAATAATAAAAAAATGTGTATAACAATGTGAAGAGAATTTAAGCTGATAAAGCCTTTCTGGAGGACAGTTAAGCAATATACAGCTGTGTTAGTTTGCTAGGGCTGCTATAACAAAGTACCACAAACTGGGTGGCTTAAAATAGAAGAAATTTATTGTCTCACAGTTCTGGAGCCTAGAAACCGAAGCGGACCGTGCTCCCTCTGAGACTCTAGGTACAATCCTTCCTTTGCTCTTCCCAGCTTCGGTGCTGACTGGCAATCCTTGGCGTTCCTTGGCTTGCAATTGCATATCTCCAAGCTCTGGCCATCTCCATGTTGTCTTCTCTCTGTGTGCCTTTGTATAATGTCTCCTTTTTATTTTTTTTATTTTTTATTTTTTATTTTTTTAGATAATTATTTTTTATTGAAGGGTAGTTGACACACAGTATTACATTACATTAGTTTCAGGTGTACAACACAGTGATTCAACATTTATATACATGATAATTCTAGGTACCAGCTATCACCATACCAAGTTGTTACAATATTTTGACTATATTCCTTATGCTATACATTACATCCCGGTTGCTTATTTATTTTACAATTGGAAGTGTGTACTTTTTTTTTGGTTGTTGTTGTTAGGGCATCTCTCATATTTATTGATCAAATGGTTGTTAACAACAATAAAATTCTGTATAGGGGAGTCAATGCTCAATGCACAATCATTAATCCACCCCAAGCCTAATTTTCATCAGTCTCCAATCTTCTGAAGCATAACGAACAAGTTCTTACATGGAGAACAAATTCTTACATAGTGAATAGGTTACATGGTGAACAGTACAAGGGCAGTCATCACAGAAACTTTTGGTTTTGCTCATGCATTATGAACTATAAACAGTCAGTTCAAATATGAATACACATTTGATTTTTATACTTGATTTATATGTGGATACCACATTTCTCTCTTTATTATTTTTAATAAAATGCTGAAGTGGTAGGTAGATACAACATAAAGGTAGAAAACATAGTTTAGTGTTGTAAGAGAGCAAATGTAGATGATCAGGTGTGTGCCTGTAGACTATGTGTTAATCCAAGCTAGACAAGGGCAATAAAACATCCACGTATGCAGAAGATTTCTCTCAGAACAGGGAGGGTGAGGTTCTAAGCCTCACCTCTGTTGATCCCCAATTTCTCACCTGATGACCCCCCTGCGACTGTGCCTGTCTTAGGTTGTTCCTCCCTTGAGGAATCTTACCCGTCTCTGGCTAACCAGTCATCTTCCGGGGCCATACAGGGAAATGTTAAGTTGGTAAGTGAGAGAGAAGCCTTATTGTTTGAAATGGTTAGCTTTTTATTTCTTTGCATATTTATGCCCTGTGGCTTCTATGCCCAGCATTTGTCTTGAGGTATCTTTACCACTTGGAGGAGTTATGATACTCGGTAAATTTGATATGAGGCACGAATTCTATTTAAGAATTCGTTGTAATTAGGAAGGAAGAAGAAAAGCTATAGAAGTAGCAGGCGGAAGAAAACATGGGAAGATTGATTATTTCTTTGACATATCTTCTTGTAGAGTAACTTCAGCATGTATAGATTTTAAGCTACTACTTAAATTGCGCACACACATTAACATAATAGGAGTATAGTTACATAACCCAAGCATACCTGTAATTACCAGCCATCTCCAGTGAAACCAAGAAAACCAGTTAGGCACCCTAGGCATTTGTGAAAACTTATCAATGATATGATGGTTATTATCTAAGTGAATTTGAATAGTTTGAGAAAAATCAGACAAATTAAAACAACCCATTCCTGGGCACTGTTCACATCCCATATGTTCTTTTAACAGTAAATAGTCTGTAGTTGTAAGATTTTGGAGCGCTACAATTTGCACTTCTCCTAATTCTTGGTTGAGTTCCAACAGTATAGATCCAGTCAAATTTGTTGTTTTACTGCATGCACAGGCCAGCTTAGATATCTCCTTCATTCCCATGGCAAGTCCAGGAGCTGGTGGGATGAGTGCATCTACAGCTGTAGCAGTGCGTGGATCTTTGTTGGGGTTTTTTGATGATCATCTTCTGGCATGAGTCTTCCCGAGAGTGCTGATGTTGGAAGTTCTCTTTCATATCGTATCTTAGTTCATTTCCGGGGTAGCCAAATTAGGCTTTGATCCTCTGTATAAACACAAACAGACCCTTTGCCTACACTTTTATATGTCCTTTATATCATTGTGTAGAACTCATTAGAGGTCAGCACATAGGAACTGCATTTTTTTTTTAAATCATTAATCTACACTTACATGACGAATACTTTGTTTACTAGGCTCTCCCCTATACCAGGTCCCCCCTATATACTCCTTTACAGTCACTGTCCATCAGCGTAGCAACCTGTTGTAGAATCACTACTTGTCTTCTCTGTGTTGTACAGCCCTCCCTTTTCTCCCACCCCGCTATGGATGCTAATCTTAATACCCCCCTACTTCTCCCCCCCTTATCCCTCCCTACCCACCCATCCTCCCCAGTCCCTTTCCCTTTGGTACCTGTTAGTCCATTCTTGAGTTCTGTGATTCTGCTGCTGTTTTGTTCCTTCAGTTTTTCCTTTGTTCTTATATTCCACAGATGAGTGAAATCATTTGGTATTTCTCTTTCTCTGCTTGGCTTGTTTCACTGAGCAAAATACCCTCCAGCTCCATCCATGTTGCTGCAAATGGTTGGATTTGCCATTTTCTTATGGCTGAGTAGTATTCCATTGTGTATATGTACCACTTCTTCTTTATCCATTCATCTATCGATGGACATTTAGGTTGCTTCCAATTCTTGGCTATTGTAAATAGTGCTGCGATAAACATAGGGGTGCACTGATCTTTCTCATACTTGATTGCTGCATTCTTAGGGTAAATTCCTAGGAGTGCAATTCCTGGGTCAAATGGTAAGTCTGTTTTGAGCATTTTGATGTACCTCCATACTGCTTTCCACAATGGTTGAACAAGTTTACATTCCCACCAGCAGTGTAGGAGGGTTCCCCTTTCTCCACAGCCTTGCCAACATTTGTTGTTGTTTGTTTTTTGGATGGCAGCCATCCTTACTGGTGTGAGGTGATACCTCATTGTAGTTTTAATTTGCATTTCTCTGATAATTAGCGATGTGGAGCATCTTTTCATGTGTCTGTTGGCCATCTCTATTTCTTTTTTGGAGAACCGTCTGTTCAGTTCCTTTGCCCATTTTTTAATTGGGTTATTTGTTTTTTGTTTGTTGAGGCGTGTGAGCTCTTTATATATTCTGGATGTCAAGCCTTTATCGGATGTGTCATTTTCAAAGATATTCTCCCATACTGTAGGGTTCCTTTTTGTTCTATTGATGGTGTCTTTTGCTGTACAGAAGCTTTTCAGCTTAATATAGTCCCACTTGTTCATTTTTGCTGTTGTTTTCCTTGCCCGGGGAGATATGTTCAAGAAGAGGTCACTCATGTTTATGTCTAAGAGGTTTGTGCCTATGTTTTCTTCCAAGAGTTTAATGGTTTCATGACTTACATTCAGGTCTTTGATCCATTTTGAGTTTACTTTTGTATATGGGGTTAGACGATGGTCCAGTTTCATTCTCCTACATGTAGCTGTCCAGTTTTGCCAGCACCATCTGTTGAAGAGACTGTCATTTCGCCATTGTATGTCCATGGCTCCTTTATCAAATATTAATTGACCATATATGTCTGAGTTAATGTCTGGATTGTCTAGTCTGTTCCATTGGTCTGTGGCTCTGTTCTTGTGCCAGTACCAAATTGTCTTGATTACTATGGCTTTATAGTAGAGCTTGAAGTTGGGGAGTGAGATCCCCCCTACTTTATTCTTCTTTCTCAGGATTGCTTTGGCTATTCGGGGTCTTTGGTGGTTCCATATGAATTTTTGAATTATTTGTTCCAGTTCATTGAAGAATGTTGCTGGTAGTTTCATAGGGATTGCATCAAATCTGTATATTGCTTTGGGCAGGATGGCCATTTTGACGATATTAATTCTTCCTAGCCACAAGCATGGGATGAGTTTCCATCTGTTAGTGTCCCCTTTAATTTCTCTTAAGAGTGACTTGTAGTTTTCAGAGTATAAGTCTTTTACTTCCTTGGTTAGGTTTATTCCTAGGTATTTTATTTTTTTTGATGCAATTGTGAATGGAGTTGTTTTCCTGATTTCTCTTTCTGTTGGTTCATTGTTGGTATATAGGAAAGCCACAGATTTCTGTGTGTTGATTTTGTATCCTGCCACTTTGCTGTATTCCGATATCAGTTCTAGTAGTTCTGGGGTGGAGTCTTTAGGGTTTTTTATGTACAGTATCATGTCATCTGCAAATAGTGACAGTTTGACTTCTTCTTTGCCAATCTGGATTCCTTGTATTTTTTTGTTTTGTCTGATTGCCGTGGCTAGGACCTCCAGTACTATGTTAAATAACAGTGGGGAGAGTGGGCATCCCTGTCTAGTTCCCGATCTCAGCGGAAATGCTTTCAGCTTCTCGCTGTTCAATATAATGTTGGCTGTGGGTTTTTCATAGATGGCCTTTATTATGTTGAGGTACTTGCCCTCTATTCCCATTTTGCTGAGAGTTTTTATCATGAATGGATGTTGAACTTTGTCACATGCTTTTTCAGCATCTATGGAGATGATCATGTGGTTTTTGTCTTTCTTTTTGTTGATGTGGTGGATGATATTGATGGACTTTCGAATGTTGTGCCATCCTTGCATCCTTGGGATGAATCCCACTTGGTCATGGTGTACGATGGTTTTGATGTATTTTTGAATTCAGTTTGCTAAAATTTTGTTGAGTATTTTTGCGTCTACGTTCATCAGGGATATTGGTCTGTAGTTTTCTTTTTTGGTGGTGTCTTTGCCTGGTTTTGGTATTAGGGTGATGTTAGCTTCGTAGAATGAGTTTGGGAGTATCCCCTCCTCTTCTATTTCTTGGAAAACTTTAAGGAGAATGGGTATTATGTCTTCCCTATATGTCTGATAAAATTCCGAGGTAAATCCATCTGGCCCGGGGGTTTTGTTCTTTGGTAGTTTTTTGATTACCGCTTCAATTTCGTTGCTGGTAATTGGTCTGTTTAGATTTTCTGTTTCTTTTTGGGTCAGTCTTGGAAGGTTGTATTTTTCTAGGAAGTTGTCCATTTCTCCTAGGTTTCCCAGCTTGTTAGCATATAGGTTTTCATAGTAGTCTCTAATAATTCTTTGTATTTCTGCGGGATCTGTTGTGATTTTTCCTTTCTCATTTCTGATACTGTTGATTTGTGTTGACTCTCTTTTCCTCTTAATAAGTCTGGCTAGAGGCTTATCTATTTTGTTTATTTTCTCGAAGAACCAGCTCTTGTTTTCATTGATTTTTGCTATTGTTTTATTCTTCTCAATTTTATTTATTTCTTCTCTGATCTTTATTATGTCCCTCCTTCTGCTGACCTTAGGCCTCATTTGTTCTTCTTTTTCCAATTTTGATAGTTGTGACATTAGACCATTCATTTGGGATTGCTCTTCCTTTTTTAAATATGCTTGGAGTGCTATATACTTTCCTCTTAAGACTGCTTTTGCTGCGTCCCACAGAAGTTGGGGCTTAGTGTTGTTGTTGTCATTTGTTTCCATATATTGCTGGATCTCCATTTTGATTTGGTCATTGATCCATTGATTATTTAGGAGCGTGTTGTTTAGCCTCCATGTGTTTGTGAGCCTTTTTGCTTTCTTTGAACAGTTTATTTCTAGTTTAATGCCTTTGTGGTCTGAAAAGTTGGTTGGTAGGATTTCAATCTTTTGGAATTTACTGAGGCTCTTTTTGTGTCCTAGTATGTGGTCTATTCTGGAGAATGTTCCATGTGCACTTGAGAAGAACGTGTATCCTGTTGCTTTTGGATGTAGAGTTCTGTAGATGTCTATTAGGTCCATCTGTTCTAGTGTGTTGTTCAGTGCCTCTGTGTCCTTACTTATTTTCTGTCTGGTGGATCTGTCCTTTGGAGTGAGTGGTGTGTTGAAGTCTCCTAGAATGAATGCATTGCATTCTATTTCCTCCTTTAGTTCTGTTAATATTTGTTTCAGGTATGTTGGTGCTCCTGTATTGGGTGCATATATATTTATAATGGTTATATCCTCTTGATGGACTGAGCCCTTTATCATAATGTAATGTCCTTCTTTGTCTTTTGTTACTTTCTTTATTTTGAAGTCTGTTTTGTCTGATACCAGAATTGCAACACCTGCTTTCTTCTCTCTGTTGTTTGCTTGAAATATCTTTTTCCATCCCTTGACTTTAAGTCTGTGCGCGTCTTTGGGTTTGAGGTGAGTCTCTTGTAAGCAGCATATGGATGGGTCTTGCTTTTTTATCCATTCTATTACTCTGTGTCTTTTGATTGGTGCATTCAGTCCATTTACATTTAGGGTGATTATTGAAAGGTATGAATTTATTGCCATTGCAGGCTTTAAGTTTGTGGTTACCAAAGGTTTAGGGTTAGCTTCTTTACTGTCTTACTGTCTAACTTAACTCGCTTGTTGAGCTATTATAAACACAATCTGATGATTCTTTATTTCTCTCCCTTCTTATTCCTCCTCCTCCCTTCTTCATATGTTGGGTGTTTTGTTGTGTGCTCTTTTTAGGAGTGCTCCCATCTAGAGCAGTCCCTGTAGGATGCCCTGTAGAGGTGGTTTGTGGGAGGCAAATTCCCTCAACTTTTGCTTGTCTGGGAATTGTTTAATCCCTCCTTCATATTTAAATGATATTCGTGCTGGATACAGTAGTCTTGGTTCGAGGCCCTTCTGTTTCATTGCATTAAGTATATCATGCCATTCTCTTCTGGCCTGTAGGGTTTCTGTTGAGAAGTCTGATGATAGCCTGATGGGTTTTCCTTTGTAGGTAACCTTTTTTTTCTCTCTGGCTGCTTGTAATACTTTGTCCTTGTCTTTGATCTTTGCCATTTTAATTATTATGTGTCTTGGTGTTGCCCTCCTTGGATCCCTTGTCATGGGAGTTCTGTGTACCTCTGTGGTCTGAGAGGCCATTTCTTCCCCTAGTTTGGGGAAATTTTCAGCAATTATTTCTTCAAAGACATTTTCTATCCCCTTTTCTCTCTCTACTTCTTCTGGAATGCCTATGATTCTTATATTATTTCTTTTATATTGATCACTCAGCTCTCTTAAAATTCTTTCATTCCTGGAGATCCTTTTATCTCTCTCTGCATCAGCTTCTCTGCGTTCCTGTTCTCTGTTTTCTAGTCCATTAATGGTCTCTTGCATCTCGTCCATTCTGTTTTGAAGTCCTTCCAGAGCTTGTTTTATTTCTGAATTCTCCTTCCTTAGTTCTTGCATTTCTCTGCAAGTCCATCAGCATGGTTATGACTTTTGTTTTGAATTCTTTTTCAGGTAGACTGGCTAAATCTATCTCCCCAGGTTCCTTCTCAGGGGAAGATGTAGCAGATGCTGAAGCTGTCTGGGTTAGTCTTGTCTGGATCATATTTTTTTGCCTTTTCATGTTGACAGGTGCTATTGACTGTCAGCTGGGAGGGCCAAAATTTTCACTTACTACTGGCCTTTCTTTACTGGGGCAACTGCGACCCCTAGTGGCTTGTGTTGGGTAATTGCGTGTAGACTGGGTCTTTGTGTCTTGCCTGGCCGGGAGGGAGAAATTTCCCTTTCTGTGGGCGGAATTTGTCTCAGGCTGCTTCTCTGCTTTCGCAGCGCCCGGTGGGGTGATGGATGGGGGGGCTGCTTGACTTTTTGCCTCCGTGAGGGGTCTCAGAGCTGTTGCCCAGGGGGTTAGTGCACCCGGTTTTCCCTGTAATTTCCAGCTGCTGTACTGTGACCTGGGTTGTTTCCGTCAAGCTGTTAAGTCCCTGTCCCTTTAAGACTTTCAAAAAGCCCCCGCTTTTCTTTGTCACAGGGGCATCAGCTTCAGCACCCGCTCAGAGGTCTTACTCCCTGTTCCCCCAGTATCCAGGGCCCCCTGGGCATGTACTGTGTCTGCGCTCTGGCCCGGATGGCTGGGGCTGGGTGTTCGGCAGTCCTGGGCTCCGTCTCCCTCCCGCTCTGCCTATTGTTCTCCCGCCGGGAGCTGGGGGGAGGGGCGCTCGGGTCCCGCAGGGCCGGGGCTTGTATCTTACCCCTTTCACCAGTCGCTGGGTTCTCGCTGGTGTAGCTGCAGTCTGGCCACTGTCCTGCGTCTTCTGGTCTCTCTTTTAGGGCTAGTTGTGTTTGTTGTATTTTCAAAAGTATATATGTTTTTGGGAGGAGATTCCCACTGTCCTACTCACGCCACCATGTTGGCTCCGCCCCCCTAATGTCTCCTTTTTATAAGGACAATAGTCATCTTGGATTAGGATCCATCCTAACGATCTCATCCTAACTTGGTCATCTGCAAAGACTCTACTTTCAAATAAAGGTCACATTAATAAGTACTAGGGGTTAGGACTTCAATACATCTTTTGGGGGTATACAGTTTAACCCATAATAATATCTAAGTGTGAAATGAACGTACCTTTGACTCAGCAATCCCGTATTTAGAAATTTACCCTGAGGAGATACCTAGGTAACTGGCAAAGAGGTTCAGGGTGGTTTTGTTTATGATAGTGAAAAATTAGAAGCACCTTGGTAGTTAATTGTGTACGAGTTATGTTATTCTATTCAATACTATGGGACCAAGAGAAAGAGAAGCAATTCTACATGTACTGAGGTAGAAAATGATCATGTTACTGAGTGATTAAAACAGAGTAGAAAACTCTGTATGTCAGTGATTCTGAAACAAAGATGTCCATCAATATGTGAACAGTGGTTTCCCCTGAGTTGGTGGGATTTTTAGAGATTTAATTTGTCTTCATTTAGTTGTCTGAAGATGTTTGGGTATGTTTGTAAATCACAGAACCAAGAGCTCATCTTTCAAGAGCTCTGAGAGGGGCCTGGGAGGCCAAAGCATTGGGGAGGGGCTGGGAGTCCTCGCTAAGCCCACTGCGGTTGCTGTTCATCCCCAGCACAGCCAAGCAGGCTCTGCAGCTCTTCTCCCTGCGGTCCATGCTGTGAGGTCACTGAGGTGGGACCTTCTTGGCCCAGATGTAAAATCTGTATGTAGATTCTGGGGGAGTGGGGGTGGGCAGGAGGCACCCATCCTTTGTTGTCTAAAGGGGTCCCTGACCACTTATCCCCATTCTGGAGGTGAAGATGCTCATGAGAGGGTATGGGGAGCAGAACAGTGCCTTTCTCACCTCCAGAACCCGAGAACATGTTATGCGGGAAAAGGGACTTTGCAGATGTGGTTAAGTAGAGGACTTCGAGATGGAGAGCTTATCCTGGGTGAACCAGGTGGGCCCCAAGGAATTACAAGGGGCCTCCCAAGAGCGAGGCAGGAGGGTCAAAGTCAGCAGTAGTTGATGCATGGTGGAAGTAAGAGTTGGAGTGATGGGTGAAGAGGCCAGGAGCCAAGGAATGCCTGCAGCCTCTAGGAGCTGAAAAATGGAGGGAAACAGATTTTTCCCTAGGTCCCCCAGAAGGAACGAGTCCTGCCAACCCATTTGAGATTTCTGGCAGCCAGAACTGGAAGAGATTAAACTTGTGATGCTTTAAGGCACCAAATCTGTGGTAATTTGCTACAGCAGCCATAGGAAATTAACCCCCACCCCCACCCCCGCAACCAGCACCTCCAGGAGTCTCCCAGTACATTCCCTTGCCTTTGTCTAAGCCAGCTCAAGGAAAGTTTTGGTCATTTGCTACCAACACAATCCTTACAGAACAACAAGTATCCTGTGGACAGACCTGTCTCCGGCTCACACTGTTCCCTGGAGCCTCTAGATGATGGGCCACAGTCATTGTCTGGTTGAGACCTGGGGAGGTGGGGGGGTGGTGGAGGTAGTTTTATTTTTAAAAATCACATACACAGAAAAGTTCAGTCTCTGAGAAGCTGTGAAATCCTGTCCAATTTCAGCTTTCTCCACAGGAACCCACGCAGAAAAGCATTCAAACCAGCAACTCTCTCTCTTTTTTACATTGTAGGAAGGTGTACATAACATAAAATTTACCATTTTAACCAATTTTTTAAATGTACAGTTCGGTGGCATTAAGTATGTTCTCACTGTGGTGTAACCCTCAGTATCATCATCTCCAGAACTATGTCATCTTCCCAAACTGAAACTCTGTCCCCATTAAACATAACCTCCCCACCCGCCCTCCTCCCAGCCCTCGGTAGCAAGTTTTTCTTAAAAAAGCTAAAGTATTTTCAAAACCTTCAAAAGCCAACCATTTTATCTCCTGGCAAGTACATGGATGGCCAGGATCCTGAGCTATCTTTTAACTGTTCTGGGGCAAAATGATACAGAAAAATCTCACCTTTGTGCTCATGACATGTTCACCAACCACATGTACTGCTCCTTGTGGTGACCAGGACACAGAGGGGAGGTCTCTACTGGAAGCTGGGGGGCAATTGAAAGGGAACCAGGTCACCCCTGTAGCTCCCCCTGAAGAGGCTTCTTTTTGGGTCTCAGTGCTGGAGATTTCTGGTCTTTTCTGGGTGCAGGGCCTAGATCATATAATCTAGTTCAATGCTAAAGAATAATTTTCAATAAAATCACTAATCTCATACATAGACATGAGCACCTGTGAAAGATTTTCTTCTACTCACTAATCAACAGGGGAAGTGGACAGACGTCATAAGAGATTTGAAAGAAAATAGAAACAACAGATACACTTATCTATCAGAAATATTGAAATGAATGTGCAAATACAAGCAAAAGTGTTTTTTTCCACAAAGTGGGTGGAGTGGGGAGGAAAGCCAATTCAACCTCTGCAGGGTAGGACAGAATTTGCATATCAATAGACAAAAATTATTTTTGTGTTGCTATCAGTTATCTACACCTTACAGAGAACCGGGATCAGGAAACCCAGAGGGATGTCCTTTGGAGTTTGGACAATGCACAGCTTTCCACTGACACACAAAGTTTTCTCTATGTGAGTGATGGCAGGACTGAGGAATTAGAAGAGCAGGTCAGTGGAGCTTCTGATCAGAAGGGCATCAAGAGTGGTCTGTAGACCAGGGCTGGGAGATGCTGAGCTTCCATTGCTAAATACTTGCCTGTTATCTGGGTCCCTGCTGAGTTTTTGCTGTGAAATTGATATGAAAGACTTGAGGGCTTGCTTCAGGGACAGCCAGGAAGGTGAAACCACAAAGCAAGGCGGGACCCCAGAGACTTTGTGGGCAGGAGGCCCACAGTGCCCATGGTGAAGGCAAAGCAGCAGGGAGGTGCCACCCGGGCCACTCAGGAAGCCTGACCAAGGCTGGACCACTCAGACCAGGTGCTGCCTTCGTTGTTCTCCATGCTGGGGAGGCCCAGAATGGAAGGATGCACATTCCAGAGCTAGAGGCAGAAAGGACCAGGTTACCCCAAAGGAGTCCCAGGAATTCCCTGGAGCTCCTGCGAACATAGTACAGGGAGCTGTGCCCATGGTCTCTGTCCTGACACCCCCAGAGCTGAGAGTGGAGAAGCACTTCAGTACCTGCTGGGCTGAAAAGATCCTCACAGAGTTACAGCTTGGCTGGAGCTGCTAAGGCCTTCCTCTACATCCACCCAACCTCTTCCTGGGATTCTCAAAGGAAATGATAAATTAAAGAGAGTCTAGAAATATTCTTACTTTTACCACCAATCAGCACATTGTCCCCCTTCTACGGCACGTGGGCACACACACACACAGACCGTGGCTAAGTGTTAAACCAGACAAGAGGTAGATGCTCCTGCAGAGGAGCTTGGAGAGCCCAACCCAACCTGCTTGCCCAGGAAATAGACAGAAAGTGGGAATTTCAAGTGTTCGGGTTAAGAGGACAAGCAAACAAAAGCAGATACTGCCTGGAGAGATGAGAGCCCAGAAAAGGAGCTTCTGACCAGAAATATCTCTATCTCCAACCCCCCTGGCCACACACTGTTCTTCTTTTTATTGTTTCGCTTTACTTTGTATAAAGATGGAAATTCCAAGCATTGGTTCAACAGCAAAAATAGCAAATAATCTGATTAAAAAATGGAGAAGGGACTTGAACAGATGTTTCTCCAAAAAAGGTGTATAGATGATGAACAAACACATGAAAAGATGTCCAGCATTGTAATCATTTAGGGAAATACAAATCAAACCCACAATGAGATACCATCTGACACTCACAAGGATGGTTACTATTTAAAAAAAAAAGAGAGAGTGAAAATAATAAGTGCTGGTGAGGATATTAGAGAAATTGGAATCGTTATGCACTGATGGTGGGCATGTAAAATGGTGCAGCTGCTATGGAAAACAGTATGGCAGGATCTAACTAAAACACTCAAAGGAGGATCTCAAAGAGATACTTGTACACCTATGTTCATAACAGCATCATTCATCACAGCCAAAAAGCAGAAACAGCCCACGAATGCACTGAGGAATGAGTGGATAAACAAAATGTGGTATACACATACAGTGGAATATTATTTGGCTTTCAATAGGAAGGATATTCTGACACATGCCCCAGCAGGGATGAACCTGAACTGTTAAAGGAAGTCCTTCAGGGATAAAGAGGTACAAACATCCAATGATAAGGTAACTTAGTCACAAGGATGAAAGTACAGCATAGGAAATAAAGTCTATAGTATTATAATGTCTTTGTATGTTGAGAGATGGCAACTACATTTATCATGGTGTGCATTTAGTAATGTGTATAATTGTTGAATCACTAAGTTGTACACCTGAAACCAATGTAATATTGTACATCAACTATATTTCAACATAAAAATTTAAATTATTTAATTAATTATGTTAAAAAAGGAAGTCCTTCAATCAAAAGAAAATGATGCTAGATGAAATCTGGATCAACACGAAGGAACAAAGAGCCTCGAAATAGGTAAATAGGCAGATAAACATGAAAGATTTCCTATTATTTTAAAAATCTTTTTCTCAACTTGAAAAAGGGCTTCCGTGAAAAACCTATAGCTGACATCATACTTAATGCTGACATACTGAATTTTAGCCCTATAATTAGGATCAAGGTACAGTGTCTGATTTTGCCACTCCTATTTGAAACTGTACTACAAGTTTTAGTTAATACAATAAAGAAGAGAAAGGCATAAAAGGAATTCAGATTTGAAAAGTGAAGGAAAACTGTTTATTCACAGAAGAGATGATGGTCTATGTGGAAAATTCTATACAATGACAAAAAGATACTAGCATTAATAAATGAGTTTAACAATGTTTCAGAACATAACACAAAGCTAAGCTGTATTTCTGTATGCTAGCAATGATCAATCAGATATTGAAATTTTAAAAAATCTCATTTATAATACCATACAAAATAATAAATACTTAGGGAGAGATCTGACAAAGATGTGTGAGACCTACACATTGAATACTACAGAACATTGCTAAGAAAAAATTTAAAAGCCTAAACAAATGGAGAGCTGTATTATATTCATGGATCGAAAGACTTGTTATTAGAATGGTGTCAACTGTCCCCAAATCGATCTACAAAATCAACACCACTACAATCAAAACCTCAGTGGGCTTTTTTTTTTTCTGTGTGTGAAACAAGCTGATTCTAAAATTTATATGGAAATTCAAAGGACTTAGAAAGTCCAAAATAGCATTTGGTCCTGCTACTTATTATCTGTGCATGTTAAATTGCTTAACATCACAGTGCCTGATCTGTAAATTGGGGATAACAATATACCTACCTCATAGAATTGTGAGGATTGCATAGAACTAAGATACATGAGTACTTAGAATAATGTCTGGCACAAGCTAGGGTTTATTGTTATTATTGCAGCATTGTATGAGAATTAGAAATTATCTTTATAAAATTCACAAGACCTCAGAAGATTGGAGACTGACGAAAATTAGGCTTGGGGTGGATTAATGATTGTGCATTGAGCATTGACTCCCCTATACAGAATTTTATTGTCGTTAACAACCATTTGATCAATAAATATGAGAGATGCCCTCACAAAAAAAAAAAAAAAAAAAAATTCACAAGATAGATTACACTATAGCAACTAAAGAGCTGGGGTCTGGAGTCCAAATACTGTGGTTGTGTCACTTATAAATTTATTGTATCACTTTTAAACTCTACCTTAGGAGAGTACTTAACTTCTTAACAACTCAACTTCTATCACCTGCAAAATGGAGATAACAATTGTAGCCAGTACTTACCAAAATGCTAGTATTCCTGGAACTTAATATAATTATCTCATTTAACTATCCCTACATCTGTTTAAGTATTATTAACAAACCCATTTTATACATGAGAGGACTGAGGCATAAAAAAGCTAAATAAGTATGTAGTGTGGATTAAACTAATAAGTGACAATGATGGGATTCAAATCCAGGTACTTGAAAATCCAGAGCCCATGACCCACAATATTGATCACCACATTAGACTCCACTGGCGATAATGATAACATAATACCCACCTCACAGCACTGCAAAAAGTGAATAAATAAAATAAAATCTATATGGAAATGCAAAGGACCCAGCATGACTAAAGTAACATTGAACCAGAAGAACAAAGTTGGAGGACTTAACATTACCCGGTTCAAGACTTATTGTAAAGCTACAGTAACGAAAGCCATGTGTTATCAGTGCAAATATATCAAACACACAAATAGGTCACTGGAACAGAATACAGCACCTGCATGTTTATGGTTAGTTGATTTTCAACAAAGGTGCAAAGGCAATTCAATGGAGAAAGAAAGAACAGTCCTTTGAACAACTAGTACTGAAACCATAGGACATTCATATGCAAACAAAACAAAAAAGTCTGAGCCAAAACAAACAAGACCCAACCAAAACACTCAAAATGGATCATAGAACTTAATGTAAAACTTAAAACTTCTGGAAGAAAACATAGGAGAAAATCTTTATGACCTTAGGGTTAACAAGATTTCTTAGATACTACATCAAAAGCACTATCCGTAAGACAGAAAATCAATAAATCAGACTTCATCAAAATTAGAAACTTTTCTTCAAGGAACACTGTTAAGAGAATGAAAAGACAAGAACAGCCACAGACTGGAAGCCAATATTTGAAAATCACATATCTGATAAAGATTTGAACACATAATATATGAAGGACTCTCAAATCTTAATGATAAGAAAAAAAATTTCAATTAAACAATGGGGAAAATATTAGACACTTCATCAAAACTCCAAAAAGACAAGACATCCTCAATGTCATTAGTGATTAGGGAAATGCAAATTAAAACCTCCATGAGATATCAACACACCTATTGGAATGGTTAACATGAAAAAGACTTACCATCAAAGTGGGGGTAGGTCGTGGAGGAACTAGAACTCTTCCACGCTGCCGGTGGGAATGCTAAATGGAGCAACTGCTTAGATAAACATGAACAAGTTAAACAGGCACTTACCATATGACCACCCATTGATCCCCTAGGTTTTTACCCAAGAGGAATGACATGAAGACTTATACACAAACATTCAGATCTGCTTTATTTGAGGGTCAAAAAAAGAATAATCTAATAAATGTTCATCAACAGGTAAATGGATATATTCAAAAGTGAAAAATATCGTTAAAAGAAAACCACAAATGGAGTCACTTTTGCTCCATCAAGTCACCAAACTTGGGCTTAATGTCTAACCCAACTGTAGTTTCTACCTTCCCCAGAAATTTAGTCAGTCAGGAATTTTCTGGTCAGTACCAATGAGGTTGTGTATCATATGAGCCCTCTCCAAGGTCATCTGCATGATAAGACCCCCTCAATCCATCTCCTAAGAACAGGTGACCTTGCCTGAAACAATCCATTATTTTCTTTTGCTACTAACTTCTTGTCCCCACTCCTTCCTATAAAAACCTTCCATTTTTGTACAATGCCTTGGAGCATCTCTCTACTTGCAAGACAGGATGTTGCGCTATTCATGAGCCACTTAATAAAGCCAATTAGATCTTCAAATTTACTTGGTTGGATTTTCTTTTTAACAGTATTAAAGTGAGCAATAAAAAGAAATGAATTATTGATACATACAATCACAGGGATGAATCTCAGAATAATTGTGCTGTATGAAAGAAACCAGTACTGCATAACTCCATTTACACATATAAATCCCCCCAGATTGCAAACTCACCTATCGACAGAAAGCTTATCAGTGGTTGCTGGGGTTGGGGGCGGGGCAAAGTGGGCAGAAAGGATGACAATGGACATGAGGAATCTCTTGAGGGGATAGATATGTTCATTATTTTGACTGTGATTTTGGTTTCTGGGGTACACATCTATGTGTCAATATTTATGAAATCATACACTTTAATTCCATGCAGTTTATTTTATGTGAATAATACTTTTGTATAGCTGTTAAAAAAAACACAAGTGGGTCTGGCAGGGAAGGCTGGGTGTCAGCAGGCATGGATGACCCTGTGGGAGCCAAGCCCTTCTGCAGGGTCTGGAGTAGCCTGCAGGGGGAAAGCCAGGTCAGGAGATCCTAGCAGTGGCTCCACCAGAGGGGTGAGGATGGATTCTAGAGGTAAAAAGAAGGAAAAGTAACTGGATCAATGATAATTTAGGGCCCATTCCCAGGCTCCCAGGGTAGTAATTTTATAAATCAAATCTAGGGCAAGTAAGTCCTCTGGGACTTGAAAAAAAATCTTGCTCACCCGCCTCTTTCTGGTTTCTCCCTTGTGAATGGGGTCCTGTGACCACAGCTCTTTCTGCTGATCACAGCTGGGTGTTAACTGCCTGTCAGAGAGCCACTCAGCCATGCTCAACCAGCAAGAAGGGGTGAGAGATCTTGCCTCTGCCCGGCCACCAGGGCAGGAAGGGGGCTGGCTGATCAGTTGAGCCCACTGTTACTGCTCATCTTCTGGACACAGCCTTTCCTCTGCCCAAGCCAGGCACTGATTTCTCTCTAAAGTCATGCTCTTCTGTGGTCTGACCTCATCTCTCTAGGTTTAATGGAAGTCATGCATTTTCATCCCTGCCCTATGACTTGCTTAAATGAGCCTTGAGTCAATGCTCATTTTTCCTGCCCACTTCCACACTGCCCTGGTCCCACCTCAGTTTACTCCTGAAATGCCATAGCTGCCACTGTGCCTTGATTAATAGATGACCCCATCAGGTGACAGAAAGATCTAAATATAACTGTGGCTGCCTGGCTGGCTGGCTGACTTCCTGTGTGTGCTCAGGGCAAAAGACCAAGATTTGTGCCTTCCCCAAGCTTGCAGACCCAGATCCTTGCTACAGGGACACAGGGCAATCTGATGACAGAGAGAGCAAGAGAAGGTGTGGTAGGATACAGCACGGTCCAGAGAAAGAAGGGGGCCAAACCCAAAGCCAGAGGCATGGTTAATAGCCTTGCAGAGTGACTAACATCCCAAGGGATGGATTCCTGGAAGGTTCATCCTCCCCAGTGGGCACTCTGCAAGGAGCTTTTGATATCCTGGTGGTAAGCTGGTGCCTGAACCAAGTAGTAAATCCTGCCCAAGCCAAGTGTTTCATTCTTTCATGCAAATCTTCACTGAAACCTCTTCACTGAAGATTTGGTTGCTTTCAAGGAGTGGAGACCAAAACAACAAAACCGGAAATTACAAACACCACGAGAACGGCCCTACACTGTCTTCAGCCAGATCTGGGAGGGGATGGGTCAGGAAAGTTTTGCTGGAAGAGATCCCATTCAGACTCCCATCTCAAAGAGTTAACAGGAATAAATGGAGAGAGGTGTTCTGGGTAGGGCAGATGGGCTTGGAGATACCTTCAAGGAACTATTTGGATATTGGGTCCTTAGGGTGAGGTGGGGAGGGTCTGTGGGACAAGGTGAGGCAAGGCTGGGCACTATGGCAGGATCATGCTCTTGAAGGCCCTGTATACCTGGCTAAGAGAAGTGAGCTGTATCCAGCCAGCAGTGGGGAGCCATCAAAGGTTTTAGGCACATTTAGAAGGATCACTCTGACTATGGAATGGAGAATAAATGGGAGATAAGCAAGTTGGGAGGTGGGGAAATGCAGTCATCCCAGGTGATTAGAGGTGAGTCCTGAGCTGGGCACTTGCACAGAGAAGAAGAAGAGACAGACTGAGGCTTGAAGGAGGTAGAATTTGACCCACCCCTTGAGACAGGGACCATGGGCTTAGACAAAATAGGGGGAGGGCCTCCAGAGAAAGCAAGGCAGGATAATTATAGTCAAAGCAGTTTAACTACATGGAAGGAAACCCCCTTCCAAAACTCCATGTTAAACATTAAGCTCTAGAGACATTCTTCAGTGAGATCAGTTAATATTCCCCAGATGAAGAGTAGCACATATTTTTTTATGCTAATCATTTGTAATCATGTGTAAGATTCACCTTAGCATGCTAAAGGCCCAGGCCTATGTGCTGTCTTTCCTCCTTCAGATCTGATGAGGTGATTTGCAAACTGGGCAACTAATTGAGCAAGTAAACCCCAGGCAGAAACAACACAGTAAAAGGCAGGAAGGATTCCACCTTAAAGATAAGATTGCATTTTAATATCCAGGAAGTTAGGAAGTAATATTTTTAACTTACTCTTTAGCAAACAGACAATACCTTAGCCTACCTTGGGGGCTGGGCAGGTGGTTTTGTTTGATATGCTCCCAGACCAAGATGCTGGTATCTCAGGGAGAAATCAGAGCAGGAAGTTCCTTGTGTTAAGTTAATTCTAAATATTCAGGGACCACTTAACAAGTCTGCACCCCTAAGCCTTTTATCATGTTCCTAAAAATCCGCAACTGCCTATAAAACCCCTAGACAATGCACAACTATGGGCTCTCTTGTCCCCTCCTGGCATGAGCCACAAGCTCTGTCCTCTTTGTATCTCTAAATAAAAGCCTCTTCCTAGCTCTCCTACCTTGGGTGTTTGCTAAGTTCATTCTTTGACTCCTCAAACAAGAACCCTGGCATCACCCTTAGCCCCAAACCCTAAGAAGTACGATTACCATCATCCCCACTTACAGGCAGGAAACTGATGCTGCCATTAACAATTTTTGAACAAATATATTTTGAGCACCCACTCTGGGTTAGACATTGTGTTAGCAGATTAGGAATAGTCTCAGATCCATTAAGAATTTGCTCTTACCCAGGGATCTCCAGATTTAGACAATTTCTACCATTAATAGCAAAGCATTTTTGAGCACACACTACCACTCATTTCAGTTCTTTATTTCTAATGACTCATACAGCTATCATTTTCTGCAGACTATACACTCAGGATGAGAGGCATTGGTAATAATCGTGGATATAAATGTATTTCAAACATGCTTTCTGATGATTTTTCTCACTTTCACTCTCATTTGCCAGATTTTTGCCTGATCAGATTAGTGCATCACTGTATTTACATCATAACACGGCTGCAGAAGGACCTTCACTGGGAACAGGAGAAGTATCAGGTCCACTGCTTATTTGTTTGGGGATTGTACTGGTTTTACTTGTTTATCTTTGCAAACCACCTGTCCAGTTTTAGAGAGCTGGCTTAGTGAACACTGGATAATATAATCAGGAAACCTGGTTAACTGGGTCCATTTACGCTGCAGTCCATCGCAATATGCTGAAAGCAAAGATCATGGTTGCTTCTGTGCACACTTTTGCCCCCAAGGCTTCAGGTGGACCGCCCCTCCTTGTATCAGGACATCTGTATACCCTGCCAGACCTGTACAGTCATAGAAGGGCATGGACTTAACCGTGAGGTGTAGATCTGCCCTCACTAGGCAGGTTACCTTGGCCGAGTCACCAAGCCCAAGGATTTTTTTATATCATGTATCCATCCAACCACCTAATATTTAAAGAGAAATTGCTACCTACCAAGCAATCTGTGAGGTACTGGAGACACCCTGATGAATGAAAGAAACAATGTTCCTGCTCTCACGGGGCTTACTATCTAGTGGAGAAGACATAATGTATAAGCAAATAAGTAAAAGGGCAATTTCACACAATGACAAGTTCTGATCTGTACAACAGGATGCCAGTGTCAATCTGCATAATATTTGCTAGCCACATATGGTGTATTTCAACATTTTTATGTTTCATACAAAATCTTACCCAGATGGATCATCTTGAAGATCCCCAGAAATAGAAGCCATATCCATGGTAGCAGGTATCTCTTATTTCAGAAGTAGAGAAAGCTCTGAGGTAGCTATAGGAAGCATCCAATATGTGATCCTTGATTCTCCTGACTAAAACCCTCCAGCAGATTCTCATTGCATTGAGAAAATACCTGAATCCTTTAATATGGCCATGTAGTAAGAGCAACTATATAATTTGCTGTCCAAACCCAAACACTATTGAAAGTGAGACAGCAGGACAAATTGTAAAGGGGCCAGATGACAGGTGTGAACTGGACAAGTCCCAGGGAAACTGGCCTGAAAAGCTACTCTAAAACATAACCTCAAGCTTATGTCCTATAGTTTCCCTGCTTCTTTCTGAAATTCATCACACAGGTTTTGTTTCTGGTCCTGTGCCATGCTGAGGATTTCTTCTTTTCAGAGTCTTCACACTTGTTCCTTCTACCTGGAACACGGTTCCCAGCTTTTCACATGGCAGATACCTCCTCAATATTTCATCCTTGGTTCAAATATCACCTCCTCAGAGAAAATTTTCCCCACCACCCTAAGCAGCACTTTCACCTGCCTCCATGCCCCACGATGCCACACACTTCCTCTCCATCTGTTATTCATGCTGTTTTTTTAAACAGAACTTGTCATTGTGTGAAATTGCCCTTTTACTTATTTGCTTATACATTATATCTTCTCCAGTAGATAGTAAGCCCCGTGAGAGCAGGAACATTGTTTCTTTCATTCATCAGGGTGTCTCCAGTACCTCACAGATTGCTTGGTAGGTAACAATTGCTCTTTAAATATTAAGTGGTTGGATGGATACATGATATAAAAAAATCCTTGGGCTTGGTGACTCGGTCAAGGTAACCTGCCTAGTGAGGGCAGATCTACACCTCACGGTTAAGTCCATGTCCTTCTGTGACTCCACCCTGCAGTGACACAGAAGGGTACTGGGGGCCCAGAATGGACAGTCACATGGCCCTGGGGCAGAAATGAAAGAGTTTGGAAGGAAGTGAGCCGAGGGAAAAGACTTGGCACCTGTTCACTTCTATGGACTTGGCTTTCAGGTCTCTCCATTTGGAATGTTCTTCCCTGCCTTCACCTGGCTAACTTCTATTCCTTATTTAAGAGTGAACTCAATTTAGTTAAATGGCAGGATACAACACAAATTTATAAAGACTAAAAGCCATATGGAAAATATTTACCAGCTTGACGTTAAATGCAGTAAAAACCAAAATCTTCCATACTAGGAGAGGCATTAAAAGTTAAAAGATAAGCAAGAATATGGGACAAAATATCTGTAACACACATAACAGACAAAGGATTGCTATATATAATATATAGAGCACTCCTATAAAGACAAATAAACCAATTAAAGAAACTTAGGCAGAATGGATAAACTATAGTATATCCCTTCAATTGAATATTATTCAATGATAAAGACAGGTAAAATGATACAAACAGGTAATTTGAGACTAGAAATAAAAATGGACAATTATGAATAAACCAGTAATCAGAGAAACGCAAAATAAATTTTCATCTATCAAATTGCCAAACATTTAAAAGACTGATAGCATACAGTGTTGGTGAGGGTGTGGGGAAATGAGCACTTTTATACACCACTAGTGAGAATATAAACTGGCATTTTTGGTGAAAAAATTGGCAATTTGTACCAAAAATATTTTTTAATGCACTATCGCTTTTTTTTATTAAGGTATCATTGATATACACTCTTATGAAGGTTTCACATGAAAAACAATGTGGTTACTATATTCACCCATATTATTGAGCCCCCCCATACCCCACAGCAGTCACTATCCATCAGTGTAGTAAGATGCCACAGAGTCACTACTTGTCTTCTCTGTGCTACACTGTCTTCCCCTATGACCCCACACACCGTGTGTACTAATCATAATACCCCTCAATCGTCTTCTCCCTCTCTCCCCACCCTCCCTCCCCTACTCCTTTCCCTTGGTAACCGCTAGACCCCTCTTGGAGTCTGTGAGTCCGCCGCTGTTTTGCTCCTTCAGTTTTGCTTCATTGTTATACTCCACAAATGAGGGAAATCATTTGGTACTTGTCTTTCTGTGCCTGACTTATTTCACTGAGCATAATACCCTCCAGCTCCATCCATGTTGTGCACCATCACTTTTTAAGTACATCTCGCTTACAGGGATCTAGTTTATTGAAATTCACTGGCCAAAGCTCTACTTGTGAAGCTACTGTTCATTACTGCATCATTGATTTAAATTAGATACAACCTACATGCTTATAGGTAGGGTAATGGATAATAAAAAATATGGTACATTTGTCCATTAACATACTGTAAAATACTTCAAAAATGAATTAGACCCATAAGTACTGAAAGGAAAAAAAATGTCCATTATAATTAAGTTACAAATTTGTGTTAAATTACAAAATGGTTTGCTGAATAGTATGTAAAGCATGTTCCCATTTCTCTGGAAGTTATGATTTTAGAACATCCTTATATGTTTAGACTTTCATTTTTATGACATTTGAATCTCTTACCAAAATAAACATATTTTTTTTTACAAATGAGAAGTTATTTTACAAAGCTTCAGTATTTTTAAAAACTCAATTAAGACTTTTCCTTAACTATTTTTAATACTGAATTTAGTTAAAGTTCTCTCTGCATTGGCTGAGTTGATTTACATTACATAAACACAGCAAAATGTCATTACCACCTTCTAGGAACTTAAATTAGAACAAAAACCAAGCTCACAGAATTCAGCAGCTGTGCAATATCCTGAGTAGAGTTTGGACTTGCTGCCACCAAAATCTGAGCATAGACTTGGCAGTCACTAAGTAGCTGACTCAAACTCTTAAAGGCCCTCCTCATTTGCAAAATGACAATTAACAAAAAATCTAATGCAGGAGGTCTGAGAAGCACAGGTGGGATTCCTGAGGGCAGAGGGAAGAATAACCAACCAAGATGAAATGAGAGATTAGACAGGGAGTGTACATGTCAGTTTGCACCTACCTTATCTTCTCCTGAAGCTCAGAGTTACAGGGAAGCTGGAGAAATAAATGATTTGCACTGGTTACTGAAGGAATTCAGTTGCAAGATTGAAAAAGTAAACACAATCCTTCTCACCTCTGTTACTTGGTGATCTAAGGGTTCGAGCCAATGCAATGAGACCAAAAAAGCAAGGAAAAAAAAAAAAAAAGGAAACAAAAGGTGCAATTGTAAAAGTGTAGGCTCAAAATTATGACTAAAAACTTTAATCCAGCCTTAGTTAAAAATCAGAAAAAACTATTGGTCACAAGAGTTTTTGATGTGAAGGCTGGAAAGGCAATATATTTGTGCCAGAATTATTTGAGAGTTCCAATGTTATGTCAGCTATTTTCATCTAAGCAAGAGAAGGAGGAAAAAGAACTTTTGGAAATTAGCCAGCTGTCAACAAAGATCTAATTTATGATTAAACTATACATGCGTACTTCCTTGTCATCCTGATGGCAGTTTCTCTCAATGTGTTCACTGGTATTCAAGGAGAAGGAACTAAAGATGTTCCATGAGATAGTCATCTGTTAAGAGGACAAGAGCTTTTTTGTTTCTGTTTAATCTCACAGGAATGTAATCTTTAACCACAAGGCTTGGGATAACTATAAACTTGTAAAATATCTTTATTACGACAGATTGTATTTGTTCATTTAAGCCACAAACCATGCTTGTTATAGGAAATGGCAATTTGCTCACTTAATCCGTAAATGAGCTCAATGGTTTATGATTAATGAAGCACCATTTCATAAGTGGAGTAATTCGCATTGCTTAGATATTGGTTGGCTCAAAGAATTGCTGGGAGAGCTGGGGAACCAGGTTTGAGGCTATGTGGTGAGGACCACAGAGTTACAGCAAACAATCAGTCTGGAGAGGACACCGCTGCTACTGTTCAAGAGGGGTAAACGCCACAGGGACATTGCTGACGGCATTGGGAATTGACAGCTACCACTGGCATTGCTGCCACTGCTGATAACAGAACTGGACACTGCCACCACTATGGCCACTACTGTCAGTGACTTTACTGCCTCTATTTATTCCTCAGCTCCCAATTCAGAATTCGGGACAGCGCATTTTATTGGCTGCATCTAGGTCACATGCTCAGTCCCAACCACAAAGGAGACTGGGAAAGTAAGTATCCAGGCCGTTTCAGCTTTTGTGGTGGGAGGAGGGCTCTACCATTCACCAAGACTGTTAACATAGGGAAAGGGTCCCAAAAGTACGAATTATGGGAAAGGCGTTCAGTTTCTGAGCAGTCAATAACAGTTACAAAAGCCCGTCACAACTGGTTAACCTCAGCTCTCCTCTTCCTTTGCATCTGTGCCCAAACAAGTGCATGTTGCAAGAGAAAACCACCTCACCTTATTGACGGAACTCACAATTCATGGCCACAGCCTCAAATGAGCTCTCGGCACTGCCAGACTATTCTTCACTTTCCTAGTAAATTCAATTTTCTACTTTCTGAGATACGGTTAGGGAAGAAGAATTTTCCTCTACCTTTCGAGATTCTTCTAGTTGATCTACGAACCAAATGGCTGTGAGACAGATTAACCGGAGGCCAAACCCAAAGTGTGATTATGTGTGTGTGGGACTCCACAGACACGAGATTCCAAAGACAATCCTGAACCAGGGAAGAAGGGGTAGGGGTTTGGGACTTCAAAAGAAAGGGAGGCAGTTCACAGGAATTTGAAAGAGTAAATGTTTGGTAAACAAATGTATGCTGGGCCACACAGAAGCAAAGGGACACAAATGAGCTTTCACAGACTTAGCCACATTCCTCCCGGTCCACCACATCTAGGTCACGTTCTAATACAGCTTCTACGGTGATAGCTCTCCTGGAGCAGCTCCTCCATCTAGATTCTTTTTATGGAGTTGCGGGTGGGAAAGGTCAAAGTTGTGGCTTTTTTATGGGCCTTCCTTCCTTGTTTTCAGCTTTGAAATAATTGGCCTGCCAAAGTGGCACGTTTGGGGGCAGACTGCTGTTGGCCCCTACAATACTGTTTCCTACATTTCTCCTCAACTGTCCAACATCTCCCCCTAGCCCAAAAATGCCCTTGTCTAGTGGTCCCCTCAAGAAACCTGATGCATTCATAGGCGCTCTATCTCTCTCCTCTTTCCACCAATGCAACCCTTCCACTTCTTTGGAATCCATCCCCTCTCACTTACTCAAAATCCTTGCTCATGCATTCTCTCCTCTTTCACATTCTGGATCATTCCCACTGGTATGGAAACATGTCTTCACATCACTGGCCTTCAAAAATATAAACAAAGCAAAACCCTGCTCCAAGCCCATGGCCCCTTCCAACTCTTGCCTCATATCTCTGTTTCTCTTTCCCAAACAAACCTCCATAGAAAGGTCTATTCTTGTTTTCACTTGTCCTCATCTCCAGCTTTTCCACAAAAGCCACTTCAGTCAATCTCCTGTCACAATTTTATCAAGGTCACCAATGACCTACATCTTACCAAAGCTGATCTTTGTTTGTTGGACTTTTCTGTTGGCATTTTGTTGAATTCTCAGTGGCATTTGATACTGTTGAACATTTGTCCTTTTTGAAATGCTTTCTTTCTGAGCTTCTGGAACTTCACACTCTCTGGTTCTTCTCACCCTTCTCAACCTACCTTGCATCCTCAGGACTCTTTCCTTCATTCTCTTCTACTCTCTATCTACATTCTCTCCCTCAGTAGTTTCCAACCTCTTTATCTATTTTTTTTCTCCATTAATTTCATTTTATTTTCCCCTCAACTTATTTTGAAAAATTTCAACCTTACCAAAAAGTTGGAAGAATAGTAAACTATGAATACCTATATACTCTTTCACAAAGTTCCCCAGTTGTTACCATTTTGCCAACATTTGTGTGTACACTCTCTCTTCTTCTCTCCCTTGTTTTACCCCTGCCACTATATTTTTTGCCGAACTATTTGGAAGCAAGTTTCAGTCAACATGATACTTCTCCCTTAAATATTTTAGCATGTATACATCAAGATTGGAATAAAGATTTTCCTAAGAAACTATAATGTTATTACATCTAGGAAAATTAACCATAAGTACATTAACATAATAAAGGCCACATATGACAAACCCACAGCCAACATCATACTGAACAGCAAGAAGCTGAAAGCTCTTCCTCTGAGATCGAGTACAAGACAGCGATGCCCACTCTCTCCACTGTTATTCAACATAGTACTCGAGGTCCTAGCCATGGCAATCAGACAACACAGAAAAATAAAAGGCATCCAGATTGGTATGTAAGAAGTTAAACTGTCACTGTTTGCAGATGACATGATATTGTACATAAAAAACCCTAAAGAATCCACTCCAAAACTACTAGAACTAATATCTGAATTCCGCAAAGTTGTAGGATACAAAATTAATACACAGAAATCTGTTGCATTCCTATACACTAATGATGAACTAGCAGAAAGAGAAATCAGGAAAACAATTCCATTCACAATTGCATTAAAAAGAATAAAATACCTAGGAATAAACCTAACTAAGGAAGTGAAAGACCTATACCCTGAAAACTACAAGACACTCTTGAGAGAAATAAAAGAGGACACTAATAAATGGAAATTCATCCCATGCTCTTGGGTAAAAAGAATTAATACTGTCAAAATGGCCATTCTGCCTAAAGCAATTTACAGATTCAAAGCAATCTCTATCAAAATACTGACAGCATTCTTCAACGAACTGGAAAAATTGTTCTGAAATTCATACAGAACCACAAAAGACCCTGAATAGCCAAAGCAATCTTGAGAAGGAAGAATAAAGCTGGGGGGATTATGCTCCCTGACTTCAAGCTCTACTACAAAGCCACAGGAATCAAGACAATTTGGTACTGGTGTAAGAACAGACCCATAGACCAATGGAACAGACTAGAGAGCCCAGATATAAACCCATACATATATGGCCAATTAATATATGATAAAGGAGCCATGTATATACAATGGGGAAATGACAGCCTCTTAACAACTGGTGTTGGCAAAACTGGACAGCTACATGTAAGAGAATGAAACTGGATTACTGTCTAACTCCACACACAAAAGTAAACTCAAAATGGATCAAAGGCCTGAATGTAAGTCATGAAACCATCAAACTTTTAGAAGAAAATATAGGGAAAACTCTCTTGAATATAAACATGAGCTACTGTTTCATGAACATATCTCCTCAGGTAAGGGAAACAAAAGCAAAAATGAACAAATGGGACTACATCAAACTAAAAAACTTCTGTACAGCAAAGGACACCATCAGTAGAACAAAAAGGCATCCTACAGTATGGGAGAATATATTCATAAATGACATATCTGATAAAGGTTGACATCCAAAATATATAAAGAGCTCATGCACCTCAACAACCAAAAAGCAAATAACCTGATTAAAAAATGGGCAGAGGATCTGAACAGACATTTGTCCAAGGAATAAATTCAGATTGCCAACAGGCACATGAAAAGATGCTCCACATCATTAATCATCAGATAAATGCAAATTAAAACCACAATGAGATATCATCTCACACCAGTAGGATGGCCAACATCCAAAAGAAAAACAACAAATGCTGGCGAGGATGTGGAGAAAGGGGAACCCTCCTACACTGCTGGTGGGAATGTAAATTAGTTCAACCTTTGTGGAAAGCAGTATGGAGGTTCCTCAAAAAACTAAAAATAGGAATACCATTTGACCCAGGAATTCCACTCCTTGGAATTTACCCAAAGAATACAACTTCTCAGATTCAAAAAGACATATACACCCCTATGTTTATCGCAGCACTATTTACAATAGCCAAGATATGGAAGCAACCTAAGTGTCCATCAGTAGATGAATGGTTAAAGAAGAGGTGGTACATATACACAATGGAATATTATTCAGCCATAAGAAGGAAACAAATCTACCATTTGCAACAACATGAATGGAGCTAGAGGGTATTATGCTCAGTGAAATAAGTCAGGTGGAGAAAGACAAGTACCAAATGATTTCACTCATCTGTGGAGTATAACAACAAAGCAAAACTGAAGGAACAAAACAGTAGCAGACTCACAGAATCCAAGAATGGACTAACAGTTACCAAAGGGAAAGGGACTGGGGAGGGTGGGTGGGAAGGGAGGGGTAAGGGGATTAAGGGGCATTATGATTAGCACACATAATAAAGGGGGGATATAGGGAAGGAAGTATAGCACAGAGAAGGCAAGTAGTGACTCTATAGCATCTTACTATGCTGATGGACAGTGAGTGTAATGGGGTATGTGGTGGGGACTTGATAATAGGGGGAATGTAGTAACCACAATGTTGCTCATGTGAAACCTGAGCATAAGACTGTATATCAATGATACCTTAATAAAAAGAAATTCTGAAGAAAATTAACCATAAATTAAAATAATCTAATAGGCAGTACATATTAAAATTTCCCCAAATCTGATTTCATTTTAGACCCAAGGTAAAATCAAGATTTATCTATTACATTTGGTCATTAATACCTCTAGTCTCTTTTATTGTAAATTGGACAACCCCTTCCTGCCTTTTTCACAGAGTTGATTTTTTTGAAGAGGCCATTCTTGTAGTAGAATGCATTCTAAATAAGTCTTTTTCAACTTGGATGATTGAAGCTCCAGGCTGTAGGGGGTTCCCAGCTCCTGGCAAATTCACTCAGAATTCTGTGAGACTGAATAACAATGACGGTACATTGCAGGGTAAAAGGGTTTATACCAAGCTTTATTCTTGTGCTGTCAGGCTGAGTGCTAGAATCACATCTGCCTCTGGAAAGTCTGCGTGTAGCAAGTCCACCTCCATCTGTGCCTCCATTCCAGGCTCTGTACTGAATGCTGGGTGGAGCTCTTTGTATAGCAACACAGGCTTATTGCCAACATGTGCGCAAGCATGCACCTCCCCTGTAGAACACATATTACATCATTGCACGTGCACAGCAGGCAAGGAGATTAGGATCAGGTGAGGGTCCTGGCCACGGGAATTCCATTTTCCCCACAGTGATTTTGCCTCCTAGGGGAAATTTGGCAATGTCTTTTGACATTTTTGATTTGTAACAACTGGGGAGGTGTGTGTTAATCTCTGAAGGCTGCTATAACAAAATAAAATATGGTTATTAACAATGGCTTATGAACAACAGAACTTTATTTCTCACAGTTCTGGAGGCTGAGAAATCCAAGATCACAGTGTTACTGGCAGAGTAATTGTTTTGCAAGGATTTACTTCCTGGGTCGTAGGTAGCTGTTTTATCACTATACTCTCAAATGGCAAAAGGGGAAAGGGAACTTTCTCAGGTCTCATTTATAAGGACACTAATCCCATTCAAGAAGGCTCTGTCCCCATGACCTAATCTTAAAAGCCCCAACTTCTGATGAATTCACTGTGGGGATTAGGATATCAACATACAAATTCTGTGGGGACACAGTCGATCTATTGCAATGTGCTACTGGCATGTAGTGGTAAAGGCCAGGGATGCCTCTAAACATCCTATAATGTACAGAATGGTCCCCACAATAAGGAATTATCCAGCCCAAAATTTCTGTAGTGCTCAGGTTGAGAAACCCTAGTTTATATTTATCTGATTGTTTACTTATGATTTAGATTCAGGTGTAGTTTTGTTGGTGAGAAACCTACACAGGTGATACTGTGGCTTTTTAGTGAATCTCATCAGAGGCCCTTCCTTGTCAAACTGAATCGCTCGGTGGTCCATAAGTCTGGTCACTGAAAAAGTGGAGGCTCTGGATTTCTCCATTGGAAACCTACAATTTCTCCCTTTGTAATTAATAAGTAATCTGTGGGGTGATACTTGGAGATCTTGTGAATATTCTATAATCTCAAAATATTTGACCCAACAGTTTAGCATTGATTGATGATTCTTACCTGAAGCAACTGTTACACTGGGGGTTGCAGAATGGTTACTTTTTATTCTATCATTCCTTCAATGATTACTAGCTGGCATTCTTCTGTAAAGACCTTTTCATTCTGTTTCTCTTTTCATTTTAGTATTACTATGGACTAATGGAAAATTTTAATTTAATATAAACCATTACCATCGTTATTCATTTTGATGCTCCAATTGTCACTAACTTGGCCAGTGGTGGTTACTTTAAGTTTTCTCTTGTGTCCTTTCAACATTTCCATTAGTCTTTGAGTTTTCTTTAATCTTCTTAGTCTTCATTGCTTTCTGGTACAAAATATGTCCCATGCTCATCTTCCACTTTTCCTGCACCTGCCTTGGAATCATCCATTTCTACAAATATTACATGTTTTTTTTAATAGGGCACAGTATTTAGATGAACTGTGTGCCAGATGACTTAATTGCTACCAGTGTATTATTGCTTCTAAGCCCTTTCAGTGGAAAGAGCAAAAAATCAAGAATTCTTGAAAAAAATACATTTAAAAAAATAATTAATATTACTATCACCTATTCAAATTCAACAAATACTATTACACCTTTGTCCCTCTGTATTGTATCTTCCTTCTTGCACTATTGAGAATACTCAGCAAAGTCAATATATTTCTGCTTTTGTTCTATCCTATATCTAAAACAGTTTGAGAATTACTTCCTATATTGTGATTTTCAGTCGCCTCTGGGTTAGCCTGTGTTTCCTTTTGTGAAAAAAATGAATACATATAGAAGTATTTCCAGAATGGCAGAATAAAGATCTTTAAAATTCTGCTCCTCCATAAAAGCAACAAAAATACTGGAAAAAATTGTTTAACTCATCTTTTTTTCAGAACTTTGAAAACTAACCAAAGGCTTGCTAAAACCTGAGGAGAATTTATTCAAGAAAGACACCTGAAAGTAAGTAAGAACAGAAAGATTTCTGGAATTTTAATTTACTCTATTCCCCTTAGATTTGCAGTAGACTTGAAAGTACACTATGAAAAATCAGCAGCCTAGATGTCACTGGAGGGTATGAAATAGATGTGAACTGCCCCCAAAATCCCCAACTCAGAGAATTGTCACTATTTGATCTCACTGTCAGCTCCCTAAAAATCTCCACTCTTAGGGCTTGTTTTTATTTGAAATGACTCAGAGCTCACTCCATGCAAACAGCCCTATCCCCAGGGCATTTGTTGAAGAAAAAATCAGGTACGATTGTTTAACATTACAGCTGCCAGAGGTGGTAATACCAGTTGGGGCTAACTAGAGGCTGACCAAAGCACTTAAGGAGAAAAGCTGGGGAGTGAGGTGCATAGAGGGCTTTGATAATATCTGATTTATTCTTTGGACTCTAGAATGACACATGCATGTACAGAGCTATGCACATGTCCAAGAAAAACCTGATAGGACTCAGTCTTTCACTTCTGGCTGACCTATATTTGCACAAGTAGGAAATGAAGGGTAAGACCCAGTTGTAAATTCCCTGCTGGAGCATTGAAGTCATGACTGAACACACACGCAGAGCCTTTTGGCAAAGGCTGTGAAGTTTATTGGTTCAAACATTTAAGGTAATCTCTGCCCAATTAGATGCCATAGAAATAATTGAGTAGAGACTTCAGCAGCTGCAGAGAGAAGAAAAATGACTCTACAGAATTAAGTCATTAATGAAACATACAGCAACAGCATCAGCAAAAATCTGAAACAACAACAAATTTGGGGAATCTGATTTTGAATTGCCACATTATATTATTTAAAATATACAGTTTTCAAGAAAAAAAAACTATGATTTATAATGAGGCATCATTTATGTCTAGACATGAAAGTATCACCCATACCCTGGGAAAAAGCAGTCAATAGAAGCTGACCCTGAGGAAGTCCAGACATTGGACTTACTAGATAAAGACTTTAAATCAGCTACTATAAATGTGTTCAAAGATCTAAAGGAAGCCATCTCTAAAGAACTAAACTAAAATATGAAAGTGATGCCTTGCCTAATAGAGAATATCAATAAAGATACAGAACTTATAAAAAGGAACCAGATAGAAGTTCGGGAGTTGGAAAGTACAATAACTCAAGTGAAAAGTTCACTAGAAGGGCTAAACAGATGATTTGAACTGGCAGAAGAAAGAATAAGCAAACCTGAAAATAGGTTGTTTGAGATTATCCAATCTGAGAACTAGAAAGGAAAAAGAATGAAGGAAAATGAACAGAGCCTAAGAGACCCATGGGACACACACCATTAAGCATACAGTGAGACGAATAATGGGAGTCCAAGAAGGAGAGAGGAGATAAAAAGAATATTTAAAGACTTCCCAAATTTGATGAAAAACATTAATTTGCACATTCAGGAAGTTCAACTCAACTAACTTGAAGTATGATAAACTCAAATGATGCATACCTAGCTGCCTCAGACAAACTGTTGGAAACAAAGGCCAAAGAATGAATCTTGAAAGCACCAAGAGAAAAGTGACTCATCATATAAAAGAAATACTCAATAATATTAACAGATGAATTCTTATCAGAAACCATGGATGTCAGATGGCAATGGGATGATACAGTCAAAGGGCTGAAGGGCAAAAAGAAAAAAGAAAAAAGATTGTCAACCAAGAATTCTATATTCAGCAAAATTATTCTTCAAAAATGAAGGAGAAATCAAGACATTCCCAGATAAACAAAAACTAAGTGAATTCATTGCAAGCAGGCCTGCCCTACAAACATTACTAAATAGAGTCCTCTAGGCTGAAATGAAAGGACACTAGACAGTGGCTCAAATACACACAAAGAAATAAAGAATAACAATTAAGGTAACTACATAGTAAAAGTTGGTTCTTTGAAAAAAAATCAACAAAATTGACAACTGTTAATTAGATTGACCAAGACATAAGCAGGGACATTTTTACCAATCTTATAGAAAGAAAAGGATAATAAGAGAATATTATGAACAATTGTATGCCAATGAATTAGATAATTTAGATGAAATGTACAAATTCCTAGAAAGATAAAACTGCTGAAACTGACTTATGAATAGAAAATATAAATAAATCTATAACAAATAATTAGATTGAATTGGTAATTTAAAAAAATATTCAGAAAGAAAATCTTAGAACCAGATGACTTTACTGGAAAATTCTACTAGGTGTTTAAAGAAGAATTTATACCAATACTTCACAAACTCTTCAAAAAAATAAACATGAGGGGACCTTTTCCACTCATTCTATGAGCCACTTTGGAAAACAGTTTGGCAGTTCCTTAGAATGCTAAACATAGACCAAGTAATTCCACTCATAGTTATATACCCAAGTGAAATGAAAGCATGTATCCACACAATTTATATATAAATATTCAGTGTTATATGGAAACAACCCAAATGTCCCTCAACTGATGAATGGATAAACAAAATGTAGTGTATCCATACAATAGAATATTATTTGGCCACAAAAGGAAAGAAAATACTGATACAGGCTACAGCACAGATGAATCTTGGAAACATTATGCTTTATGAAAGAAGCCAGACACAAAAGTACATACAATTCCATTTATATGAGATGTCCAGAATAAGAAATCCATATACATGGAAAATAGACAAGTAGTCGCCAGGAGCTGGGTGGAGAGGGGAATAGGGAGTGATTGTAATGAGTGTGGGGTTTCTTTTGGTACTGATGAAAAAGCTCTAAAATTTATTGTGGTGATGGTTGCGTATCTTCATAAATTTACAGCTAACCACTAAATTGCATACTTTAAAAGGGTGAAATTTATGTTATATAAATTATCTCTCAATAAAGCTGTAATAAAAAATTAGGACATACAGAATATATAGTTTATTTCCTCATTTTCTCTTATTAAAATGTAGCATACTTTGTATACATTCGAACCTGCTTTTTTCACTTAATATATTTTGGCATTTGTTTCAAATTAGTACATACAACTCTTCATTCTCTTCTACAGGCTACATAGTACTTAATTATGTAGCTGTACTATCTTTAATTTAACAAGTTTCCTATGTAGGTGATATTTGGGTTGTTTTAAATATTTTGTTATGTGAAATAATGCCACAGTTAATAACCTTGTGCATTTGCTGTTGTTTTTTTGCAGATACAACCTCAGGGTAAGTTCTCATAAACAGATTACTGGTTTGAGGGGTAAATGTGTACAAATATATAATTTTGTTAAATACTACCAATTTTTCTCTCCATAGTGTTTGTTTCATTTTGTGCTTCCAACAGCAGTGTGAGAGCGTTCCTATTTTCCTCACAGTTTCATTAGTAGGGGAAGTTGTCAACCTTTCGAATTTTTGTCAACCAATGGCTGATAAACAGATCTCAGTGTAGTTTCATTTTTGAATTCTATTTTGAGTGAAGCCGAGTGTCTTTTGATGTGTTTAAAAAACTTTTGAGGACTTTTCAAGTGAACTGCCATATCCTTTGCCCAATTTTCTGTCAGGTTTTTGGTCTTATTTCTGTAGAGTTTCACAGAGCTTTTTATATAATCTAGCTGTTAACTACAAATATCATCTAAACTGATGACTCTTAAACCATATGCTCATGCCTGAGCTCTAAATTTGTCTATCCAACTCTTTGATATTTTCTCTTAGATTCCCACTAAGTGTCTTAGATCTATCACAGCAAAAACAGAACTCTATTTCTCCCTCTCAGCAAATCCTCATCTCAATAAATTTTACCAAAACACTTGACCACTTTTCATTTGTTTTTAGTTGTTTTCTTTGTATTTTTTTTTAAAAAGTATATATTTCTATTGAGGTACATACAATTAAATGCACAAATTTTAATGTATAGCTCAATGAATTTGACATGTGTATACACTCTTGCAACCATCACTGAGATCAAGATTTCAAACATTCTCACCAAATTTGTTTTCCCCTTCATCTATTTCACCCATCTCCACATCCCCCTCCCCTATGGCAACTACCGGTCTGTTGTCTGTGTTTTTGAGTTTATTTCCATTTTATTTGCTTGTTTGCTCATTTGTTTTGTTTTTTAGATTCCACATATAAGTGAAATCATATGGTGTTTGTCTTTCTCTCTGACCATTTTTCTGTATCTCCTCTGGTATAACCCTGGACCAAGCCACGATCATTTATCTCCCGGACTCTGGCAGCACCTCCTGCTGGCCTCTCCACGGCCACCTTTACCTCTTTCCAAATGGAAGGACCAGTATGAGGGCTTTAAATGTGTCAATTGAATCCTGTAGCTCTTTTGTTTACAACTCTCCAGTGGCTTCCCATAGTAGATGGAATAAAATAGAGTATACTTCAATTACTTGTTAGGGCTTCAAAGTCTTGCAGGATTGGACCTGGCCTACCTCCCCAGTTGTCTCCCACCCACCTGGCTCTCATTCAGTCTGCTGCAGTCACCCTGGTGCTTTTTTTGTCTCTTGAACATGCCAAGCCAGTTATAGTGAGCATGCCAAGATAGTTATACTCTTAGAATTCTTATAAGTTTTCCTCTTTTTGCCTGAATATTTTTCCCTTCCACATCTTCTCATGTCTGTCTCCCTCTCCCCACTCAGCCTCAGCCAAAGCAGTTCCATCCACTGATGCTCTAGTTAATTTCATTCAAGCCTCTCCTCAAACCAGTGGCTGCTCTGGACATCTCAGTTATCAGCAAACAAATTCCTCATCTTTTTTTAAACCAGTTTGAGGGTTTCTTTTTCCTCTCTTGCAACAAAAATAATTTTAGTTAATGTATTTATAGGAATTTATGAACAATAAAATATAGTTTATATATTTATAGGAATTTATCAACAATAAAAGGGGGGAAATAATTTGGGGGCAACTGCCTATCCATTTTTCATGTTCAATCCCTTACCTCATACCATATAAAAAGTTATTCCAAGTAGATGACAAACTTAAACATGAAAAACCAAAACTATAAAAATTGGGGGGAAATGTTGGGAGAACTACTGAGAATACATTTATGAACTCAGGGGTGAGTAAGACCTTTTTGGACAAGATGAAAAATTCAGAAGCTATGAAAAGATAGATACATTGACAATTAAAATTTAAAACTTCCATAAATGAATAATACTATTAGTGTTATTAAAGTTAAAAGACACATAACAAACTGGAAGAAAACACAATGTATTTAACTTATAAAAGATTAATATCCCATATACATTAATAGTGCCTACAAATCAATAATAAAAGCCAAGCAGAAGATATATAAAATTCATAGTAGGCGAAATACAAATACCTAAAAAGAATGAGACTCCTATTCTTATTGGTATTCAGGGAAATGCTTATTAAAATGACATTGATACATAATCTTTTCCCCATCAGATGGGCAGATATAAAGAAGTTCGGTAAAATCCAGCATTGGCAAGGATGTGTAGAAATGAGTATGTTCCTACACTTTTGGGAGGAATATACATTGGTGTGATACTCTTGAGACTAATCTGTCAGTGTCTATTATAATGAAAAAGTGTTCATGACTTTTGATCTAGTAATTCCAAGCAGGTAAATAAGTCTCCTGGAAAATAACTCTTGTAAGTTCCTAAATAGACGTGCATGTTCCTTGCAGCATTCCTTGTAAATAATGACAAATTGTAATTAACCTACCCTTTTGCTAAAATGGGAAACTATGTGGGAGTTAAAAAGAATGACGCAGAACTATATGTATTGACTATGTTATTATGGAAAAAGGCAAGTTCAGAATAATTTGTACAATGTGATCTTCTATGTAAAATGTGAGTAACATAAAACAGAGCTGCATGTTTGTGCATGTTCATAGATACATAGAAAAATGTCTGAAAGGATTCATACAAAACTAATAATAGTAGCTTGCCCTGGGGAGGGGTGTGGGATTGTGTGTGTATTAGGGGATGAGAGTTTGAAGAGCTACTTTTGCTTTATGTGTATTTAAAATAAATTTATAGCTAGAATCTTACAGGAGTAATTGAAAAAAATAAACTAGAAATGAAAAAGAAAGTAACTTCTGGAAATATCATAGAAAATTCTAAGAATGAATTCAGTTGATAATGGCATAGCAGTGCAGGGGTATTTGCTGATATCTGATAGACATGGTTAGCCAGCACTGACGGCAAAAATACATACATTTTGGAGTCAGAGAGATTTGAATTCTGGTTCTCCAGTGCACTGTATGGCTTAGGCAGATCATTTAACCTCTCTGAACTCTGGAATAATAAATGGAACTTATTGCAGAGGGCTGTTATGAGGATTGAGGAGATAATACAGGTAAAATCTCTAGCACATAGCGGGTGCTCAGTTAAGTGGTGGAAATTTTTATCAGTAGTGATGGTTAAAATTATGGTCTGTAACCTAGTTAGAAATGAGAAGCAGATGAATGTCGACCGAAGAGAATTGAATCACATAGATTTGATCTGCAAACTGTAGATCTTCCCACCACCAAGGATCCTTTCATTATTTGCTCCGTATGTTCCTAGTGTTAAATCATTTTTTCATCCATTTAATCTCTCATTCATTCAATAAGTATTTATTGAGCCCTACTTATGTTAGACACTAGCCCATACAATGTTAGAAATAAATGACTGTTCCTATTTTCTGGGAATTGACATCTTCCGTCAGTGAGACAGAGACACATAGCTAGTTGGCAGTGTAAGCATGGGAATTACCCACATGGGCATTAGACCTGGGTCTGATTTCCAGCTCTATTACTTGCAAGCTCTGTGACCTTGGATGAGTTTTTTAACCTCTTTGGTCCCATCATCCACAAAATGAGTTGACAACAGTTCCCACGTCCCCCTACCCCCATTCTCATTATAAGGCTCTTAAAGGACTAAGTGAGTCCATACAAAGATAAAATACATTGCCCAGTGCCTGGCACATGGTGCACACTAGTAAATGTCATCCATTTTTATTTCCAGGTGGTTATGCTATTGGTGTGGCCAATGTTATAAAAGGGGAATTCCAAGAGAAGGGAGCACCCACCAGGTCTAAAGATACCTGTGTACTTAGCAAACTTCATATATGAAGTCATAATGGATCCGACTGTGTTATTAATCAACAGCTCACACAGAACTGACATAAGAACTTCTAATGATCATGAGATAAGCAATGTGATATAATATTTGTCCAAAGCAAAGAAACTTAACATTTTAGACTTGGCACCTTATCTAGTATAATGTTTATCTAGTATAATCCTTTAGGCTTTGAGAATATTGAAAATTTCTGCCCTGGATCTCTAGGAATACCTTCACAGACTGATTTCTAATGTCCAGGGACTCTTCTTTCCAGGATGGAAACTACTGATCAAGGAAAAAAGGAAGGAAAGGAGAGAAGGAGAGGAGAGGAGGAAGCAGACATTTATAGAGCAACTACCATAGGTTAAGAGTTAGGCACCTTATCCCTTTAGTCCTCTTGATGTGCCATGAGGGAAGTCTATTATCCCCATTTTAAAGGTTAAGTAAATAGGGGCTCAAAGAGGTCAAATAATGTGTTCTGGGTTGACAGCTAATGTGTGCCAGAATTCCAGGTCTTCTGATACTAGGCCTGGAGCTCTGCCCGGGACATCAACCTGCATCTCATGAGAGGATGAGAGAGAAGTCATCTCTGTTTGCGGCACTCTCCCGTACACTTTTCACGTGGGAGAGAGGGATGGGGGTAAGGATGGATTGGAGCGATGATCAACAGTCACTTTCTACCCACTCCAGGTCCCAGGAGAGGGAGGTAGCTGCTTGTGTCAAATAGATCAGGGATAGTGAGAGAGAAGGACCGTTATGGCTGAGGGCATAATGGCGTTTGTCCCTCGTGGGCTCTTCTTGGGAACCAGTACCCAGGTTAGGACTTTCCATGTTTCCATGTGCCTGGAAGCAGACAGAGTCCCTGGGGGAAAGTCCCCTTGATTCCTCTCCTTCTCCCATAACCTCTACCAAAGCCATCCCTTGTTGAAGGCCAGAGAAGTATGGTGTCCTGACTCTTCTCCCACCCTTGAGAATCTGGGTCCTAGAGAGACAGAACCCAATACTACTGAGAACTATCAGCTGAACTCCATGTTGGGACACCTGGACATTCTGTCCTGTGGTTTCTGTAAGTACAAACTGAAACCACAGGACAGGATTTTTGAAATGGAATTTATCCAGCAAATGTTGGTTTATCTTCTCTGTGCCTATTGTCCACCTTTTGGGTTATTGTGAGGAGTAAAATGTAATAATACATGGGAAAGCACCTAGTAAACTTTAAAATGCAGCAAATTAATTACTGTCATTAGTATTATGTAATCTTGAGGCTGAAAATGACTGTAAAAATGATATAGTCTAATCCCCCAAACGTAGCAGGAATCCTTCTACAGTACCTCTACCAATTGCTATCTAGCTCTACATGCACACTTACAGTGACAGGGAGCTTACTTCCTGAAAGATAGCACTTTTTATGGTAGGCTCTGACAGAGAGAATGTTTTTCTTTAGGTTGAGTTGAAGTCTGTCTTGCTGCAATCTTTGGGCATACAGCACAGGATCTGAAGACAGTCTTCAAGGTCCAAGTCATCTTTTTTTCCTCCAGGATACCTTCCTCTGATATATCCATGCACTTTGCACCAAATAATTTTTAGATTCTTCATTCCCTGGGCTCCACCCACTCCAGCTGATCAGTATCCCTAGCAAATAATGGTGCCAGAACAAACACAGCCAACACCGCTGATGTGACCTGATCAGGGCAAAGTGCAGGAGAGGCGTCACCTCCTATAATCTACACTCTGTGACTCCATTAATAAAGCACGAAATAAGTGCTTTCCAACAGTTGCATCGAATTTGCTCATTTTAAGCTTGTAATTGGCAAATACCCCCAAATCTTTCTCACCTAAACTACATGTTTCCCAGATTTAGTAACTTTATATAAATGGAATCATGCTGTACATATTATTTTTTAATTTGATTCTCTTTAAATTTAGTTTTTGAGATTTATCTCTATCAAACATGTAGATGTGGTTTGTTCACTATGATTGCTGTAGAGTATTTCATCCATTGTATGAATATTTTAAAACATAACCTACTGTTGATGAACATTCGGGGGTTTTTTTTCTTATTGTATTATAAACCATGCCAGCTTGAGTATTCTTCTCCCAGGCACGTATGCAATGTAATTGATAAGTAATTATTTCATGTGTTTAAATCTTATTTCCCAATTGCTTTCAGAATACAAGAATCATGTGTTTTACACTAATATATATAGGTTTTGAGAACACACACTAGCTTTCTTTAGAATATATACCTAGGGATGGCATTTTTGGGCCTTAGGAGTTACCTAAAAATATGAAAATGTGCTCACAGCTCTTGCATGCTTCTACCTGATTTCAAAATTGCTTTTTCAACCACCTCCTTGGCATGGGGTGCTCTAGGTGTCCAAACCAACACACTGATCATTTCTGAGTGACCTTAATCTTGAGGGCCTGGCTTCAAGCCCCAGATTACCCATTGCAATACATGTGTCTCTTACTGGAAGGAGCCCCTTCTGTATTGGGTATCAGCATATGCTATCTTTATGGCCCCTGCCTCGCATTAGTCATCATAAAACAGGACTCACTGGGCTGCCCTATCCTGGACAAAGGTCTTCCTTTCGAGCATGGGAAAGCCATTTATGGGGAGTTGGGGATATGGGAAACGACCTTGCTTGCTCTTTTAAAGGCACCCCAGACATCCAAGGATATTAACTACTCAAAAAACTCAAGTCTGCATTTAGGTTCTCCCCTAACATTAGCAGGATTTGGGGTTAAAGCACAAATAGATGCCACTTGTCTACCTAAATTATTTAAAATTATAAATCATTCCACTAACCGTTAACCTTAACATATTCTGGTGGTACCTGATGTTTTCTAGATGTATTTAGCCTGTAGAGAGTAGTAGATACATAATAGAAACATATCACCTGAAAGGAGTCCCTTGACAAATATTCATCTTTAATGATGCAGAAGACCAAGTTCAAATTTAGAATTCCAGGATTCCTCAGATTTATGCACTTTGAGGTGGTGAAGGGAGTGCTGGTCCTGGCTGGACTGTTGGCCCACTGCCCACCTGCCTTCTTTTCTCATCTCTGTCCTGCACTAGGGATCTGTGGACACAGCAACTCAGATGTCCAAGTGATGTGCTTACCTCTTCAAACAGCTGCCCCTTAGCCACTTTTAGGGAGGCTTAGACTCTGCCCTGGAGAGGATGGACCTGGGGAAGAGGCCACATTCTCCAGCCATTTGAAGAGAGAATTCTGGGGTCACAGGAGCCCAGAACTTAGTCCTGAAAGACAGGCCCAGGTGCTAGATGGGCATGGTCCCTGGACCCTGTGGGCTCCTCACCCTGTGGGAGGAGTGTGGCCAGAGCGAGGCTAGAAGAGAGCCTCGAAAATGTGGGGCCTCGGGGAGGCTCTCTTGCCCAGGTATTAGGGAAGTACTGTCTGTGTGTCATCTCTCCTCACCCCTCCTGAGCACATGGGCTGTGTCAGGATGCATCCCCAGCGACTGTCAGTGTCTGGCATCTAGATGTTACATTGAATATAGGTGCTTGGTGGAAAGTACATTTGAAACAGCTCCTCAAACCTTAATTCCTTTAAACTTTCTTAGCCATTATACAGATGAAGGCTGTGGGATTCAGAGGTTAAGTGACTAGCCCAAAGGTCACACAGCTAGATGAATAGAGGCTGGATTTGCACTCACTTCACCATCCGGCCAACTCGCTCGTTCTTTTTATTATTATTTACTTTGCCCCTGCGCTGGGGCGCAAGAATGGGTGCGGTCCCTCTAAGAAGCCAGCCCGTTCCCGCCGCTGCTCTCTTGTCTGTATTCCTCCCCATCCTCCTTTATTCTGCTTCGTTCCCGCGCTCCCGCACCGGGATCCGCTGCTCCTGGTTCTCCTCCCCTCACGGAGCCCCGCCCCTCCCCTCAGGGCGACATCACGTGCCGCCCCATCCCCCGGCGCCTGCGCACTGCTTATTTCCCGCTGTCAGGATGAGGAGGCGGAGGTCGGCGCTCGGGTCCGTCTCTGCCCGCGGCTGTGGAGGCGCCGGTGGCTCCAGCCTTAGCGGTTTCTCCCTGGGCGGTGGCGGCGGCGGCTTGGTCGACGTCTCTCTCGCCAGCTGAGCCCTTAGGAGCCCGGACGCTGCTTCCCCGCCCATCCTCGAGAAGCGAGGCCGGCCGCCAGGCCATGGCGCAGCCGGGCCCGGCTCCTCAGCCTGACGGTGAGGCGCCCCCCATGGCAGGCGCGTCGGGCGCGGCCTGCCCAGCACCGGCGTTGCGGGAAGACCTGCGGGCGGCTGGAAGGGCGCGCGCCGTCCCGGGGGTGACCCTGCCGCGCAGAGGCGGGAGCGCGCGGGCTCCGGCGCCGTCTGCGCGCGAGGGCGGCGAAGGGGCCGGGGCGACCGCCGCCGGGGAGGGGGCGGGAGGCGCGGGCGGCATCTCTGGCCGGAGGCCCGAGGGAAGGGCGTGGGGAGGCTGCGGCGGGGGACCGGGCAGAATCCGGAGAGCGTGGAGAGGGAGCTGCGGTGGTACCCGCACGTGGGTTCTGACCGTGGGGAAGATGGGAATCGGGAACTTGTGCTATATTCATTAAAAAAAAAAAACTGCTTGGGTAGTCGTGGTGTTCCCTCCCTTTCCCCACCCCAGTCCATGCTACAGAGCTCTTTGCACCCACTTTTGTGACAAAATTAGTTGGGGTCAGTAACTGTTTTTAGTAGCGTTCCTTGAGAGGCATGTGGCTTAATGGTGAGTGCTGGGGCCAGGGAGCCTAAAGGACCTGGATCCTTTGCCAGTAAGCTCTGGGCAAATTTCTTAGCTTCTTTGAACTTAAGTATTCTTACTTATGAAAAGTGATGAATTCATGCCTTTGTATTTAATTTATAAAGATGGCAACGTATATGTATGGAAATTGATTAGTAGTATTACGGGGTTATTTGGTAGTAATGAGAATGGTGTTTCAGAATGCTGAAGTCTAGGAAACGTGTCTTTTATAACACATTCTTGGAAGGAAAAAGAGCTCCATCCTAAATAAACCAAGTTGGTTGTCAGAGCCCTTCATGACCTTCTGGGAAGAGGGTTTAAGCTCTGCTTTAGGGAGTGACCACATCATTCTAGATTTTACTACCTGGAGGTATATTTGGAAAGAATGTACTTGGTCTTTGGCAGGGTACTACCAGATCAAGTTGAGGAAGTTCTTTCAGGTGTATTTGTATAATCAGCTTTTGTGCTTAGCATCTGTCTTTAAGGGTGAGTGGAATGTTAAGATATGGTGCTGAGCACATGGTAGATACTTAAAAACTTGCCTTTGTCTAGAGTTGTCCTTTAAAATAGCCTTTCATGAAAATCTTTCTCTCTGTTCTTGCTTTTGGGGAACCTGACACAGTGTTATCAGATTTTAAGGCTAGCTGCTTTCTTGGTCCTGTGCTCCAAAGCCTGTCAGCTTCTGGTTTTAGGTTTTGTTAGTTGCCTAACGAGAGATGTTTAGTATACACAACTGTAATTGTATGAAAATCCTGCTTGCTGTTTCTGTTTCAGTAAAGAGAAGGGAGGTATTTCTGGTGGGCTGTGTGAGAGAGGAAACTGAGATGTTTTCAGGGTACATTTTAATTTTCACCTAATTGCTTTTGGTGTCAGAGAAGAAAACTTTGCTTTTGCACAAACCCCTCTTTGTTACTGCAGACAGAAGCAGAATACAGAGAGCCCCAGTGACTTCTGGTTCTGATCTGGTAGGTATGCTTAGCTGGCTGCTGCCTTCTCTTAGTTGCATGGAAACAAATGTCTAGGGCAGCTCAGGTGACATGACAGTCTGGAATTAAAATTCCCTGTCTCTTTCAAGATGTGAACTGGTCTTCCTTGTAAATAGGCAGAAGTGACTAAGCACTTGATAGAGGCTAGGAAAAACTAGCTTTAGGAAGTCTTGTATTCTTGCTATTCTTAATATAGGTTTATTCCCTGTTTTTCAAATCCTTCAACTCTAGGATGAGTTATAGTTTGCATAGATTGCAGTATTTATTTTTAATTAGTGTAGTAAATGAGCAGCTACCGTTGCTGTTTACAAAAGGCAAGAAAATTTGGTATATTTGACTGCTTTGTTTGAGTGTCTTCTTAGAAGTTCATCTTGGGTATTTAGTTTTTCTTTGGTTGAACTTAATATAGATCACTTCTTAACACTTTAGCTTTAAGCACACTCAAATTTCCTAGCTCTGATTTAAAAAAAAAAACTTGCAGAATTCTTTTGAGTCAAAGTGGTAGTAAAAGATAACTGCTTAGTTTTTTACTTTAATATTGCTGTTATCCCATTTTAGAAGCAGTTATCTTTTATGTTGTCATTGTTTTCCTTTTCAAAGGTATCTTTGTTTTTCATGAGAGAGAAATGGTAGATTAAGAAAAGAATTGATTTGTCTGTACATTGACAGGATGGAATGTAGTAATTTTCTTTTACTGTTTTGTAAATTTTTTGAAAAAATTTTTTTTGGATGTGCATCTTAGTTTACTCATTCAGAATAAATATAATTTTAACAGCCAAATTTCAGCTGATTATTCCATTTTACCATGAGAATTCAAAGGCTATTACAGAATGTAAAAATTTTCAAGTTTTAATATTTCATTTATTTTTTTTGATTTTTTAAATTCAAGTGTAGTTGATATACAATATTGGTTTCAAGTGTACAACATAGTGATTCAACAGTTATGTACATTATGAAATGCTTACTCCAACTAGTGTAGTTACTATCTGTCAACATAGAAGGATGTTGCAGAACTATTGATTATATTCTCTGTGCTGTATTTTCATCCCTGTGACTAATAAATACTGAGATTTTGTTAGCCACAAAATGAAGGTATTTCACCACCCACCCCAACCCGTCCCCCATGGTATCCACCAGTCACTTCTCAGTGTTTCTGAGTCTTTTGCTATGTTGTTTGTTTTGAATTGTTTTTAGCTTCCACATATAAATGAAACCATATGGTATTTGTTTTCCTCCACCTGGCTTATTTCACTCAGCATAATATTGTCTAGGTACATCCATGTTGTCCCAAATGGCAGGATTTCTTTCTTCTTTTTTATGGCTAAATAATATTCCATTGTGTATATGTACATATCCACATTTTCTTTATCCATTCATCTATTGATGGACAATTTGGTTGCTTCCATGTCTTGGCTATTGTAAATAATGGGGCAGTAAATATAGGGGTGCTTATATCTTTTCGAATCATAGATTTTGTTCGGGTAAATTCCTAGAGTTACTGGATGGTGTGGTATTTCTATTTTGCGTTTTTTTTGAGGAATTTCCATACTGCTTTCCACAGAGGCTGAACCAATTTACATTTTCAAGTTTTAAGTTAAACTATATCTTAGATTCATTTGCTTTGATTTTACTTCTTTTCTTTATATAAAAATACTGTCTCTAAAATCCCTCCATTAAAAAAGTGTGTCCCCTCCCACCTCTGAAAAGTAACCACTATTAAGTTTTCTGTCCTTGACTTTTTTCTGTAGTTACACAGACAGACTACCTCTCCCCTCTGAAATGGACATGCTTTAGGTACATAGGTCTGCAACTTGTCTGTTTTCATCTGTATACTTGCAGATGGTTATGTCGCCATGTAATGTGCTGTAAGCATTGAATGCATTTATCTCAGGAAATGTTCATATCAGTGTGTGGGTATGATTATAATATTTTATTGTTCCTATTTTACTTATGAGGAAACTGAAGCACAGAGAAGTTAAAAGTGCCTAGAGTTATATAGTTAGGAAGTTGAGGGAGCCAAGGTTCAAATCCAGGCCATCTAATGCCAGGGCCCTCTGGTCTGTGTACCAGATCATGGACTACTTTCCAGGTCAGTGTTATAGATCTACTTCATTGTTGTTAAAGAGGATATCATCGTATGTATATACCATGAATGATTTATTTGCTTGTTTCTCTATTGATAGACAAATAGTTGCTTCAAATTTTTCATTATTTTGTAAGCAGAGCTGTAATAAATATCTTTGTACATATTTTTCAGGTACTCTTACTTCTGTAAGACCAGTGAATTAAAAGGGCATGAGCTCTGAGTAGTTTAAATTTTAATAGCTACTGACAGTTTACTCTCAAGAAAAGTATCAATTTACATACCTGCCAACAGTATATGACAGGGTGGATTTCCCCTACATTCTTATAACCACTGAATAATGTCAGTTCTAAATTTTTATCTTCTGATAGCTTAAAAAAATGATATTCTCTAGTTAACAGACACTTGCCTGCCTAGTCTATGCCAAATCCTATGCTAGGCTGTAGGAAATACGATGATGAATGAAGCCAACTCATTCCTGGGTGGGGAATCAGATGCACATTAATTAGACAACTATAAAACCATGTATTCAACAAATATGAGTGTGTACTACTTGGCAGGCTCAATTCTAGGTATTTGGAATACATCAGTGGGCAACACAGATAATAAATAAATGTGCCCTAGTGTAGGAGAAACAGATGCTAAACAACAAATATAACCAAATGATATGGATTGTTAGGGGATAAGTGCTGTGGTAAAAAGAATACAGCAGGGTAAAAGGAAGGGGGGTGGGCCGGTTTTAAATAGGGTGTTTAGAATAGCCTTACTGAGAAGATGACATTTGAACAAAGACTGGAAGGAGAAGGGTTGGTTATGAGGATATCTGTAGGAAAGTCTTCCAGAAGGATCAATTTTTATAAATGCCTTGGGAAGGAGTATGTCTGGCATGTTTGAGAAATGGCATGGAGGTCAGTGTAGCTAGACAAGTTAATGGGGGGTGGGTGTGGGGGAGTAGGAGAGGGTATGGGCAAGGGGAGTAGTAGGATAAGAGGTAATGGAGTGGGGGGCTGATCTCGTAGGGGCCTAGAAGCACTGATTGCCTTTAGCTGGGGAACCATTCAGAAGGTTTTGAGCAGAGTTGTGAAGTGATCTGACATGTTTTAAAAAATCATTCTGGCTGCCAGATTGGCAGTAAAGAGAAGACATTAACTCAGGTAAAAGATGATGAGGTTTATGTAAGGTTGAAGACACCAGAGGGAGGGGTGAACATGTCGGACACTGATGATGTGCCAAAATCCCTGGCTGCTGCCCCCTCCCAACCTGAAAAATGTGCCTTAGGCTAGCCAATCCTCTCGCCGCTGTAAATCTAAGCTCTGCCTCCCCCTACCTTCTTTAAAAACTTGCTGCCTGCCCTGCTGAGCGTGACTTCCCCGGCCTGAGATAGCCAGACAGGGGAACATCACCTGGGAATTGCACTCAAACTGCCTGGCCCTTTGTTGCCTCTCGTCGCCTGCTTATTTCGGTTAGAATTTATCTTACAGTTTGGACTAGGGAATATTGGTGGAGGTTGTATTTGAAGGTATGGCCAACAGGTTTTGGATTAGTTATGGAATGCAGGAGAGAGAAGAGTTAAGGATTACTTAAGGTTTTTGGCCTGAGCAACTGTGAGAGGTACATGATGCTCTGAATGCTTGTCATTTAGGAATTTGACCCATTAGAGAGTTTAGGAAAGATTTTTGAGGAAGTCGTCCTAGAGATCTAATGGATGAGCAGGAGATTCCTTTTTTGGAAGAAGCAGGATGAGTAAGAAAACTGAAGAAAGGTCTGTATGTCTGGGTAGAGAATGAGAGGATGTGATGTAAGTATGGGTTGATCGGCATGGGCTTTAGCCTTAGAGCTGTAAAGGAAGCCTTTGAAAGCTTTTAAATAAGTCAAAGCAAAATTTAATCTTAAGCAAATTAAAAAAACATGATAACTTTAATTTGTACTTCCTGATAATGATTATATATATTTATTTTTGCTTGTGCACAAAGCTTTTAATTTTATGCAGATCTGACCATTTAAAAATATATCATAGTTTCTGGTTTCTTGTCTTGCTTAGGAATACCTCCCAACTCCCGTATTTATTTAAAAAAAAACCCTCATTTTCAACACTTTCTAGTTTTGTTTTTTATATTTAGTACTTTAAAATCATCTGGAATTTAAATTTAAACAGGGAAAGTTGAATATAAATAATTATTAACTAAACAGGAGATTACCTAAGAGAAAAGGAAAATCCTAGAGAATAAAGGAATAGCAGATCCAAGAAGCAGTCATTGAGGCTAGGGCTGGGACAGAGCACCCAGGGAAGGAACTTCAGGAGGCCACTTCCAGAACTGAGATCTAGACTTCGTTGGACAAGGTGCAGCTGGGGCCCTCTAGGGGGCAGAGTTCATTGAGGGGGCCACATCTGCAGAATTTGCAGGAAAGCTGCTTACACCTGAAAGTTGTTTTCAATGAAACATAGGAATCTAACTTTATTTTTCTTCCAAATAGCAACACCATTTATTCAGTAATCCATATACTTGGTTTGTTATAACTTGATAAATCCTCCAACCACTACACTTGAAGAGACACCTGGTCCAAAACACAAAAGCCCTGAGCTTACCCCACGGTCTTATCACTGCAATGTCCTGACACATGCTAGCCTGGAATTGTGTAATACCCTTTAATTTGTATGTCTTACCTGACTACCTGTGGATGGAATTGCCTTTGAATCTTAAGAGCTCTGATTTCTAAAATATCTTCAGTTCATCATATACTAGGTTTTTTATCCAGTGAAATTTAATGCTCCTCTTGTATAATCATTAAATTGAGTTTAGTCTTTATAGGAGTATTTAGTAAACATTTATTTGTGTTTAATACAGTTGTGCCAGGTAATGTGCAGGGGATATAGAAATGAGTGAGATGGTTCTGCTTTCGAGAATTCTATAATCTAGTGGGGGAATGAGCCTTAGGCACACTACTGTGAACTGAGGAGGTGTCTAGTGATAGAAGACAGTTTTCCTCTGTTGGATCTCAGAGGAAGCTGTTCCTGCGCGTGAAAGAATAGGAAGAGCTGTGAAGGAAGACTTCACTCATTTCCTTGTCTAGATACCTGTATCTCTTCCAAGTGGTAGACTGATTTCTGTTTGAGTGCATCTGGAGAGAGAAGGAACTCACTATCTCCTAGTTTTGGCTAGTTCTAATGTTTTGTTCATCTTTAAAAAAAAAAATAACTAGAAATTTGTGCTTCTTAATCCCCTTCACCTATTTTTGTCTACCTCCGCCCCCCATGCTTATCCTTTAATTAGGTGGAAACTTGCCTTACTATAATTTCCACCCACTGATTTAGTTCTCTTCTTGTGTGCTACCCAAAAAATCCAAGGCATTCTTTTCCATGTTAGTCTGAAGAAATTTGATAATAGCATTATGTCCTCTCTAGATATTCTCTTTATTTCTTCCATTATTATACCAATTTTGAACCTACTTAATAAAATTTGATTTTCTTTGAGTCAGATTCCAGTTGTTAATGACTTCTGGTGGTACCTGATGTTTTTTTCCTAGATGTATTTAGCCTATAGAGAGTAGTAGATACATAATAGAAACATACCACTTGAAAGGAGTCCCAAAGACAGTTACCTTCCCTCACTTTAGGAAATTAGGACTTAAGTGGAAGTAATTTGCATTACAACAGAGACTACTAGAATTTAGTAGTAGAGTGGGGCTGTCACCTCTCTTGTGGTTAATTACTTCTGTTTATGTAGACTGAGCTTTCTCTAGATGCCTCTTATGATGCTTCCTGAAAAGAATCAGAGTTGATATAACTTGATTACAGTCTGTTAGAATGCGCAAGACTTTTCCAATAATCATTGACTTTTCATTAATACTTTCATTCTTTAAATAAGTATTTATTGCTTATGCTTATTGCATGATTGGCATTGTGTTGGGGATTATTACAACAAAAGGACAGGCTATGAGGAAGGCCATGGATGAAACTAATGGGTAGGTTGAGGAAGAGGAAACCAATGAGGAATCATAAAAAAGGAGAGTTAGGAAGAAGATTAGTATTAGAAGTCAGTATTAGAGAAAGTCTGAAGGAGGAGGAATATGGTCACCTGGATTAAATACTTAAGAGAAGTCAGATGAAGACAGAAGTAGTCATTGAAATTAGCAATTCAGTGATCATCAAGACCTCTAAGAGTTTCAGTAAGGAAGAAATAATAGGTAAAGGCAGCCATGTATAGACGCATTTGAAAAATTATGGTCATACATACAGGTGGGGTGATCACTTGAGAGGGATAATAGAGTTGTGGTAAAGTGTGTGTTTTAAAAATAGAGATTTAAGTAATTGTCGATGCTGGAGGAACTGCCAGTGGGAAGGGAGAACCTGAAGATATCAAGGAAAAATTAGTAGGAGTAGGTCTGAGGAATTGAGAGCAGGGAAGTTGGATCAGGAGTTTGAGTGTCAAGAGGAGAGAAATCTTCCAAAACAATGGAAAAAGGAAAGGATGAGTGAGAGAGAAAGGTAGAGAAAACCCTGAGGCAGAAGAGAATCTGACTAAATGTATTTGTAGTCTCCATTCTTTTATTCCTTTATTCAACACACATGGTTTGAGTATCAACTGTGTACACAGTAATCAAGGTGCCTGTCCTCATGAAGGTTGTAGTTTTAAGAACTCTGTTGCAGTCAAGTAAATTAGGTTGTTTATACTCATTTGGGTTCCTCATCTTAACGAGAAAGCTCAAAATAATTTGGCTGTTTTCCCAGTTTTCTTATATAACCAGTACCATTCTAGATGCAGAGGAGAGAAGTGAATTCACTATATACATTGAGTACCTTGGGCATTAGGGCTTAATCCTGTCATGGAACCTGTGTTAAGAAAGACTGGTAGAGTAGTAAGTATGATTGGGTCCTTACTGTGGGAAATCTGATGGGGTGGGGAGAGCAAGCAATGATGTGGGTTACCATGCCTTTGGTTAAGGCTATTAAAAATCAAGACAAACTTGATATTTACCATGAATCCCCAATTGGTATCTACTTTCTCTAAGCTCCTGCTATGTTATCTATAAATTAACTGCTGCCACCTTGCCCCCACTTTCCCAACTTCATACATAGATCTTAGTCCCTAACTTTCTTAGCTCTCTGCAGCAGAGTCTGTCTGAAACTACTACTATCTTTCTCATTTAATTGTGAATCTGGTAGGATTCTCTACACATTTATGGAAGGGACATTATCAGTTTAGATCCATTTCTATTGCAAAAATTTGTTCTGCATTTATTACTAACAGATGAAAATCCAGTCTTTCTAGAACACTTTCTGTTTTTATGGTAACTGTATTAGAAAATTCTTAATTTCGTTAGGCCCAAATCACTTCCCTACAATTTGTATACCTTGGTTGTGACCTCTTGAATGAATCAGAGTTAGGGTATTTTTTCTTACACATAGAAGGTTTTCAGATATTTAAAGAGCTTGCTTCCATCTTGTCATAAGAGGATTCTATATCCTCACCATTTTCATGGCTTCCTCTGCAAATGCTATCCAGATGATGTTCAAATCCTACATAGTGCTAATGTTCTTAAAATGGTGCACCAAAAATTGACAGTTATTCCGGACACTTGTGTAAACAACAGCAAAAACATTCCTTTTTGATCAAGACCTGCAATTTTTTAATGTATGCTAACATCCTCTCATTTTATGTTTTAATTCACTGTATCATATTAATTCATAATAAAATAGCAACTATGATTTATTGTAAATCTATATGCCTTGCACTGTACTGTGTATTTTTTTTTTGGTTATCATTAATCTACAATTATGTGCAGAATATGTTTACTAGGCTACCCCTTCACCAAGTCCCCCCGACAATCCGCATTACAGTCACTGTCCATCAGCATACTAAGATGCTGTAGAATCACTACTTGTCTTCTCTGTGTTGTACAGCCCTCCCCATGCACCCCCCCCACATTATACATGCTAATCGTAAGGCCCCCTTTCTTTTTTCCTGCCCTTATCCCTCCCTTCCCACCCATCCTCCCCAGTCCCTTTCCTTTTGGTAACTGTTAGTCCATTCTTGGGTTCTGTGATTCTGCTGCTGTTTTGTTCCTTCAGTTTTCCTTTGTTCTTATACTCCACATATGAGTGAAATCATTTGGTACTTGTCTTTCTCCACCTGGCTTATTTCACTGAGCACAATACCCTCTAGCTCCATCCATGTTGTTGCGAATAGTAGGATTTGTTTTCTTCTTATGGCTGAATAATATTCCATTGTGTATATGTACCACATCTTCTTTATCCATTCATCTACTGATGGACACTTAGGTTGCTTCCATTTCTTGGCTATTGTAAATAGTGCAGCGATAAACATAGGGGTGCATCTGTCTTTTTCAAACTGGGCTCCTGCATTCTTAGGGTAAATTCCTAGAAGTGGAATTCCTGGATCAAATGGTATTTCTATCTTGAGCTTTTTGAGGAATCTCCATACTGCTTTCCACAACGGTTGAAATAATTTGGATTCCCACCAGCAGTGTAGGAGGGTTCCCCTTTCTCCACAACCTCGCCAACATTTGTTGTTGTTTGTCTTTTGGATGGTGGCAATCCTTACTGGTGTGAGGTGATATCTCATTGTGGTTTTAACTTGCATTTCTCTGATGACTAGCGATGTGGAGCATCTTTTCATGTGTGTGTTGGCCATCTGAATTTCTTCTTTGGAGAACTGTCTGCTCAGCTCCTCTGTCCATTTTTTAATTGGATTATTTGCTTTTTGTTTGTTGAGGTGTGTGAGCTCTTTATATATTTTGGATGTCAACCCTTTATTGGATCTGTCATTTATGAATATATATTCTCCCATACTGTAGGATACCTTTTTGTTCTATTGATGGTGTCCTTTGCTGTACAGAAGCTTTTCAGCTTGATATAGTCCCACTTGTTCATTTTTGCTTTTGTTTCCCTTGCCCAGGGGGATATGTTCATGAAGAAGTCACTCATGTTTATGTCCAAGAGATTTTTGCCTATATTTTTTTCTAAGAGTTTGATGGTTTCATGACTTACATTCAGGTCTTTGATTCATTTAGAATTTACTTTTGTGTATGGTGTTAGACAGTAATCCAGTTTCATTCTCTTACATGTAGCTGTCCAGTTTTGCCAGCACCATCTGTTGAAGAGACTGTCATTTCCCCATTGTATGTCCATGGCTCCTTTATCATATATTAATTGACCATATGTGTTTGGGTTAATGTCTGGAGTCTTTATTCTGTTCCACTGATCTGTGGCTCTGTTCTTGTGCCAGTACCAAATTGTCTTGATTACTGTGGCTTTGTAGTAGAGCTTGAAGTTGGGGAGTGATATCCCACCCACTTTATTCTTCCTTCTCAGGATTGCTTTGGCTATTCGGGGTCTTTGGTGTTTCCATATGAATTTTTGAACTATTTGTTCCAGGTCATTGAAGAATGCTCTTGGTAATTTGATAGGGATTGCATCGAATCTGTATATTGATTTGGGCAGGATTGCCACTTTGATGATATTAATTCTTCCTAGCCAGGAGCATGGGATGAGTTTCCATTTGTTAGTGTCCTCTTTAATTTCTCTTAAGAGTGTCTTATAGTTTTCAGGGTAGAGATCTTTCACTTCCTTGGTTAGGTTTATTCCTAGGTATTTTATTCTTTTTGATGCTATTGTGAATGGAATTGTTTCCCTGATTTCTCTTTCTATTAGTTCATTGTTAGTGTATAGGAAAGCCACAGATTTCTGTGTGTTAATTTTGTATCCTGCAACTTTGCTGAATTCAGATATTAGTTCTAGTAGTTTTGGAGTGGAGTCTTTAGGGTTTTTTATGTACAATATCATGTCATCTGCAAATAGTGACAGTTTAATTTCTTCTTTACCGATCTGGATGCCTTCTATTTCTTTGTTTTGTCTGATTGCCGTGGCTAGGACCTCCAGTACTACGTTGAATAACAGTGGGGAGAGTGGGCATCCCTGTCTTGTTCCCAATCTCAGAGGAAGAGCTTTCAGCTTCTTGCTGTTCAGTATGATGTTGGCTGTGGGTTTATCATATATGGCCTTTATTATGTTGAGGTACTTGCCCTCTATACCCATTTTGTTGAGAGTTTTTATCATGAATGAATGTTGAACTTTGTTGAATGCTTTTTCAGCATCTATGGAGATGATCATGTGGTTTTTGTCCTTTTTATTTATGTGGTGGATGATGTTGATGGTTTTCAAATGTTGTACCATCCTTGCATCCCTGGGATGAATCCCACTTGGTCATGGTGTATGATCCTTTTGATGTATTTTTGAATTCGGTTTGCTAATATTTTGTTGAGTATTTTTGCATCTACGTTCATCAGGGATATTGGTCTGTAATTTTCTTTTTTGGTGCGGTCTTTGCCTGATTTTGGTATAAGGGTGATGTTGGCTTCATAGAATGAGTTTGGGAGTATCCCCTCCTCTTCTATTTTTTGGAAAACTTTAAGGAGAATGGGTATTATATCTTCTCTGTATGTCTGATAAAATTCTGAGGTAAATCCATCTGGCCCAGGGGTTTTGTTCTTGGGTAGGTTTTTGATTACTGATTCAGTATCTTTGCTGGTAATTGGTTTGTTTAGATTTTGTGTTTCTTCCTTGGTCAGTCTTGAAAGGTTGTATTTTTCTAGGAAGTTGTCCATTTTTTCTAGGTTTTCCAGCTTGTTAGCATATAGGTTTTCATAGTATTCTCTAATAATTCCTTGTGTTTCTGTGGGATCTGTCGTGATTTTTCCTTTCTCATTTCTGGGTCTGTTGATGTGTGTTGATTCTCTTTTTCTCTGAGGAAGTCTGCCTAGAGGCTTATCTATTTTGTTTATTTTCTCGAAGAACCAGCTCTTGGTTTCATTGGTTTTTTTCTGTTGTTTTATTCTTCTCAATTTTATTTATTTATTCTCTGATCTTTATTATGTCCCTCCTTCTGCTGACTTTAGGCCCCATTTGTTGTTTTTCCAATTTTGATAATTGTGACGTTAGACTAGTCATTTGGGATTGTTCTTCCTTCTTTAAATATGCCTGGATTGCTATATACTTTCTGCTTCAGACTGCTTTCGCTGCGTCCCACAGAAGTTGTGGCTTTCTGTTGTTGTTGTCATTTGTTTCCATGTATTGCTTGATCTCTATTTTGATTTGGTCATTGATCCATTGATTATTTAGGAGCATGTTGTTAAACCTCCATGTTTGTGGGCCTTTTTACTTTCTTTGTACAGTTTATTTCTAGCTTTATACCTTTGTGATCTGAAAAGTTGGTTGGTAGAATTTCAGTCTTTTTGAATTTATTGAGGCTCTTTTTGTGGCCCAGTATGTGGTCTATTATGGAGAATGTTCCATGTGCACTTGAGAAGAATATGTATCTTGTTACTTTTGGATGTAGAGTTCTATAGATGTCTATTAGGTCCATCTGTTCTAGTGTGTTGTTCAGTTCCTCTGTGTCCTTACTTATTTTCTGTCTGGCGGATCTATCCTTTACAGTGAGTGGTGTATTGAAGTCTCCTAAAATGAGTGCATTGCATCTATTTCCTCCTTTAATTCTGTTAGTATTAGTTTCACATATGCTGGTGCTCCTGTATTGGGTGCGTATATATTTACAATGGTTATATCCTGTTGTTGGACTGAGCCCTTTATCATTATGTAATGTCCTTCTTTATCTCTTGTTACTTTCTTTGTTTTGAAGTCTATTTTGTCTGATACAAGTACTGCAACACCTGCTTTTTTTCCTTGTTGTTTGCATGAAGTATCTTTTTCCATCCCTTGACTTTTAGTCTGTGCATGTCTTTGGGTTTGAGGTGAGTCTCTTGTAAGCAGCATATAGATGGGTCTTGCTTTTTTATCCATTCTATTACTCTGTGTCTTTTGATTGGTGCATTCAGTCCATTTACATTTAGGGTGATTATTGAAAGATACGTACTTATTGCCATTGCAGGCTTTAGATTCGTGGTTACTAGACGTTCAAGGTTAGGTTCTTTTAATATCTTTCTGTCTAACTTAACTCACTTATTGAGGTATTATAAGCACTGTCTGATGATACTTTATTTCTCTCCCTTCTTATTCCTCCTCTTCCATTCTTTATATGTTGGGTGTTTTATTCTGTGCTCTTTTGTGTTTCCTTTGACTGCTTTTGTGGGTAGTTGATTTTATTTTTTGCCTTTAGTTAGTATTTGGTTGGTCTGCTTTCTTTGCTGTGATTTTATTTTCTCTGGTGACATCTATTTAGTCTTAGGAGTGCTCTCATCTAGAGCAGTCCCTCTAAAATGCCCTGTAGAGGTGGTTAGTGGGAGGCAAATTCCCTCAACTTTTGCTTGTCTGGGAATTGTTTTATCCCTCCTTAATATTTAAATGATAATTGTGCTGGATCCAGTATTCTTGGTTCAAGGCCATTCTGTTTTATTGCATTAAATATTTCATGCCATTCTCTTCTGGCCTGTAAGGTTTCTGTTGAGAAGTCTGATGATAGCCTGATGGGTTTTCCTTTTTAGGTGACCTTTTTCCTCTCTCTCGCTGCCTTTAAAATTCTGCCCCTGTCCTTGAGCTTTGCCATTTTAATTATTATATGTCTTGGTGTTGTGTTCCTTGGGTCCCTTCTGTTGGGAGTTCTGTGTAGTTCTGTAGTCTGAGCGACTATTTCCTCCCCCAGTTTTTTTTTTTTTAGATAATTATTTTTTATTGAAGGGTAGTTGACACACAGTGTTACATTAGTTTCAGGTGTACAACACAGTGATTCAACATTTATATACATGATAATTCTAGGTACCAGCTATCACCATACCAAGTTGTTACAATATTTTGACTATATTCCTTATGCTATACATTACATCCCGGTTACTTATTTATTTTACAATTGGAAGTGTGTACTTTTTTTTTTTTTTGTGAGGTCATCTCTCATATTTATTGATCAAATGGTTGTTAACAACAATAAAATTCTGTATAGGGGAGTCAATGCTCAATGCACAGTCATTAATCCACCCCAAGCCTAACTTTCATCAGTCTCCAATCTTCTGAAGCATAATGAACAAGTTCTTACATGGAGAACAAATTTTTACATTGAATAAGTTACATGGTGAACAGTACAAGGGAAGTCAGCACAGAAACTTTCGGTTTTGCTCATGCATTATGAATTATAAACAGTCAGTTCAAATATGAATACTCATTTGATTTTTATACTTGATTTATATGTGGATACCACATTTCTCTCTTTATTATTATTATTTTTAATAAAATGCTGAAGTGGTAGGTAGATACAACATAAAGGTAGAAAACATAGTTTAGTGTTGTAAGAGAGCAAATGTAGATGATCAGGTGTGTGCCTGTAGACTATGTGTTAATCCCAGCTAGACAAGGGCAATAAAACATCCATGTATGCAGAAGATTTCTCTCAGAACAGGGGGGGTGAGGTTCTAAGCCTCACCTCTGTTGATCCCCAATTTCTCACCTGATGGCCCCCCTGCGACTGTGCCTGTCTTAGGTTGTTCCTCCCTTGAGGAATCTTACCCGTCTCTGGCTAACCAGTCATCTTCCGGGGCCCTACAGGGAAATGTAAAGTTGGTAAGTGAGAGAGAAGCCTTATTGTTTGAAAAGGTTATCTTTTTACTTCTTTGCATATTAATGCCCTGTGGCTTCTATGCCCAGCATTTGTCTTGAGGTATCTTTACCACTTGGAAGAATTATGATACTTGCTAAATTTGATATGAGGCACGAATTCTATTTAAGGGTTGTAATTAGGAAGGAAGAAGAAAAGCTATAGAAGTAGCAGGCGGAAGAAAACATGGGAAGATTGATTATTTCTTTGACATATCTTCTTGTAGAGTAACTTCAGCATGTATAGGTTTTAAACTACTAATGAAATTGCGCACACACATTAACATAACAGGAGTATAGTTACATTACCAAAGCATACCTGTAATTACCATCCATCTCCAGTGAAACCAAGAAAACCAGTTAGGCACCTTAGGCATTTGTGAAAACTTATCTATGATATGGTGGATATTGTCCAACTGAACTTGAACAGTCTGAGAGAAATCAGACAAATTAAAACAACCCATTCCTGGGGACTGTTCACATCCCATATGTTCTTTTAACAGTAAATAGTCTGTAGTTGTAAGATTTTGGAGCACTACAATTTGCACTTCTCCTAATTCTTGGTTGAGTTCCAACAGTATAGATCCAGTCAAATTTGTTGTTTTACTGTATGCACAGGCCAGCTTAGATATCTCCTTCTTCATTCTCATGGCAAGTCCAGGAACTGGTGGGATGAGTGCATCTACACCTGTAGCAGTGCGTGGATCTTTGTTGGGGTTTTTTGATGATCACCTTCTGGCATGAGTCTTTCAGAGAGTGCTGATGTTGGAAGTTCTTTTTCATATCGTATCTTAGTTCATTTTCAGGGTAGCCAAATTAGGCTTTGATCATTTGTATAAACACAAACAGGCCCTTTGCCTATACTTTTATATGCCCTTTATACCCTTGTGTAGAACTCATTGGAGCTCACCACACAGGAACTGCCTTTTTTTTTTTTTTTGGTGTCATTAATCTACACTTACATGACGAATATTTTATTCACTAGGCTCTCCCCTATACCAGGTACCCCCTATAAACCCCTTTACAGACACTGTCCATCAGCATAGCAAAATGTTGTAAAATCACTACTTGCCTTCTCTGTGTTGTACAGCCCTCCCCTTTCTCCCACCCCCCCATGTATGCTAATCTTAATGCCCCCCTTCTTCTTCCCCCCCATTATCCCTCCCTACCCACCCATCCTCCCCAGTCCCTTTCCCTTTGGTACCTTTTAGTCCAATCTTGAGTTCTGTGATTCTGCTGCTGTTTTGTTTCTTCAATTTTTCCTTTGTACTTATATTCCACAGATGAGTGAAATCATTTGGTATTTCTCTTTCTCCGCTTGGCTTGTTTCACTGAGCATAATACCCTCCAGCTCCATCCATGTTGCTGCAAATGGTAGGATTTGCCCTTTTCTTATGGTTGAGTAGTATTCCATTGTGTATATGTACCACATCTTCTTTATCCATTCATCTATCGATGGACATTTAGGTTGCTTCCAATTCTTGGCTATTGTAAATAGTGCAGCGATAAACATAGGGGTGCATTGGTCTTTCTCAAACTTGATTGCTGCATTCTTAGGGTAAATTCCTAGGAGTGCAATTCCTGGGTCAAATGGTAAGTCTGTTTTGAGCATTTTGATGTACCTCCATACTGCTTTCCACAATGGTTGAACTAATTTACATTCTCACCAGCAGTGTAGGAGGGTTCCCCTTTCTCCACAGCCTCGCCAACATTTGTTGTTGTTTGTCTTTTGGATGGCAGCCACCCTTACTGGTGTGAGGTGATACTTCATTGTAGTTTTAATTTGCATTTCTCTGATAATTAGCGATGTGGAGCATCTTTTCATGTGTCTGTTTGCCATCTGTATTTCTTTTTTGGAGAACTGTCTGTTCAGTTCCACTGCCCATTTTTTAATTGGGTTATTTGTTTTTTGTTTGTTGAGGCGTGTGAGCTCTTTATATATTCTGGACGTCAAGCCTTTATTGGATGTGTCATTTTCAAATTTATTCTCCCATACTGTAGGGTTCCTTTTTGTTCTATTGATGGTGTCTTTTGCTGTACAGAAGCTTTTCAGCTTAATATAGTCCCACTTGTTCATTTTTGCTGTTGTTTTCCTTGCCCGGGGAGATATGTTCTAGAAGAGGTCACTCATGTTTATGTCTAAGAGGTTTTTGCCTATGTTTTCTTCCAAGAGTTTAATGGTTTCATGACTTACATTCAGGTCTTTGATCCATTTTGAGTTTACTTTTGTATATGGGGTTAGACAATGGTCCAGTTTCATTCTCCTACATGTAGCTGTCCAGTTTTGCCAGCTCCATCTGTTGAAGAGAATGTCATTTCGCCATTGTATGTCCATGGCTCCTTTATCAAATATTAATTGACCATATATGTCTGGATTAATGTCTGGATTCTCTAGTCTGTTCCATTGGTCTGTAGCTCTGCTCTTGTGCCAGTACCAAATTGTCTTGATTACTATGGCTTTATAGTAGAGCTTGAAGTTGGGGAGTGAGATCCCCCCTACTTTATTCTTCTTTCTCAGGATTGCTTTGGCTATTCGGGGTCTTTGGTGTTTCCATATGAATTTTTGAATTATTTGTTCCAGTTCATTGAAGAATGTTGCTGGTAGTTTCATAGGGATTGCATCAAATCTGTATATTGCTTTGGGCAGGATGGCCATTTTGACGATATTAATTCTTCCTAGCCACGAGCATGGTATGAGTTTCCATTTGTTAGTGTCCCCTTTAATTTCTCTTAAGAGTGACTTGTAGTTTTCAGAGTATAAGTCTTTCACTTCTTTGGTTAGGTTTATTCCTAGGTATTTTATTTTTTTTGATGCAATTATGAATGGAGTTGTTTTCCTGATTTCTCTTTCTGTTGGTTCATTGTTAGTGTATAGGAAAGCCACAGATTTCTGTGTGTTGATTTTGTATCCTGCAACTTTGCTGTATTCCGATATCAGTTCTAGTAGTTTTGGGGTGGAGTCTTTAGGGTTTTTTATGTACAGTATCATGTCATCTGCAAATAGTGACAGTTTGACTTCTTCTTTACCAATCTGGATTCCTTGTATTTCTTTGTTTTGTCTGATTGCCGTGGCTAGGACCTCCAGGACTATGTTAAATAACAGTGGAGAGAGTGGGCATCCCTGTCTAGTTCCCGATCTCAGAGGAAATGCTTTCAGTTTCTCGCTGTTCAATAGAATGTTGGCTGTGGGTTTATCATAGATGGCCTTTATTATGTTGAGGTACTTGCCCTCTATACCCATTTTGTTGAGAGTTTTTATCATGAATGAATGTTGAACTTTGTCAAATGCTTTTTCAGCATCTATGGAGATGATCATGTGGTTTTTGTCTTTCTTTTTGTTGATGTGGTGGATGATGTTGATGGACTTTCGAACGTTGTACCATGCTTGCATCCCTGGGATGAATCCCACTTGGTCATGGTGTATGATCCTCTTGATGTATTTTTGAATTCGGTTTGTTAATATTTTGTTGAGTATTTTTGCATCTACGTTCATCAGGGATATTGGTCTGTAGTTTTCCTTTTTGGTGGGGTCTTTTCCTGGTTTTGGTATTAGGGTGATGTTAGCTTCATAGAATGAGTTTGGGAGTATCCCCTCCTCCTTTATTTTTCAAAAACTTTAAGGAGAATGGGTATTATGTCTTCCCTGTATGTCTGATAACATTCCGAGGTAAATCCATATGGCCCGGCCGTTTTGTTCTTTGGTAGTTTTTTGATTACTGCTTCAATTTTGTTGCTGGTAATTGGTCTGTTTAGATTTTCTGTTTCTTTCTGGGTCAGTCTTGGAAGGTTGTATTTTTCTAGGAAGTTGTCCATTTCTCCTAGGTTTCCCAGCTTGTTAACATATAGGTTTTCATAGTATTCTCTAATAATTCTTTGTATTTCTGTGGGGTCCGTCGTGATTTTTCCTTTCTCGTTTCTGATACTGTTGATTTGTGTTGACTCTCTTTTCCTCTTAATAAGTCTGGCTAGAGGCTTATCTATTTTGTTTATTTTCTCGAAGAACCAGCTCTTGGTTTCATTGATTTTTTCTATTGTCTTATTCTTCTCAATTTTATTTATTTCTTCTCTGATCTTTATTATGTCCCTCCTTCTGCTGACCTTAGTCCTCATTTGTTCTTCTTTTTCCAATTTCGATAATTGTGACACTAGACCATTCATTTGGGATTGTTCTTCCTTTTTTAAATGTGCTTGGATTGCTTTATACTTTCCTTTTAAGACTGCTTTTGCTGTGTCCCACAGAAGTTGGGGCTTAGTGTTGTTGTTGTCATTTGTTTCCATATATTGCTGGATCTCCATTTTGATTTGGTCATTGATCCATTGATTATTTAGGAGCATGTTGTTAAGCCTCCATGTGTTTGTGAGCCTTTTTGCTTTCTTTGTACAGTTTATTTCAAGTTTTATGCCTTCGTGGTCTGAAAAGTTGGTTGGTAGGATTTCAGTCTTTTGGAATTTACTGAGGCTCTTTTTGTGGCCTAGTATGTGGTCTAATCTGGAGAATGTTCCATGTGCACTTGAGAAGAATGTGTATCCTGTTGCTTTTGGATGTAGAGTTCTATAGATGTCTATTAGGTCCATCTGCTCTACTGTGTTGTTCAGTGCTTCTGTGTCCTTACTTATTTTCTGCCCGGTGGATCTATCCTTTGGGGTGAGTGGTGTGTTGAAGTCTCCTAGAATGAATGCATTGCAGTCTATTTCCCCCTTTAGTTCTGTTAGTATTTGTTTCACATATGCTGGTGCTCCTGTGTTGGGTGCATATATATTTAGAATGGTTATATCCTCTTGTTGGACTGAGCCCTTTATCATTATGTAGTGTCCTTCTTTATCTCTTGTTACTTTCTTTGTTGTGAAGTCTATTTTGTCTGTTATTAGTACTGCAACCCCTGCTTTCTTCTCGTTGTTGTTTGCTTAAAATATGTTTTTCCATCCCTTGACTTTTAGTCTGTACATGTCTTTGGGTTTGAGGTGAGTTTCTTGTAAGCAGCATATAGATGGGTCTTGCTTTTTTATCCATTCTATTACTCTGTGTCTTTTGATTGGTGCATTCAGTCCATTAACATTTAGGGTGACTATTGAAAGATATGTACTTATTGCCATTGCAGGCTTTAAATTCGTGGTTACCAAAGGTTCAAGGTTAGTTTGTTTACTACCTTACTGTCTAACTTAACTCGCTTATTGAGCTATTATAAACACAGTCTGGTGATTATTTCTCTCCCTTCTTATTCCTCCTCCTCCATTCTTCATATGTTGGGTGTTTTGTTCAGTCCTCTTTTTAGGAGTGCTCCCATCTAGAGCAGTCCCTCTAAGATACCCTGTAGAGGTGATTTGTGGGAGGCAAATTCCCTCAACTTATCCTTTTCTGGGAATTGTTTAATCCTTCCTTCATATTTAAGTGATAATCGTGCTGGATACAGTATCCTTGGTTCAAGGCCCTTCTGTTTCATTGCTTTAAATATATCATGGCATTCTCTTCTGGCCTGTAAGGTTTCTGTTGAGAAGTCTGATGATAGCCTGATGGGTTTTCCTTTGTAGGTGATCTTTTTTCTCTCTCTGTCTGCCTTTAATACTCTGTCCTTGTCCTTGATCTTTGCCATTTCAATTATTATGTGTCTTGGTGTTGTCCTCTTTGGGTCCCGTCTCTCGGGAGTTCTCTGTGCCTCTATAGTCTGAGCAACTATTTCCTGCCCCAGTTTGGGGAAGTTCTCAGCAATCATTTCTTCAAAGACACTTTCTATCCCTTTTTCTCTCTGTTCTTCTTGTGGTACCCCATAATGCGGATATTGTTCCTTTTGGATTGGTCACACATTTCTCTTAGTATTGTTTCATTCCTGGGAGATCCTTTTATCTCTCTCTGTGTCAACTTCCATGTGTTCTTGTTCTCTGGTTTCTGATCCATTAATGGCCTCTTGCATCTCATCCATTCTTCTTTTAAATCCTTCTAGAGTTTGTTTTATTTCTGCATTCTCCCTCCATAGCTCTTGCATATTTCTCTGCAAGTCCATCAGCATGGTTATGACCTTAGTTTTAAATTCTTTTTCATGAAGATTGGTTAGGTCTGTCTCCCCAGATTCCTTTTCAGGGGAGACTGGGTTAATCTGCTCTGTATCAAATTTTTCTGCCTTTTCATGGCGATAGAGATAGTCGTGGGTAGTTGACACGTGTCAGCTGGGAGAACGTCCGTTCTTGCTAGTTTGTTGGGAGAATGGCAACCTCTAGGAGATTGTGCTGGGTACCTGCGCACAGATGGGGTTTCTGATTCTTGCCCGGCCGCTGTGAAGGAAGCTCCACGCCTGGTTGCTGTGGGCATCACTGCTCTCAGGCTGCCGCTCCACTATGGCGGTGCCACCCCAGAGTGGGAATGGGCGGGAGGCTGTTTATCGCCGTGAGGGGTCTTGGAGCTGCGCTGCCACCCAGGGAGTTAGGGTGCCCAGAGTTCCCCAGGTTCCCAGCTGCTGAGCCGATTGTTCTGGCTTGTCTCCGTCCAGCTGTGGGGTGCCTGACCTTTAAATCTTCCAAAAAGCACTCACATTTCTTTGTCCCAGGGGCTCCGGCTGTGGGGACCTGCTCGCAGGTTTTACTGTTCCGTTTCCCTAGTATCCAGCATCCCACGCACTGTGTGTCTACGCTCTCGTGCGGATGGCTAGGGCTGGCTAGTTAGCAGTCCTGGGCTCCCTCTCCCTGCCGGCTCTGACTCCTCTCCTCCCGCTGGGAGCTGGGGTGAGGGGTGCTCGGTTTCCGCCGGGCTGGGGCTTGTATCTTATGCCCTTCGCCAGGCGCTGGTTTCTCGCAGGTGTAGATGTAGTCTGGCTGTTGTCCTGTATCTTCTGGTCTCTGTTTTCAGAATAGTTGTATTTGTTGTATTTTCAAAAATATATATGTTTTTGGGAGGAGATTTCTGCTGATCTACTCATGCTGCCATCTTGGCTCTTCTCCTGTGCTGTGTATTTTTAAATTATTTTTTGAGCATTTACTACAGACCAAGCACTGTGGTACACACTGGGGATACAAATATGGTCATAATTTAGAAAAAAAATTAAGATTAGTTTTTAGAGCAGTTTGGTTCACAGCTAGATTGAACAGAAAGTACAGTTTCCTTATACACCCTCCCCTGCTAGACTCCCCCACAATCAGTGTTCCACACCTGTATGGTGCATGTGTTAAAATTCATGAATCTGTACATCATTATTATCCAATGTCCATAATTTATGTTAGGGTTCATTCTTGATGTTTATGTTCTGTGGGTTTGAACAAGTGTACAATGACATGTATATATTGACCATTGTAGTATTATACAGAATAGTTTCACTGTTCTAAAAATCCTGTGTTCCACCTGTTCAACCCTGTTAACACCGATCTTTTTACTGTCCCCTTTGTCCTCCCCATAATGTCATGTAGTCAGACTCATACAATATGTAGCCTTTTCAGATTGGCTTCTTTCACTTAGCAATATGCATTTAAGGCTCCTTCATGGCTTTTTGTGTCTTGATAAGTCATTTCTTTTTAACATTGATTAATATTCCATCGTCTGAGTGTACCAATTTATCCCATTCACATATTGAAGGATGTGGTTGCTTCCAAGTTTTGGCAATTATGAATAAAGCTGCTGTAATACATATTTTTGTATGAATGTGTTTTCACCTCATTTGGGTTTGGGTAAATACCAAGAGGTGTGATTGCTAGGTGATATGGTAAGAGTATGTTAAAGTGGCCATACCATTTTGCATTTCCCACCTGCAGTGAATGAGAATTCCTGTTTGGTTTCCTTGTCAGGATTTGGTGCTGTGTGTATTTTGGATTTTAGGCATTCCAGTAGTTGTGTAGTAGTGTCTCATGTTACTTAGCATTTCCCTACTGACAGATAATGAAGAGCATCTTCTCATGTGCTTATTTGCTGTCCGTATATCTTTTGTGAGGTGTCTGTTCAGAACTTTGCTCATCTTTTAATCACGTTCATTTCCTGCTATTTTAAGAGTTATTTGTACATTTTGCAAAACACTCCTCTATTAGATATATCTTTTGCAAGTTTTTTCTCCATGTCTGTGCCTTATCTTCTCATTCCCTTGACGGTGTCTTTGACAGAGCAGAAGTTTTTAATTTAAATGAAATCTAACATCAATTATTTCTTTTATGGGTCATACTTTTGGTGTTGTGTCTAAAAAGTCATTGCCACCCATGATCATTTAGATTTTCTGTTGTGCTTTGTTCTAGGAATTTTATAGTTTAGCATTTTACAATTAGGCTTATGACTCATTTTGAGTTAAGTTTTGTGAAGTGTGTAAGGTCTACGGTTTTTGGTTTTTTTTTTGGTGTGTAGATATCCAGTACCAGCACCATCATTTCTGAAAAGATCATCCTTTCTCTATTGAATTGCCTTTCCTTCTTTGTCACAGATCAGTTGCCTGTATTTGTGTGGATCTATTTCTGAGTTTTCTGTTCCATTGATGTATTTGTCCTTTTGTGCTATGGGTTTTTAAATGTCTTAAAAAATTTTTGCATCAAAAATTGTAAGTGCTTGAGGTAAAACAATTTGTAAATGTATAATATGAAAGGAAAAGCCCATATAAACTCATAATCACCCCTCAGAAATAAACACTGTTAAAAGCTGAGAATATATTTTTCCAGTTTTTAAAAAAATGTGTATTCTGATGATTTAAAAGTGGAACCATGCTGTTTGCTGTTCTCAAGCTTCTTAATTTTGTTTTTAATATGGATAATGCCACCATTTTGTAATCATTTTTATGTGTGATCTATAGATGCATCATAATTTTTAAAAGTGCCCATTGATGAATATTTGTACTATTACAATAATGCTGCAGCAAATATCCTTGTACCTAACTTCACACTGGTGTAAGTATTTTTGTGGTATAGGTTGATGATTTTCATTCCACCCACTATCTCTCAGGGCAGTTTTAGTTAGGTAAGCCCTTTAAAAAAGAGACAAAATTAAAATTCCAACTTTCTCTTTGATCATAAAGTACAAAAACAAGTGTAAAGAACTGAACATAACCATAATTATATACTTCAAAACATTTTGTCATTTTAGTGTAATTCTGGTCATGTTTTATATCTACAAATAAGATATTTTTTAAAAAGTTGATCATATTGCACATGTGGTTTTGCATTCTATTTTTTAATTATGTGAAATTTCCCTGTATTGTAAGGTGTTTCAAAAAACACTGGTTCTAAAAGTTGTATTTATTATATGAAAGTATCGTAACAATTATTTTCCTTGTACTGCCTATTTATTTGTAAGATCTTGCTATTAATAAATCTATAGGAGACATCCTTGGACATTAATCTTTGATGTTATCTGTATTTCCTAGAGAGTTCTGGATCAAAAAGTATGAGCTATTGATGTATATATCTCCAAATGTCTTTCCAGAAATCTAGTTCTAGTTTACATTTCTACCATTAGTGGTGATGTCAGTGTAGTGTCACTTCACCCTTGTTAACATTGGTATAGAGTTAACTATTTTTGCCTATGCTGTTGGCAGGAAAATTTTATCTTACTGCTATTTTAAGTTGTGCTTTTAGTATAATTAGCCTTTAAAAATTACAGTGACTGTTTTTCTTTATTTGTACATTGCCTTTTCATGTCATTTGCCATTTTCTTATAAGCTTATAAATATATTCATTTCATAGACATTGGCCTTTATCTTTTATTTTTCACAGTTATTTTCCAAGTTTATCCTTTGTCTTATTTTGGCTTTTTGGTAATTTATGATACAGAGAAGTCTAAGATTTCATTTGAACAAATTTATTAATGCTTTCCTAGTTTCAAAGACCCAGTCTTTTCAGTATCAGTTAGATACCCATTATTACTTTGTTTTGTGTTTTTTCTAAATAGTTGGCCAGTGTTTTTCAACATTATTTGAATTTTAAAATTGTTCCTGTATGAACTGTTTGTTAATTTAGGTCTTCTACAGCTTAATAGTTAATTTTTTTCCTGCAAACATTTAATAATTTTATTTATTTATTTATTTACTTATTTTATTAATTTTTTTTCTTGTTTTTTTTAAATTTTTTATTTTGGTATCATTAATCTACAATTACATGAAGAACATTATGTTTACTAGGCTCCCCACTTCACCAAGTCCCCCCACATACCCTTTCACAGTCACTGTCCATCTGCATAGTAAGATGCTGTAAAATCACTACTTGTCTTCTCTGTGTTGCACAGCCCTCCCTGTGCCCCCCACGCACTATACATGTTAATCGTAATGCCCTCTTTCTTTTTCCCCACCATTATCCTGCCCTTCCCACCTATCCTCCCCAGTCCCTTTCCCTTTGGTAACTGTTAGTCCATTCTTGGGTTCTGTGATTCTGCTGCTGTTTTGTTCCTTCAGTTTTCCTTTGTTCGTATACTCCATATATGAGTGAAATCATTTGGTACTTGTCTTTCTCCACCTGGCTTATTTCACTGAGCATGATACCCTCCAGCTCCATCCATGTTGTTGCGAATGGTAGGATCTGTTTTTTTCTTATGGCTGAGTAATATTCCTTTGTGTATATGTACCACATCTTCTTTATCCATTCATCTACTGATGGACATGTAGGTTGCTTCCGTATCTTGGCTATTGTAAATAGTGCAGCGATAGACAAAGGGGTGCATCTGTCTTTTTCAAATTGGAGTGCTGCATTCTTAGGGTAAATTCCTAGAAGTGGAATTCCTGGGTCAAATGGTATTTCTATTTTGAGCATTCTGAGGAACCTCCATACTGCTTTCCACAACGGTTGAAATAATTTGGATTCCCACCAGCAGTGTAGGAGGCTTCCCCTTTCTCCACAACCTCGCCAACATTTGTTGTTGTTTGTCTTTTCGATGATGGTGATCCTTACTGGTGTGAGGTGATATCTCATTGTGGTTTTAATTTGCATTTCTCTGATGATTAGTGATGTGGAGCATCTTTTCATGTGTGTGTTGGCCATCTGAATTTCTTCTTTGGAGAACTGTCTGCTCAGCTCCTCTGCCCATTTTTTAATGGGATTATTTGCTTTTTGTTTGTTGAGGTGCATGAGTTCTTTATATATTTTGGATGTCAATACTTTATCAGATCTGTCATTTATGAATATATATTCTCCCATACTGTAGGATACCTTTTTGTTCTATTGATGGTGTCCTTTGTTGTATGGAAGCTTTTCAGCTTGATGCAGTCCCACTTGTTCATTTTTGCCTTTGTTTCCCTTGCCCGAGGAGATATGTTCATGAAGAAGTCACTCATGTTTATGTCAATGAGATTTTTGCCTATATTTTTTTCTAAGAGTTTGATGGTTTCATGACTTAAATTCAGGTCTTTGATCCATTTCGAATTTACTTTTGTGTATGGGGTTAGACAGTGATCCATTTTCATTCTCTTACATGTAGCTGTCCAGTTTTGCCAGAACCATCTGTTGAAGAGAATGTCATTTCCCCATTGTATGTCCATGGCTCCTTTATCGTATTTTAATTTGCCAAAAATGTTTGGGTTGATGTCTGGAGTCTCTGTTCTGTTCCACTGATCTGTAGCTCTGTTCTTGTGCCAGTACCAAATTGTCTTGATTACTGTGGCTTTGTAGTAGAGCTTGAAGTTGGGGAGTGAGATCCCCCCACTTTATTCTTCCTTCTCAGGATTGCTTTGGCTATTCGGAATCTTTGGCGGTTCCATATGAATTTTTGAACTATTTGTTCCAGTTCATTGAAGAATACTGTTGGTAATTTGATAGGGATTGCATCGAATCTGTATATTGCTTTGGGCAGGATGGCCATTTTGACGATATTAATTCTTCCTAGCCAAGAGCATGGGATGAGTTTCCATTTGTTAGTGTCCTCTTTAATTTCTCTTAAGAGTGTCTTATAGTTTTCAGGGTATAGTTCTTTCACTTATTTGGTTAGGTTTATTCCTAGGTATTTTATTCTTTTTGATGCTATTGTGAATGGAATTGTTTTCCTGATTTCTCTTTCTATTAGTTCATTGTTAGTGTATAGGAAAGCCACAGATTTCTGTGTGTTAATTTTGTATCCTGCAACTTTGCTGAATTCAGATATTAGTTCTAGTAGTTTTGGAGTGGAGTCTTTAGGGTTTTTTATGTACAATATCATGTCATCTGCAAATAGTGACAGTTTGACTTCTTCTTTACCAATCTGGATTCCTTGTATTTCTTTGTTTTGTCTGATTTCCATGGCTAGGACCTCCAGTACTATGTTGAATAACAGTGGTGAGAGTGGGTATTGCTGTCTTGTTCCCGATCTCAGAGGAAAAGCTTTCAGCCTCTCGCTGTTCAATATGATGTTAGCTGTGGGTTCATCATATATGGCCTTTATTATGTTGAGGTACTTGCCCTCTATGCCCATTTTGTTGAGAGTTTTTATCATGAATGGATGTTGAATTTTGTCAAATGCTTTTTCAGCATCTATGGAGATGATCTTGTGGTTTTTGTCCTTGTTTTTGTTGATGTGGTGGATGATGTTGATGGATTTTCGAATGTTGTACCATTCTTGTATCCCTGGGATGAATCCCAATTGGTCATGGTGTATGATCCTCTTGATGTATTTTTGAATTCGGTTTGCTAATATTTTGTTGAGTATTTTTGCATCTACGTTCATCAGGGATATTGGTCTGTAGTTTTCTTTTTTATTGGGGTCTTTGCCTGGTTTTGGTATTAGGGTGATGTTGGCTTCATAGAATGAGTTCAGGAGTATTCCTTCCTCTTCTGTTTTTAGAAAACTTTAAGGAGAATGGGTATTATGTCTTCTCTGTATGTCTGATAAAATTCTGAGGTAAATCCATCTGGCCCCGGGATTTTGTTCTTGGGTAGTTTTTTGATTACCGCTACAATTTCGTTGCTGTTAATTGATCTGTTTAGATTTTCTGTTTCTTTCTGGGTCAGTCTTGGAAGGTTGTATTTTTCTTGGAAGTTGTCCATTTCTTCTAGGTTTTCCAGCTTCTTAGCATATAGGTTTTCATGGTATTCTCTAATAATTCTTTGTATTTTGGTGGGGTCCGTCGTGATTTTTCCTTTCTTGTTTCTGATTCTGTTTATGTGTGTTGACTCTCTTTTCCTCTTTATAAGTCTGGCTAGAGGCTTATCTATTTTGTTTATTTTCTCAAAGAACCAGCTCTTGGTTTCATTGATTTTTTTCTATTGTTTTATTCTTCTCTATTTTATTCATTTCTTCTCTGATCTTTATTATGTCCCTCCGTCTGCTGACCTTAGGCCTCATTTGTTCTTCTTTTTCCAATTTTGATAATTGTGACATTAGACTATTCATTTGGGATTGTTCTTCCTTTTTTAAATATGCCTGGATTGCTATATACTTTCCTCTTAAGACTGCTTTCGCTGCGTCCCACAGAAGTTGGGGCTTTGTGTTGTTGTTGTCATTTGTTTCCATATATTGCTGGATCTCCATTTTAATTTGGTCGTTGATCCATTGATTATTTAGGAGCATGTTGTTAAGCCTCCATGTGTTTGTGAGCCTTTTTGCTTTCTTTGTACAATTTATTTCTAGTTTTATACCTTTGTGGTCTGAAAAGTTGGTTGGTAGGATTTCAATCTTTTTGAATTTACTGAGGCCCTTTTTGTGGCCTAGTATGTGGTCTATTCTGGAGAATATTCTATGTGCACTTGAGAAGAATGTGTATCCTGTTGCTTTTGGGTGTAGAGTTCTATAGATGTCTATTAGGTCCATCTATTCTAGTGTGTTGTTCAGTTCCTCTGTGTCCTTACTTAATTTCTGTCTGGTGGATCTGTCCTCTGGAGTGAGTGGTGTCTTAAAGTCTCCCATAATGAATGCACTGCATTCTATTTCCTCCTTTAATTCTGTTAGTATTTGTTTCACATATATTGGTGCTCCTGTATTGGGTGCATATATGTTTATAATGGTTATATCCTGTTGTTGGACTGAGCCCTTTATCATTATGTAATGTCCTTCTTTATCTCTTGTTACTTTCTTTGTTTTGAAGTCTATTTTGTCTGATACTAGTATTGCAACACCTGCTTTTTTCTCTCTGTTGTTTGCCTGAAATATCTTTTTACATCCTTTGACTTTTAATCGGTGCATGTCTTTGAGTTTGAGGTGAGTTTCTTGTAAGCAGCATGTAGATGGGTCTTTCTTTTTTATCCATTCTGTTACTCTGTGTCTTTTGATTGGTGCATTCAGTCCATTTACATTTAGGGTGATTATTGAAAGATATGTACTTATTGCCATTGCAGGCTTTAAATTCATGGTTACCAAAGGTTCAAGGTTAGTTTGTTTACTACCTTACTGTCTAACTTAACTCGCTTATTGAGCTATTATAAACACAGTCTGGTGATTATTTCTCTCCCTTCTTATTCCTCCTCCTCCATTCTTCATATGTTGGGTGTTTTGTTCAGTCCTCTTTTTAGGAGTGCTCCCATCTAGAGCAGTCCCTCTAAGATACCCTGTAGAGGTGATTTGTGGGAGGCAAATTCCCTCAACTTATCCTTTTCTGGGAATTGTTTAATCCTTCCTTCATATTTAAGTGATAATCGTGCTGGATACAGTATCCTTGGTTCAAGGCCCTTCTGTTTCATTGCTTTAAATATATCATGGCATTCTCTTCTGGCCTGTAAGGTTTCTGTTGAGAAGTCTGATGATAGCCTGATGGGTTTTCCTTTGTAGGTGATCTTTTTTCTCTCTCTGTCTGCCTTTAATACTCTGTCCTTGTCCTTGATCTTTGCCATTTCAATTATTATGTGTCTTGGTGTTGTCCTCTTTGGGTCCCGTCTCTCGGGAGTTCTCTGTGCCTCTATAGTCTGAGCAACTATTTCCTGCCCCAGTTTGGGGAAGTTCTCAGCAATCATTTCTTCAAAGACACTTTCTATCCCTTTTTCTCTCTGTTCTTCTTGTGGTACCCCATAATGCGGATATTGTTCCTTTTGGATTGGTCACACATTTCTCTTAGTATTGTTTCATTTCTGGGAGATCCTTTTATCTCTCTCTGTGTCAGCTTCTATGAGTTTCTGTTCTCTGGTTTCTATTCCATCAATGGCCTTTTGTATCTTATCCATTCTGCTTATAAATCCTTCCAGAGTTTGTTTCACTTTTGTAATCTCCCGCCGGATGTCTGTAATCTCCCTCCAGACTTCATCCCTTAGCTCTTGCATATTTCTCTGCAGCTCTGTCAGCATGTTTATGATTTTTATTTTGAATTCTTTTTCAGGGAGACTGGTTAGGTCTGCCTCTGCAGATCCTCTCTCAGGTGTTGTCTGAACTATCTTGGACTGGACTAAATTTTTTTGCCTTTTCATGGTGATAGCAGTGGCTGTAGGCAGGTTGCGGATATATCAGCTGGGAGAAGAAAGTCCTTTCTTGGTTGCTGGATGCCTTGCCCTTCTCCACTGCCTGTGTCGGTTACCTGCACTCCTGGAGCAGCCTCCGGTTTAGTCCTCTAAGCTGCTATGGGCGGGGTCTTTGTCAGAGCAGCGTGGAGCCCCTGCAGAGAGTGGTAGGCACACTAGGTGTGCTCCTCTGTGATAGTGGCGCCCCTGCCGGGCAGCTGTGTACCAGCAGCGGCCTTTAGGTCTGGCCCGGGCAGCTGTGCGTTGGGCTGGGATTCTGGTCAGCTGCTGGGAGTACGCCTGCTCCCTCTGGCTCCGCTGCATGTGTGCCGCGGGGCTCTCCTGCGCGGGCCTGTACTGGGCTCCTGTGGCTCCACTGCCGCCAGTGCGCGTGAGCTGCACCCGGGCTGTTTGTTCGCCGCCGCTGCGGGCTTGCACAAGCGTTTCCTGGTTCCTTCTGGCGCCGTAGGCACACATGATCTGCTCCTGGTCCCTTTCGGCGTCACCACCCCCGGCACGCAATGCCACTCTCCTGCTACTGGGCCGGTGTGTCGGGGTCCGTGCCAGTTGGAGGAACGACTGGCAGGGTGCTTAGTGCCGTGAGGGGCTTCAGAGCTGTGCTGCCTCCCTGGGGTTTAGGGTGCCTAAGGTCCCCCGGGATTCCCAGCCGCTGGCTAAGTGTGCTGGAATGACTTATTCCAGCTATGGGGTCCCTGTCTGTTTAAGACTTGCAGAAAGCACTCGCTTTTCTTTTGTCTCAGGGGCGCCAGTTGTGGCGACCTGCCCACAGGTTTTGCTTTTCCGTTTCTCTAATATCCAGCACCCCGTGCACCTTGTGTCTGCGCTCCGGGTGCAGATTTCTAGAGCTGGTTGTTTAGCAGTCCTGGGCTTTCACTCCCTCCCCATTCCGATTCCTTTCTTCCTGCCGGGTTCTGGGGTGGGGGAGCGTTTGGGTCCCGCCTGGCCCTGGCTTGTATCTTACCCCCTTTGTGTGATGTTGAGTTCTCACAGATGTAGATGTATCCTCTCTGTTGTACTGCATCCACTGGTGTCTCTTTTAGGAACAGTTGTATTTATTGTATTTTCATAAATATATATGTTTTGGGGAGATTTCCTCTGAACTACTCATGCCGCCTTCTTCCCGTGATCCCCCAAATATTTTATAATATTGCCTATTGCAAACAGTCCAGAAAATGCAGAAAAGCATAAGGAGGAAAATGATCACCCAAAGATAATTTCCGTTAACAGTTTGGTATATTATTTTTCCAGAGTTTTTATATGCATGTTAAGATATATAAAAAAAGAGCCCTTAAAAATCTGATAAAAAATTATAATACTTTTATAGGCAGTTGTTTTCACTTAAATTGAAGTGATATTCATGATGTGTTATTAAATAATGTTCATTTTAATGACTGCAGTATTCCATTATATAGATTCCATAATATGATTAATTCTTGGCAAAATTCTTACATTTTTTTCCTATTGCAAGTAATACTGTAGTAAACATCCTGATACATATGTCTCCATATATATGTGCAAATACTTCCCTCAATAAATCCCTAATTGTTTCAAAGGTTTTGTACATTTAAATTTTGATACTTTTCATATATTTACATTTTGATGTAATCTTTTGTATAAGGAATACTTCTTAGAGCATTTGGAAGTCCACTCTCTAGTGATTTAAACAAAGGGATCAGCTTTTTGTGTGTAACAAGTTCAGAAGTAAGGCAATCCAAGGAGGTTCAGTTGCTCAGGATGTCCAAGATCCAGGTTCCTTCTGTTTTCTGCTTTTCTCCTATATGAGCCTATTTGTTCACATCTTTGGTGTGTGGTTTTTTTTTTCCCCTTGCAGATTGAATTCTGATTACTTTTTGGGAGTATTTATTCTTTAAAATTGTTTAATAGTTTCTTTTCTTTCTAATTCATTGAGATTAATGGATTTCCTAATGTTGGGCAGACTTTCTATACTTGGGATAAACTCTACTTTGTTGTGATGGATTGTTCTTCTAGTGTGTAGCTAGATTTGATTTGCTAATATTTAAGAATTTTTGCAATTATATTCATAAATGAGATTGGCTTGTAGTTTTTATTTTGTACTGCCTTGGGTTTTGGTGTCTTGATTATGCTAGCCTGGTGAAATAGATTGGGAAACATTCCATCTTTTACTATGCTGAAGAAAGTTTAAGTTGCATAGGAAATATTCATACCCTGTAGATTTGATTTGATATAATTTGTTATGTTGTCTTTTGAGTTTCATCTTGAAACCTGTGTAGCTATTTCATAATTATGTCACTTTTCTGTTGTTAGACATTGGCTTGTTAGTGTTTTGGATTGTCTGATGCTGCAGCAACGTTCTTGCAACTAAATCTGTACACATATCCATGATTACTTCTTTAGGATAAGTTGTTGGCAGCAAAATTGCTTGGTTAAAGAATATATAAAATTTAAGACTTTTGCTATTGATTACCACAGTCATTTGTCTTGAAAGATACCCTGGATTTGTTTTTAATCAGGTGTAGTAAGGAAAAAGAGACAACTGCCTTTGAAGGAAGAGTTTTATTACTTAAAATTCTCAAGAGACGGGGAAGTGCAGTGAAACACAGGATCACATGAGGAAGTACCAAGGTCAGTTAGGAGGCAGAAGGAATGCAGGGAGAGCATAGCCTAGAGCCTTTATTATGGAAAGGATTCTTTCCCTGGGGCAGAATGGGCAAGTTTGAACAACTGTAGGATTGGATAGTTGGAAAAATGTTGGTGGGCTCTGGTCTATAGAGGTAGTCCCTATATGTCTGATACTTGGTCTGGGGGGATTTAGGGCAGGGGAATTATTAGCTGGGTGTGTGAGTTAGATAAAGGAGGTGGTTGGAGTATGTACTTGGGATTGGTTGGTTTGCATGTTCCTAGATGAGTTGTTGATTATCTCTAGGAATTAGCTAGCCCTTGGAGGAGCAATCTGTTTCTGGCCAGCAGAGTCCCATGTCAAAGCATCTTAAAATACAGAAAACAATAACATTAATACACCATATCCTACGATTGTAGTACTTAGTACTCCCACTTGCAGTGTATGAGCATGCCAGCACTATGCAGTGGTATCTTCAATTTAAAAAAAAAGTTTGACTAATTTTGGTGAGCAGAACATCTTGTTTACATTTGCATTTCTTTGATTTCTTTTGACATTTGGAGTTTTTTTGCTAATGATCTATCTATCTTTATCCTTTAACCATTAAATTATGTTTGTCTTTTTAGGATCTTAAGAGCTTTTTACATCAGGACATCACTCCAACAAATCTAGGGTGGGGTTTTGTTTTGTTTTTTTCTTTTGGGGTTTGTGTGAAAATTTGTTGCCATAAATTTGAATTAGTTTGGCTTCAAATTAGATTAATTCAAATCACTTTGAAAAGGAAATCAAAGGAGAACATATGGGATTGGGGGGAGGGTGTTAATGTTGGCCTTGCTACACCATCCCATCACCTGCTTTGACTGTGCAGTTGATAGAAAGATTGCATACCTGTGGGCCATGTTTACTCCTTCAAGACCTTAAAGATTGTACAGAAGACACTTGTGGATAAAGCTCTTTCCTTTGTTTCCATACCAGAGTATTTCTTGTTTGGTGATAGGAAAGTGAAAGCCTTTTTGTGTGACTATTATTTAGTGATCTGGTTGAATTTGGAACAAGAAATCAAATTATTTCCTTATTCACTGACTTCCCCCATATTAAAACAAGTTTTTAAAATTTGATTGAAGAACACCCATAGATAATTTATATGCAGTGTTAGCATAATTTTTTTTAAGACTGCTGTGTCTTTCCTGTATTTCTCCAGTATTACCAAACTTCATTTTTGTGAGATAGAGAATATTGAAAAGTACCTGAGCAGATGATAAATGAACATTTGAGAGTGTTGCTGCAGAGCTTTAGGAATTTAGTATAGATTTGGACTAGATGAATCTCAGAATTTTAGGGTTGGAAGGGAATTTTTAACCTATCTTCTGGTCTGTCATTCTGTATCTGAAGTTCTCAACCCCGTCAAATTTATAGCAGATTTCTCACCTTTGTCACTGTGGACATTTTGGGCCAGATAGTTCCTTGTTGGGCTGGGGAGGGGACTGTGCTGTCCTGTGCATTGTGGAATGTTTAGCAGCATCCCTGGCCTCTACCCAGTAGATGCCAGCACCCCTCCCTGAGTTGTGACAACCAAAATTGTCTCCAGACATTGCTGATGCCGGGGTTCTTGTTCACGGAGCTAAAGAATAAGCTTCACAAGCACTCAAGGTAGGAGAGCAAGGTACAGGCTTTTATTTAGAAATAAAGTGAGAGGAAAGTGCTCCTGGCTCATGCCAGGAGGGCACAAGAGAGTCTGGATTGGTGCGTTTGTCTAGGGGATTTATAGGCAGTTGAGGATTTTTGGGAACTGAGGGCTTAGGGTGTAGACTTGTACCACTTGCCCTGCCCTCAAGGTGGCCTGGGTTGTTGTCTGTTTGCTAGGGCTGTTTATAGTGAAGTCACGGGTTATGCTGAGATACCCTTGGGGAACACTCAAACATTCCAGGCCAAGTGACTCCTGGCCTTTTGATCTTTAACTGATCTCACTGAAGATGTCTGTATTCCTAGTCTGGTATCTTTACCCTAAAGAATTAGTGTGACCTTGACTTTGCATAATGCTGAACACAGAGTTTCGGTAGGGACTTTACATTGTTACATTGCTTTGACTGTAAATATCTTGCCTTGCTTTTTCCGGAGGCCCTCACCCTACTCTGTCTAAGCCCATGGTCCCTGTCTCATTGCCACATGTCCCCTGGGGAGCAAAATCACCTTCGGAACTACCAGTTTACAACAAAATGCTTTAGAATGCTCCTTCACCATTCTGATATAAAATTATACACTATTTAAAAAACATACAGTATACTACTATTAAAGAAAACAATTTATGGTTAAGTAATATGTATGTCAACATGTAAATGAACAGTAGGACTAAATAAAAAAAGCATCCCCAGGAGGTAGTATTACACCTGCTTGTAACTCCTGCTCTTGTGATGCATAAATCTCCTCTATTAATCTCCTCTGTTAAATACCTATAATCACAGGGAAATCTGCCTAGGCCTTGACTAGCTCTGCCACTTATTAACTGTGTAACATAAACAGATTACTTTATCTCTCAGAGACTGTTTCTTTGTCTATATAACTGGGGATGATAATGCCTACTTTATGGTTTGTTTTGAAAATTTAATGAGCCAGTGTATAAAAAATAACTTGCCTGGTGTTCTGTGAAGAGCTGTATATGGATTATTTAATCTTTACTACAATCCTAGGTGGTAGTATTATTCTAATCCCCATTTTTATAGACAGAGAGAAGGAACCATTTTATAAGTGGTAGAGCTGGGATTCAAACCCTAATTCCAGAGTCTGTAGTTTCAATTATTATGGTCTACTACTTTCTCTGTAATACCTGATAAATAGGGGATAGTTAATTGTTCTTGTTATTACTTCATTTTTGTTAGCTTTAATTAAGGACTCCTCCTTGGCTCCCCACCAAGTATTAACATTAGTGCATTCTCCTTGAAAAATTTTAATTCTCATGTCCCCTTCCAGGGACATGAAATTAATCTTCTTTATTGACATGTAGGCAGGATAGCTATTTATCAAAATTCTGGTCCCTCTTATGTATGACCTTGATAATCTCTGAAAAACTCATAAATAATGCATCCACCTTTCCTTATGAATAAAATATAACCCTTGTATTTTTATTATTTATTCATGAAGAACTTTTCTTCTGCTAAGTAACTCCTAATGTCAATTTGGTGGCTGTATTGTAGCCTTTTTATAACAGAAGTATAGGTAGGTAAGTTAGATCTACATTTAAAATTTTCTGTTTTATAATGAAGGACATTGTATACAGAGGGAATTTGATTTGTTTTACGGTATAATCAAACATGGTTCTAAGAGGTATCTTACGTTGCATTAGGCTTGACTTTTCCCCCCATAAATGATTTAAAAAATCTTTAGACTATTCCAAGTGAGTTATTTTACATTAAAAGAATTGGTAGTAACTAGAAATAAGTTTTTTTCTTAATAGTTCTGCATTGTGAATTGTATTTGTAAATATAATGTCCCATTATCTGGAATGGTGGAGGTATGTTTCATGGGTATGTTATATTTCAGCCAATTTAGAGTTAAACTGTCAAGCAAAGAAAAGGCAAGCCAAAATAAAAAAGTATTAGAGTTCTTTATATGGAATTTATAAGACACTTAAAAAGTAAAAAGAGTAGTATGTACACCCATCACCCTCTGTGTGTCGTGATTATCAGTATCTGGCCCGGGTAGTCTTGTTTCATCTATAACCCTCTCCCACCATCCCTTCTGGGTTTTTCAATAGCAAATCTCAGACATTGTATAATTTCATTTGGAAACATTTCAGTATGTATGTAAGCACAGCTATAATACTATTATAACACCCAAAAACAAATAACAGTAATTCTTTAATACCATCAAATACCAAGTGTTGAAATTTCCTCAGTTGTTTCAACTATAAAAATTGAGTTTGTTCCCAGCATAAGATTATATATCAGTGATGCTTTAATGAAAAAAAAATTGAGTTTGTTCAAAGCAGGATCCAAAATAAGGACCATCCTTAAGAACAGTTGGTATGTCCTGTCTCTTTTATTCCCTTATAATTTATTTGTTGAAGAAATCCATCCTGTAGAATTTTCACAGCTGGAATTTCCTAATTGCATTCATATGGTGGTGGTCTCCATATTCTGCCTTCTGTGTTGCCTCTAAATTGAAAGTTAGATCTAAAGTCATGATCAGATCCAGGCTGTTTTGTTGTTGTCATTGTTGTTATATGGTCTGTGTTGTGCTTTTTTGTGGTGATTTTGTTTTGCATTTTTTTTTTTTAAGAACCTAGGAGTTTATTTATTTATTTATTTATTCATTCATTTATTCATTTATTTATTTATTTATGAATGAGAGGGCATATCTTATATTTATTGATCAAATGGTTGTTAACAACAATAAAATTCTGTATAGGGGACTCAATGCACAATCATTAACCAACCCCAAGCCTAATTCTCAACAGTCTCCAATCTTCTAAAGTATAACAAGTTCTTACATGGTGAACAAATTCTTACATAGTGAATAAGTTCTTACATGGTGAACAGTGCAAGGGCAGTCATCACAGAAACTTTCGGTTTTGATCATGCATTATGAACTATAAACAATCAGGTCAAATATGAATATTTGTTTGATTTTTATACTTGATTTATATGTGGATCCCACATTTCTCCCTTTATTATTATTATTATTATTATTTTTAATAAAATGCTGAAGTGGTAGGTAGATGTAAGATAAAGGTAGAAAACTTAGTTTAGTGTTGTAAGAGAGCAAATGTAGATGATCAGGTGTGTGCCTGTAGACTATGTGTTAATCCAAGCTATACAAGGGCAATAAAACATCCACGGATGCAGAAGATTTCTCTCAAAACAGTGGGGGAGAGGTTCTAAGCCTCACCTCTGTTGATCCCCAATTTCTCACCTGATGACCCCCCTGCGACTGTGCCTGTCTTAGGTTGTTCCTCCCTTGAGGAATCTTACCCGTCTCTGGCTAACCAGTCATCTTCCAGGGCCATACAGGGAGATGTGAAGTTGGTAAGTGAGAGAGAAGCCATATTGTTTGAAAAGGTTAGCTTTTTACTTCTTTGCAGATTTATGCCCTGTGGCTTCTATGCCCAGCATTTGTCTTGAGTATCTTTAGCACTTGGAGGAATTATGATACTTGGTAAATTTGATATGAGGCACGAATGCTATTTAAGGGTTGTAATTAGAAAGGAAGAAGAAAAGCTATAGAGGTAGCAGACGGAAGAAAACATGGGAAGATTGATTATTTCTTTGACATATCTTCTTGTAGAGTAATTTAAGCATGTATAGGTTTTAAACTACTAATTAGATTGTACACACACATTAACATAATAGGAATACAGTTACATAACCAAAGCAGATCTATAATTACCAGCCATCTCCAGTGAGGCCAAGAAAACCACTTAGGCACCCTAGGCATTTGTCTAAATTTGTCTATGATATGATGGATATTGTCCAACTGTACTTGAACAGTCTGAGAGAAATCAGACAAATTAAAACAGCCCATTCCTTGGAACTGTTCACATCCCATATGTTCTTTTAACAGTAGATAGTCTGTAGTTTTTGGAGTGCTACAACTTGCACTTCTCCTAATTCTTGGTTGAGTTCCAACAGTGTAGATCCAGTCAAATTTGTTGTTTTACTGTATGTGCAGGCCAGCTTAGATATCTCCTTCTTCATTCCAATGGCAAGTCCAGGAACCGGTGGGATGAATGCAGCTACAACTGCAGCATCGCCTGGATCTTTGTTGAGGTTTTTTGATGATCATCTTCTGGTATGACTCTTCCAGAGAGTGCTGATGTTGGAAGTTCTTCTTCATATCGTATCTTAGTTCATTTTCTGGGTAGCCAAATTAGGCTTTGATCCTCTGTATAAACACAAACAGACCCTTTGCCCACACTTTGATCTGCCCTTTATACCATTGTGTAGAACTCATTGGAGGTCACCACACAGGAACTGCTTTTTTTTTTTTTTTAAGAGAAAGGAATATTATCAGAAAAGTGTACCTCCATAGCTGATCATCTGACACCTTTTAGGTGATCAAAGTTAAGGATATTTAAAGCATGGATTAATCATTGATTTACAGTTAGTTTTATCCTTTCATGGAGTAATCCCCCTTTTCTTTCTTTTTTTTTTTTGTTTGTTATCTTTAATCTACATTTACATGAGGAATATTATGTTTACTAGGCTCTCCCCTATACCAGGTCCATGCTATAAACCCCTTTACAGTCACTGTCCATCAGCATAGCTAAATGTTGTAGAATCACTACTTGTCTTCTCTGTGTTGTACAGCCCTCCCCTTTCTCCCAACCCCCCTATGCATGCTGATCTTAATACCTCCCTTCTTCCTCCCCCCACTTACCCCTCCCTACCCACCCATCCTCCCCAGTCCCTTTCCCTTTGGTACCTGTTAGTCCATTCTTAGGTTCTGTGATTCCGCTGCTGTTTTGTTCCTTCAGTTTTTCCTTTGTTCTTATACTCCACATATGAGTGAAATCATTTGGTATTTCTCTTTCTCCGCTTGGCTTATTTCACTGAGCATAATACCCTCCAGCTCCATCCATGTTGCTGCAAATGGTAGGATTTGCCCTCTTCTTATGGCTGAGTAGTATTCCATTGTGTATATGTACTACATCTTCTTATCCATTCATCTACTGATGGACATTTAGGTTGTTTCCAATTCTTGGCTATTGTAAATAGTGCTGCGATAAACATAGGGGTGCATTGGTCTTTCTCAAACTTGATTGCTGCGTTCTTAGGGTAAATTCCTAGGAGTGCAATTCCTGGGTCAAATGGTAAGTCTATTTTGAGCATTTTGATGAACCTCCATACTGCTTTCCACAATGGTTGAACTAATTTACATTCCCACCAGCAGTGTAGGAGGGTTCCCCTTTCTCCACAGCCTCGCCAACATTTGTTGTTGTTTGTCTTTTGGATGGCAGCCATCCTTACTGGTGTGAGGTGATACCTCATTGTAGTTTTAATTTGCATTTCTCTGATAATTAGCGATGTGGAGCATCTTTTCATGTGTCTGTTGGCCATCTGTATTTCTTTTTTGGAGAACTGTCTGTTCAGTTCCTCTGCCCATTTTTTAATTGGATTATTTGATTTTTGTTTGTTGAGGCGTGTGAGCTCTTTATATATTCTGGATGTCAAGCCTTTATCGGATGTGTCATTTACAAATATATTCTCCCATACTGTAGGGTTCCTTTTTGTTCTGTTGATGGTGTCTTTTGCTGTACAGAAGCTTTTCAGCTTAATATAGTCCCACTTGTTCATTTTTGCTGTTGTTTTCCTTGCCTGGGGGGCTATGTTCAAGAAGAGGTCACTCATGTTTATGTCTAGGAGGTTTTTGCCTATGTTTTTTTCCACGAGTTTAATGGTTTCATGGCTTACATTCAGGTCTTTGATCCATTTTGAATTTACTTTTGTATATGGGGTTAGACAATGGTCCAGTTTCATTCTCCTACATGTAGCTGTCCAGTTTTGCCAGCACCATCTGTTGAAGAGACTGTCATTTCCCCCTTATATGTCCATGGCTCCTTTATCAAATATTAATTGACTGTATGTGTTTGGGTTAATGTTTGGAGTTTCTAGTCTGTTCCACTGGTCTGTGGCTCTGTTCTTGTGCCAGTACCAAATTGTCTTGATTACTATGGCTTTATAGTAGAGCTTGAAGTTGGGGAGTGAGATCCCCCCTACTTTATTGTTCTTTCTCAGGATTGCTTTGTCTATTAGGGGCCTTTGGTGTTTCCATATGAATTTTTGAATTATTTGTTCCAGTTCATTGAAGAATGTTGCTGGTAATTTGATAGGGATTGCATCAAATCTGTATATTGCTTTGGGCAGGATGGCCATTTTGACGATATGAATTCTTCCTAGCCAAGAGCATGGGATGAGTTTCCATTTGTTAGTGTCCCTTTAATTTCTCTTAAGAGTGACTTGTAGTTTTCAGAGTATAGGTCATTCACTTCTTTGGTTAGATTTATTCCTAGATATTTTATTTTTTTTGATGCTATTGTGAATGGAATTGTTTTCCTGATTTCTCTTTCTATTGGTTCATTGTTAGTGTATAGGAAAGCTACAGATTTCTGTGTGTTGATTTTGTATCCTGCCACTTTGCTGTATTCCGATATCAGTTCTAGTAGTTTTGGGGTGGAGTCTTTAGGGTTTTTTATGTACAGTATCATGTCATCTGCAAATAGTGACAGTTTAACTTCTTCTTTACCAATCTGGATTCCTTGTATTTCTTTGTTATTCTGATTGCCGTGGCTAGGACCTCCAGTACTGTGTTAAATAGCAGTGGGGAGAGTGGGCATCCCTGTCTAGTTCCTGATCTCAGAGGAAAAGCTTTCAGCTTCTCGCTGTTCAATATAATGTTGGCTGTGGGTTTATCATAGATGGCCTTTATTATGTTGAGGTACTTGCCCTCTATTCCCATTTTGCTGAGAGTTTTTATCATGAATGGATGTTGAATTTTGTCAAATGGTTTTTCAGCATCTATGGAGATGATCATGTGGTTTTTGTCTTTCTTTTTGTTGATGTCGTGGATGATGTTGATGGATTTTCGAATGTAGTACCATCCTTGCATCCCTGGGATGAATCCCACTTGGTCATGGTGTATGATCCTTTTGGTGTATTTTTGAATTTGGTCTGCTGATATTTTATTGAGTATTTTTGCATCTACATTCATCAGGGATATTGGTCTGTAGTTTTCCTTTTTGGTGGGGTCTTTGCCTGATTTTGGTATTAGGGTGATGTTGGCTTCATTGAAAGAGTTTGGGAGTATTCCCTCCTCTTCTATTTTTTGGAAAACTTTAAGAAGAATGGGTATTATGTCTTTTCTGTGTGTCTGATAAAATTCTGAGGTAAATCCGTCCGGCCCAGGTGTTTTGTTCTTGGGTAGTTTTTTGATTACCGCTTCAATTTCGTTGCTGGTAATTGGTCTGTTTAGATTTTCTGTTTCTTTTTGGGTCAGTCTTGGAAGGTTGTATTTTTCTAGGAAGTTGTCCATTTCTCCTAGGTTTCCCAGCTTGTTAGCATATAGGTTTTCATAGTAGTCTTTAATAATTCTTTGTATTTCTGTGGAGTCTGTTGTGATTTTTCCGTTCTCATTTGTGATTCTGTTGATTTGTATTGATTCTCTTTTTCTCTTAATAAGTTTGGCTAGAGGCTTATCTATTTTGTTTATTTTCTCAAAACACCGGCTCTTGGTTTCATTGATTTTTGCTATTATTTTATTCTTCTCAATTTTGTTTATTTCTTCTCTAATCTTTATTATGTCCCTCCTTCTGCTGACTTTAGGCCTCATTTGTTCTTCTTTTTCCAATTTTGATAATTGTGATGTTAGACTATTCATTTGGGATTGTTCTTGCTTCTTCAAGTGTGCCTGGATCGCTATATACTTTCCTCTTAAGACTGCTTTCGCTGCGTCCCACAGAAGTTGGGACTTTGTGTTATTGTTGTCATTTGTTTCTATATATTCCTTGATCTCTATTTTAGTTTGTTTGTTGATCCATTGATTATTTAGGAGCATGTTGTTAAGCCTCCATGTGTTTGTGAGCCTTTTTGTTTTCTTTGTAGAATTTTTTCTAGTTTTATACCTTTGTGGTCTGAAAAGTTGGTTGGTTGAATTTCAGTATTTTGGATTTTGCTGAGGCTCTTTTTGTGGGCTAGTATGTGGTCTATTCTGGAGAATGTTCCATGTGCGCTTGAAAAGAATGTATATCCTGTTGCTTTTGGATGTAGAGTTCTATAGATGTCTGTTAGGTCCATCTGCTCTACTGTGTTGTTCAGTGCTTCCGTGTCGTTACTTATTTTCTGCCTGGTGGATCTATCCTTTGGGGTGAGTGGTGTGTTGAAGTCTCCTAGAATGAATGCATTGCAGTCTATTTCCCCCTTTAGTTCTGTTAGTATTAGTTTCACATATGCTGGTGCTCCTGTGTTGGGTGCATATATATTTAGAATGGTTATATCCTCTTGTTGGACTGAGCCCTTTATCATTATGTAGTGTCCTTCTTTATCTCTTGTTACTTTCTTTGTTTTGAAGTCTATTTTGTCTGATATTAGTACCGCAACCCCTGCTTTCTTCTCACTGTTGTTTGCCTGAAATAATTGTTTTTCCATCCCTTGACTTTTAGTCTGTACATGTCTTTGGGTTTGAGGTGAGTTTCTTGTAAGCAGCATATAGATGGGTCTTGCTTTTTTATCCATTCTGTTACTCTGTGTCTTTTGATTGGTGCATTCTGTCCATTTACATTTAGGGTGACTATTGAAAGATATGTACTTATTGCCATTGCAGGCTTTAAATTCGTGGTTACCAAAGTTTCAAGGTTAGCCTCTTTAGTATCTACTGCCTAACTTAGCTCGCTTATTGAGCTGTTATATACACTGTTTGGAGATTCTTTTCTTCTCTCCCTTCTTATTCCTCCTCCTCCATTCTTCATATGTTGGGTGTTTTGTTCTGTGCTCTTTCTAGGAGTGCTCCCATCTAGAGCAGTCCCTGTAAGATGTCCTGTAGAGGTGGTTTGTGGGAAGCAAATTCCCTCAGCTTTTGCTTGTCTGGGAATTGTTTAATCCCGCCATCATATTTAAATGATAGTCGTGCTGGATACAGTATCCTTGGTTCAAGGCCCTTCTGTTTCATTGCATTAAATATATCATGCCTTTCTCTTCTGGCTTGTAGGGTTTCTGTCGAGAAGTCTGATGTTAGCCTGATGGGTTTTCCTTTATAGGTGACCTTTTTCTCTCTAGCTGTCTTTTAAACTCTTTCCTTGTCCTTGTTCTTTGCCATTTTAATTATTATGTGTCTTGGTGTTGTCCTCCTTGGATCCTTTCTGTTGGGTGTTCTGTGTATTTCCGTGGTCTGTTCGATTATTTCCTCCCCCAGTTTGGGGAAGTTTTCAGCAATTATTTCTTCCAAGATACTTTCCATCCCTTTTCCTCTCTATTCTTCTTCTGATACCCCTATAATACGGATCTTGTTCCTGTTGGATTAGTCACACAGTTCTCTTAATATTGTTTCATTCCTGGGGATCCTTTTATCTCTCTCTGTGTCCGTTTCTATGCGTTCCTGTTCTCTTGTTTCAATTTCATCAATGGCCTCTTGCATCTTATCCATTCTGCTTATAAACCCTTCCAGAGTTTGTTTCATTTCTGTAATCTCCTTTCTATCGGTGATCTCCCTCCGGACTTCATTCCATATCTCTTGCGTATTTCTCTGCATCTCTGTCAGCATGTTTATGATTTTTATTTTGAATTCTTTGTCAGGAAGACTGGTTGGGTCTGTCTCCTTCTCTGGAGTGTCTGTTATCTTGGTTTGCCTGTAATTTTGTCTTTTCATGGTGATAGGAATAGTTTGCAGAGCTGGGACGAGTGACGGCTGGAAGAACTTCCCTTCTTGTTGGTTTGTGGCCCTCCTCTCCTGGGAGAACAGCGACCTCTAGTGGCTTGTGCTGGGTAGCTGGTGCAGACAGGGCTTCTGCTGTCTGCCCGGCTGCTATGGAGTTTATCTCCGTTGTTGCTGTGGGCGTGGCCTGGCTCTGGCAGCTGCTCCAAAGTGATGGAGTTGTGTTGGAGGGGGAGCTGCCCGGAGACTATTTATCTCCGTAAGGGGCCTCAGTGCTCCCTGCAGCCCAGGGGATTAGGGTGCCCAGAGATTCCCGGATTCCCTATCTCTGGATTAAGTGTCCCGCCCTGCCCCTTTAAGACTTCCAAAAAGCACCCGCCAAAACAAAACAGCGACCACAAAAAAAAAAAAAAAATGGCCGCTCATTTTTCTTTATTCTCCGGCGCCAACCTCAGGCATCTGCTTAGCGGTCTTGCTGTCCTGTTTCCCTAGTATTGGGGTCCCTATCCATTTAAGACTTCCAAAAAGCACTCGCCAAAACAAAACAACAACAAAAAAACCACAATTGACCGCTCACTTTTCTTTTGTTCTCTGGCGCCGGCCTCCGATACCCGCTTGCCGGTCTTGCTGCCCTGTTTCCCTAGTATTGGGTTCCCTGTCCCTTTAAGACTTCCAAAAAGCACTCACCTCAACAAAGCAACAACAACAACAACAACAACAAAAAATGGCCGCTCGCTTTTCTTATGTCCTCCGGCGCCAGGCCTCCGGTACCTGCTCACCGTTCTTGCTGCCCTGTTTCCCTAGTATCCAGGGCCCCGCACACGCACTGTGTCTGCGCTCTGGTCCGGATGGCTGGGGCTGGGTGTTCAGCAGTCCTGGGCTCCCTCTCCCTCCCGCTCTGACTCCTCTTCTCCCGCCGGGAACTGGGGGGCGGGGCGCTTGGGTCCCGCCGGGCTGGAGCTTGTATCTTACCCCCTTTGCGAGGCGCTGGGTTCTCGCAGGTGTGGATGTGGTCTGGATGTTGTCCTGTGTCCTCTGGTCTTTATTCTAGGAAGAGTTGTCTTTGTTATATTTTCATAGATATATGTGGTTTTGGGAGGAGATTTCCGCTGTTGTACTCACGCCGCCATCTTGGCTCCGCCTCTTGTTTTGCCTTTGTAAAGAGCATTTCAGAATGGTGGCATGTACCTCCAGGTGCAGAATGTCTGGTTGTCTTTTGGGGTCTTAGGACGATTGATGATCATTTCCTAGATTTCGTCATTCATTAGGGTTTGTAAAATAGAAATTTATTAGCTGGAATGCTTCTACAAAGAAAAATTCTCCTTGTATATTTTGCCATGCTAAGGTTTAGTTTGTGTAGGAAATGGAGAGTAAATGCTTAATACCTTTCCCTTTACTAGTTTTCAAAATAATGACTTGGTTGCCTAGAATCCTTCAAAGGTCTCCAATCAGGTTTCTTTTGTTCTTTGTGTATCATCAAGAACAAACAGATTTATATGTATTTTACTTCATTGTAGTTATTCTTACTTGATTGTATTAGTTTACTATGGCTGCTCTAGCATAGTAGCACAAACTGGATGTCTTAAAACAATCAAAATGTATTCTCTCACAATCGAGTCCAGAGTTCAAAATCATTATCATTGGACTGAAATCAGATATCAGCAGGGCTGTGCTCCTTCCGGTGACTCTAGAGGAGCATCCATTCCCTGCCTCCTCCAGCGTTGGGTGGCTGCTGGTATTCCATGGCTACATCATTCCAATCTCTGGTTCTGTTGTCACATTGCATTGTCCTCTGTGTTTGTGTCAAAACTCTTGTTTCTTTCTTATAAAGTTACATGTGATTACCTTTAGGGTCCACTGGATAATCCAGGATAAATTCCTCAAAATCCTTAATTTATTCGCATCTTTTGCTGTATAAGGTAATACAGGATCTGGTGATTAGGAAGTGAATATATCTGGAAGGTGGTAGGGTGGTTCAGCCTACCACACTGATGTTTAAAATATCCCACTTTGGACCAGTGTGCCCTTTAGGTTGACTGGTAAATCCTTTGATTACAATCTCAGTAGATGCTAAGATATTCCAGGTTTAGCTTGTAGACTTTCTCTTTTTTTCCAGGGAGCTCTTGTTCCTTTTAATGGGAAATGGTATTTAGAGACCACATTCTGGGAGTGAGTGTAGCATGTATTTTTCTTAGCAATTTTTCTGAAATTAATTATACTTTACCCTGTTTCCTTAAACAGAATATACTGGATATTATTAAAATTTTATTGATGACTTAACTATTGTGAACATTAGTTTTGGGACCGAGCTGTAAGCTGGTGACTTCCCCAGTGCCACTGATTCTTTTAAAAATTAGATTTATATTAATATTAAATGATACTGAATTCCAGTTCAGTTCTAGTCATTGTTTTATTTTTGTTTACCTGTGACGCAGTCCTGCTTGATGCTGGTGGGGTCTGTTTGTCCCCTACAGTTAAGTCAGATGGGAAGGAAAGTCTGCTCCTCCACTAAACATTCAAATATGTGGGTTTTTGTTTCTGTTAAGCTTGAAGACTTTTTTAAAGGGGGTGCAAACATGGTAATGGTGTGTGGAGGGGTATTTGCTCTTTGCTGATGGTCAACATTGCCGGACCTCTGGTTATAGCTTTAGTAAAGGTACTTATTTATTTTAATTTGAAAACCATTTAAAGTTTAACAATAGTATTTTTAAAAGGCTCAGGCGGCCCCCTCCGCAGCCGGCGCAGGCCCCGTGGACTCCGAGGTGGAGGAAGTATTTGATGATACATCTCCTGGAAAGCAAAAAGAAATCCAAGAGCCAGATCCTACTTATGAAGAAAAAATGCAAACTGACCGAGCAAATAGGTTTGAGTATTTATTAAAGCAAACAGAGCTGTTTGCACATTTCATTCAGCCTGCTGCTCAGAAGACTCCAACTTCACCTTTGAAAATGAAACCAGGGTGCCCACAAATAAAAAAGGATGAGAAACAGAACTTGCTATCAGTAGGCCACTACTGACACCGTAGAACAGAGCAAGAGGAGGATGAAGAACTATTAACAGAAAGCTCCAAAGCAACCAACGTTTGCACTGATTTGAAGACTCTCCATCGTATGTAAAATGGGGTAAACTGAGAGATTATCAGGTTTGAGGATTAAATTGGCTCATTTCTTTGTATGAGAATGGCATCAGTGGTATCCTTGCAGATGAAATGGGTCTGGGAAAGACTCTTCCAACAATTTCTCTTCTTGGGTATATGAAACACTATAGAAACATTCCTGGTCCTCATATGGTTTTGGTTCCTAAATCTACATTACACAACTGGATGAGTGAATTCAAGAGATGGGTACCAACACTTAGGTCTGTTTGTTTGATAGGAGATAAAGAACAAAGAGCTGCTTTTGTCAGGGACGTTTTATTACCAGAAGAATGGGATGTATGTGTAACATCTTTTGAAATGCTTATAAAAGAGAAGTCTGTTTTCAAAAAGTTTAATTGGAGGTACTTAGTTATAGATGAAGCTCACAGGATCAAAAATGAAAAGTCTAAGTTATCAGAAATAGTGAGGGAATTCAAGACTACAAATCAATTATTATTAACTGGAACACCTCTTCAAAACAACTTGCATGAGCTCTGGTCACTTCTTAATTTTTTTGTTGCCAGATGTCTTTAATTCAGCTGATGACTTTGATTCCTGGTTTGATACAAATAATTGCCTTGGGGATCAAAAGCTAGTTGAAAGGCTTCATATGGTATTGCGCCCATTCCTCCTTTGAAGAA